>NC_030812.1:96449741-96752137 GCF_001704415.2 Capra hircus | reverse complement strand
GTTCCTATGTGGGTCAGGTCGTCATCAGGCAGGAACTTCCTGTATTACACTGATAATCTCTGTTTTATGGTTAGAGGCAGAACAATAGCAGTTTACTCAGGAGGGAAGGACAATTAGCAAATGGATTAACGAGGGTTCTTAAAAACTATTGTGAAAGATAATCATTTAGCCCTTGTCTGGATTTACTCATTTATTGATCGACGATGCTGATTCTCAGCCTTACCTCTCTACATATTGGAATCCCACATAGATTTTTTTGGGGGAGGGGGCAATTAAAGACAACTGTTTTATTTATTTTTATATTCTTTTCCTTATAGTTTGTCACAGGGTATTGAATGAAGTTCCCTGTGCTATGCAGTAAGACATTGTTTATCCATCCTTCATATATATAATAGTTTCTCTCCGATATAATGGACGCTGGAATTTCTTTTGCCTTAAAGTTTCTTCAGATGATTCTGATGTGCAGCCAGGATTCAAAATAACTGTGGTAAAATGTATATTTCCCCAAAGCTTAGATGATCAAAAGTCCTTGAAGTACATGGAAACTTGAGCATATTTTTCATGTACTATGGAGCACGATAGTTTTAATGAAGGCGCAGGATCTTATGTAAATGATTAATTAGTCTTAACAGGGCTGCAGGAGTGCAGCACATGAGTTTATTATTTCAAGTCACTTTTATTCTGTTAATCACTGTTGTCATCACACGCATGCACACACCATCCTATATTTCACTCTCATTCTTAAGTCATTAAGTTTTTAGAGTGCTATGAGTACTAATGGTATTTTCCTTATTAGTATTCCTCCTCAGTGGAACTTGTTTTCGATCATCAGTGGTCCAAAAATACAAAACAAAACAACCATACTCCTAGAGCTTTCTAACTGTGACCACAATGAAAGGGAAGATGCCTTTTCTGAATCCCTATAAGGAGTCGTGTGTCTAAAAATTAGGAAATTTCTGTGGTTCCTGGCAAAGTATATGAGAAATTACTTGCCAAGATGGTCATTACTTCTGGAAAAATTGTTCTAAAAGAGGAAATGTAAGTGTGTGACTCTTAATTGCCATTCGGGGTTGTTTGTAGGTTACTTCTGAGTTACAGAGGCTGCCGGGTGTCGGTGGGGAGGGATCAAATCTGCCCTGATTCCTCAGTCAGTCGTAGAGTGAGGTCATCGTCCATCCTCATCTGTGGTTTCAGTTAACTTAATTTCCCTTTCTATAACATGAAGTCAGGTTGAATTCTTAAGGCATCCATAAAAAGGTAGTGCTTTATTTAGGACTTCTCAAATTTCTCATTGTAATAATGCCTTGCATTTATAGAGAGCCTTCCTTTCAAAAAAGCATAATATTTCATAAGCTTCATCTCACTTATCCTTAAAAATAGCATTCTGTGATGGTAAAGGTTGGGAATTATAAATGCCTGTTTCCTTAGACAGCATACAGTGAGACTTATTTCCTTTATGTTGCTTTTTTTTTTTAATTGGAGGATAAGTGCTTTACAGTATTGTGCTAGTTTCTGCTGTGCAACAAAGTGAGTCAGCTATATGTATACATGTATCCCCTCCCCCTTTGGCCTCTCTGCCGCTCCACCTCCATCCCTCCTTCCAGGTCACCGCAAAGCACCGAGTTGAACCCCCTGTACTGTACAGCAACTTTCTGCTGGTTATCTATCTTACATATGGTGATGTATATATGACCGTGCTACTCTCGGTTTTTCTCACCCTCCCCTTCCCTCACCCCATGTCCGCAAGTCCATTCGCGACATGTGCATCTCTTCCTTCTCTGCAAATAGGTTCATCAGTATCAGTTTTCTAGATTTCATATATGTGCATGAATATACAAAATTTGTTTTTATTTTCCTGACTTACTCTGTGTGACAGACTCTAGGTTCATCCACATCACTGTAAATGACTCAGTTTCTTTCCTTTTTATGGCCAAGTAATATTCCACTGTGGGCTTCCCTGGTGGCTCAGATAGTGAAGAATCCACCTGCAGTGCAGGAGACCCAGGTTCACTCCCTGGCTCTGGAAGATCCCTCGAAGAAGGTGATGGCTATTCACTCCAGGATTCTTGCCTGGTTCTTTCTTTGGACAGAGAAACCTGGCGAGCTACAGTCCATGAGGTCGCAGAGTCGGACTCTACCGAGTGACTAAAACTTTTTCACTTTTAAATATCCCATTGTATTTATGTAACACGTTGTCTTTATCCATTCATCTGTAGATGGACCTCTAGGTTGCTCCCATGTCCTAGCTATTGTAAATAGTGCTGCACTGAACATCAGGGTGATGATTTTCTCAGGGTACATGCCCAGTTGTGGGGTTGGTGGATCATATGGTAGTTTTATATTTAGTGTTTTAAGGAACCTCCATACTCTTCTCCACAGTGGCTGTATCAGTTTACATCCCCACCAACAGTATAAGAGGGTTCCCTTTTCTCCAAGCATTTTATGTTGCTTTTGAAGTATAGTGTTCTTATAGGATTTTGTTGAAAATTCTTTTGGTAGTAAACATTTTCCAGACTTAAATCTTTTCCAGGCCTAATTTGCACTTGTTACTCTAGGTGTAGTTTACAGACCTTTTTCTATTTCTTTCTCAGCCTGAAGCAACCCAGGAATTATCTGGTATATGTAGAGCAAGGGAGGTGTTCAGCTTTACCCTGGCAGTGATTCTGACCCAGCCTTCTCCCTTCCTGAGTGAGGTGCGGGGGTGGATGAGTGTCTAGTTCGAATAAAAGTTCTCCAGAGAAATGCTGAAGAAAGTCTAAGATAACAGTCCCACTGAAATCTGCAGGAAGTCCCACAAGGTCATAACTTGGTGCAGCCATTTCCAGTGAACCAGGCATGGGGCTGGGTGGATGGGTGACTCCCAGTTCATTGGAAGTGGGCTACATATAGTCAGGACTTCAAGGGACTTCCTGGGGCTGTTATTTTAGGAACTTTCTTCATATTTCTCTGGAATACCTTTACTTGAACTAGAATGAACATCCTGTCCTGGTAACCAATCTTTAAATCCTAATATTTCTCATTTAGGCCTTGCCAGCTGACTCAGTGGTAAAGAATCCCCTGGCCAGTGCAGAAGACTCAGGTTCGATCCCTGGGTTGGGAAGATCCCCTGGAGCAGGAAATGGCAACCCACTCCAGTATTCTTGCCTGGAGAATCGCATGGATAGTGGAGCCTGGCGGGCTACAGTCCATTGGGGTTGCAAAAGAGTCAGACACATCTTAGCAACTCACCAACAACAGTTTCTCAGTCAGTGTGTGGTCCATTTAAGCTGTTGAAATTTTGTGAAGATGTATCACAGGGCAAAAAAATCTTTTCAGTTTTAAGGGAGATCTGAGTTGCCTCCCCCTCCAACCATCCCTAGCCACCAGCTGAGGGTGTGAGTTGCAGCCGAAACTTCTCTTTCTCTCTTACTTTTATTTTTTAATTTTTTTACAAGACTTTCAGGTACAGTCATTCTGGAAAGAAATGAAGATGGGGGCTAAGCCTAGAGTGATGCTGTAACAGAAAGAAAAAAGCTGCTTGGGGTGGAGGAGAAGGTTTATGAGGCAGAAGAAGGCAGGCAGAGAGGGAGGGAGGAGCGAATGGTTAAGTACAGGTTCAGAGCATCCCTCTGGGGCTGCCTCTGCTGCTTCTGCCTCTGATCTGCAGTCTCCACGTGAGCCTGACCCTCATCCTTTCCTCTGCCTAGATCTTAAGGTCCCATGAGTCCCCTGGGACACTGAGTGCAGTAGGAGGGCAGCCGTGTGGGCAGGTAGAACGTGCCTGGAAGGTTTCTTTCCTTTAGGGGGAGAAATTGAGAAGCTCTCTCTAATGGCGCCCTTGATACAACTAAATAGTAACACTCGCAGTTCATTACTTGTTAGCCCCAGGCAGGGACACTGCAGACTGGCTAATTTTAATCGCCAAAGCATTAGAGGGAAAAGCATTAATGGAGTAGAAAGCAGCTAATCAAGAGCCAAACTTGGCCGCACTTGATTGTGCCCTGGATATAAGCTGCTCTTCCTTTAAGTTCTTGTTGCTTCTGCTACTAGAATTAGTTAAGAAGTCCTTTGTTACAGCTTCTTAGATGCACCCATCAATTGAAAGTGGACATTTAATTTCCAAATATATGGGAATGTTAAAAGTATCTTTGATATTAATTTCTCATTTAGATGCTTTCTTTTCTGAAATCACCCTCTGTGTTTCTTCAGTCTTTTAACTTTACTGAGGCTATCAATGCCTAAGTTAAAGCGTTCTCTTGGTAAATGTCACATTGGGCTTGAAGATACAAGGGTTATTTTCAAATATCTTCTAATAGTGATTTCTAACATAATTCTGTAGTGATAAGAGAAGAGACTCTGTATGATTTCAATACATGAAATATTTGCACCTCATTTTATGCCCCTGGATATGTTCCAGTGTCTCCTAGTTTATAGTCTATGGGAACTTGAATAGGATTTCTATCCTGTTATTGTGTGAACACTAGATAAATTATGTTGAATTTGTTCATAGTGCTTTTCAGGGCTACTGTATCCTTTGACTTTTCTGTCTCTTCATTCTGTTAATTTTTGAGAGTTTGATATTGAAACTCCAACTAAAAGTCTTACTTAAAAAAGAATTGTAATATGTAGTTGAACTAGGCTTCCCTGGTGGTTCAGTGGTAAGCCTGCCTGCCATTGCAAGAGACGTAAGAGACACAGATTTGATCCCTGGGTCGGGAAGATCCCCTGGAGAAGGAAAAGGCAATTCACTCCAACCTTCTTGCCTGGGCAATCCCATGGACAGAGGAGCCTGGTTGGCTACAGGCCATGGGATCCCAAAGTGATGGACACGACTCAGTGGCTAAACACACACACACAGACAAACACGACTCAGTAACTGAACACACACTCATAGTTGAACTATATGTAACTTTGTTCTGTATTTTCCAAGTCTCCTGTAAATGTGTTATCATACTTTAAAAAAATTAAACAAAAACATTTTAAAAAATTGGGAAGAAAGGATTCGATGACCCTGCTTTCAAACGGTGGATCAAAAAGCTTAGGGGCATCCGTGGATAAATCCCACAGCCTGACTATTTTTCCCAGATGTGACACTGGCTGTTCCTGTGTGAAGTCCCCCCACCTTTCTTATACCAAAGTGATGCACTCTCAGTAGGTCATGCACTTCTGGGGTTTGCAGGATGGTGATATGTGATGCTCACCTCATCTCCACCAGAGATGCCATCATCTGCATCCTGGCAGGGATTAGGGGCATAATCTGGGCCATGGGGTGGCATGCATCTCATTTTCCCCGTCATGTCTTAAGCCTGTGACCTTGTCTGCCTCAGCACTGGCTTCCAGCCAAAGGAGCTGAGCATCCTTCAAGCATAGGCCTCCCTGGAAACCACAACCTGGCATGAAAAGAAATCACAGCTTGAGAGTCTGCTTACTATTCATGTCAGAAATATTTCAGAAATTCAGAAGAAAAAAAGATTCATAGCATCTCAGGGTTGGAAAGGATCTTAATTAAGATGTTTTACAATTAGAACAATAAAGAAAGCTTCTGCGGATTTGGCTTTGGTGCTTGTCTTCAAAAGGGTTGCTCCAAGTTGTAGATACTAGTGCTTTTTTTCTAATTATATTGTGTAGAACCCTTGGATCATGTGCAGGGCCCCGGGGTGGAGGGTGGGGGGCTAGTTGATAGAGAAGGGAATCTATCTCCTTGTCTTTTTTTTTTTTTTTTCGGATCTGTTCTGCCCACAGTGTAATGAATAAGCATTGACTTGCTGGGGGATATGAGAACATGTAGAAGCAGCATCTTGGAGTTTAGTTATAAGGCACCTTCAGGTTCTGCTTTGGTTAATTCCCAGCCCAGGAACCCCTTTCAGAATCACCCTTCAGCCTCAGCTTAAATCGGCTTTGTTGTCTAGTCTCTAAGTTTTGTCTGACTTTTTTGCGATGCTAAGAACTATAGCCTGCCTTCACTCAGTCTTACATGAGCCCTTACGTATTTTAAAACATCTGTGAGGATCTGTTCAATCTTTCTCCCCAGCAGGCCCCCATAGTGCCTCTTTCCCTCCCTCATTTGCTAGGAGAGGGTGAGTCTTCAGACCACTGGACCAGCCTTGCTGGATGGCGGCCACTGTGATGGGCTGCTGGACTCAGCATCTCCTCAGTACAGGGCTCAAGGCACCAGTAGATGCCGAATAGATGTTGACCAGGCCTTTCCTCCCCACTGCTCCTGTTCATCTCACCTGCACATTTAAATTTGTCACTCCTGGTTAAATGGAAAGGCACTGAGTAAGGGAAATGATTTTTGTGGTAGTTGAAGAAAATGTTAGAGAAAAAGGAGCATAGAAATCCCAGAAATAGAAAAAGGAGCATAAAAATTCAGGAATCTCCTAAGATGAGCTTTCTGTACGAGGTGAAGTCCTTATAGGCACCAGTGGTCTGTAACTTCCCTTATGGCCCTGCTGAGGGAGCCCTTCAGGTAAATTGCACCCCTGGGTGGATTTCAGGGGTCATGCCAGGGGGCTCCCTCATACATTCTGTTTAGTCCCCTTCCTTCAGCTAAAGGCACTTACTCCTTACATCTGTGTTCCCAGTAGGAGAAGCCACGGCTTAAGGAAGTAAGCCTCCTGGCTCAGAGGCTTCTGTGGGGTGACCCTCAGGGACCCCACTGGAATATTTGCAATGAAATATTCCAAAACTGCAGCTGTTCTTATAAGCTTGAACTTACCTTGTGGGATTCCTCAGAACTTTTGAAGCCACTGTTGATGAAGTGGCCCAACTTGCATATAAGTTCTCATTTCTCCTCTTTTTACCAGCCATACCATCTCCTGAGCAGGTGCCTTGCAGAGATGGCTTACTTCCTGCCATCTTCAGATCAGGTTCTTCGTGTGGAATAGGGGTCATGATACTTCCTTGCAGGGTTACTGTGAGTCTGAAATAAAATAGAGGGCTCGTGAGAAGCATATACCCAGCACTCCAATGCTACCAGCTTCCCTCCCTGGTTGTTGCAATGTTTTTTTCCAACAAAGGTTGGAACATGTGTTTTGAGGAGTATATTTATGAGTGTGTGTGTGCGCGCTCAGTCGCTGAGTCGTGTCTGACTCTTTGCAACCCCACGGACTGTAGGCCACCAGGCTCTTCTGTCCATGGGATTTCCCAGGCAGGAATACTGGAATGGGTTGCCATTTCCTTCTCCAAGGGATCTTCCTGACCCAGGAATCAAACCCATGTCTCCTGCTTGGCAGCTGGATTCTTTACCACTGCGCCACCTGGGAATCCCATATTTATATATGAGTACCTATATGTATTTATGGGTAAAGTGATACAGATGCTTTTTATTTAATTTTTATTAGAGTATAGTTGATTTACAATGTTGTGTTAGTTTCTGCTGTTTAGCAAAGTGAGTCAGTTATACATATATCCCCTCTTTTTTAGATTTTATTCCCATATAGGTCATTACAGAGTATTGAATAGAGTTCTTGTGCTATTTAGCAGGTTATTTTTTAAAAATATTTGTTTATTTGACTGCATCAGCTCTTAGTTACGGCACACGGGATCTTCAGTCTTCACTGTGGCATATGAGGTCTTTAGTTGCAACGTGCAAACTCTTACCTGCAGCATAAACTCGGGGCCCAGGTCTTAGCCACTGGACCATCACGGAAATCCCCAGTTGGTTCTTACTAGTTATCTGTTGTATATATAGTAGTGTATGTATGTCAATCCCAATCTCCCAATTTATCCTTTCCCTCCTTTCCCCCTTGAGAACCATAAATTTATTCTCTACACCTTTGACACTATTTCTGTTCACTAAATAGGTTCATTTGTACCATTTTTTAAGATCCCACATATATGCGATATCATATTTGTATCTCTCCACCTGACTGAGTTTACTCAGTATGACAATCTCTAAGTGCATCCATGTTGCTGCAAATAGCATTATTTCATCCTTTTTTTTTTAATGGTGGCTGAGTAATATTTTTCATCCATTCCTCTGTCGATGGACGTTTGGGTTGCTTCCATGTCCTGGCCAGAAATTTTTAGTATTGGGGCCATCTTTGGAATTCCAGGACTTAATGGGGGCAGAATTCATAAAGTCTGGTCCAGACCTCGGCTCGTAGTGGATGCTTGGTGAATGCTGAACAATTTCATAACAGTCATAGGGAGAATGAACCCTTAATGACATTTTACAGTAGTGCTTGATTGCAGGGCCTGTTGCCAGTGCTTGTATTTATTTATCCATTTGTGCACTGATAATTCAGTTCCGGGCAAAAGAAAGATTGAAGGTGCTTTGACTTAATTGTAGCTCTTAAATACAATACACTGTCTTCTGACTTTAGGATGTGGAGAAAATGGACTATTTCAGTTATAAGTATGTAGTTGTTCAGTCATGTCCAACTCTTTGAGACCCCATGGACTATAGGACACCAGGCTTCCCTGTCCTTCATTATCTCCCAGAGTTTGCTCAAACTCATGTCCATTGAGTCAGTGATGCTATCTAATCGTCTCATCCTCTGTCACCCCCTTCTCCTCCTGCCTTCAATCTTTTCCAGCATCCAGGTCTTTTCTAGTGAATTGGCTCTTTGCATTAGGTAGCCAAAGTATTGGAGCTTCGGTATCAGACCTTCCCTGAAGGTCTGATATTCAACCAAATATTCAAATATTCAACCCCTGAATATTTGGGGTTGATTTCTTTAAGGATTGACTGGCATGTAAGTACATCGGAATCTACATCTGAATCCATCTTCTTCAATGTCCAAAAGAAGAGCACTCCTTGGGGAGGTGAAGCTGGGCTCCTAGGAAGGACTCCACTTCAGTGTGAGTGTAGATGGTGGGGTGCATGCTTCCTTCCAGGACTGCATGGGTGTCTGGAAGACCAAGGCGGGGGTGTAGCTCCTGCCCACCCTGTTTTCATGGCATATTAGCATTTTCCTTATTCATTTATTTCTGGGGGCATTGGGTCTTGGTTGCTGCATGCCGGCTTTCTCTGTTGTGGCGAGCTGGGGCTACTCTGTAGCTATAGTGCTCAGGCTTCTCACTGTAGCGGCTTCTCTCGTTGCAGAGCATGGGCTCTAGGGTGAGCAGGCTTCAGTGGTTGTGGCCCATGGGCTTAGTTATTCTATGGCACATGGGATCTTTCTGGACTAGGGATGAAATCCATGTCCCCTATGTTGCCTGGTAGATTCTTAACCTCTGGACCACCAGGAAAGTCCTCCATTTTTCTTTCTGGAAGTGACAGCAAGCATGTTAAAAGCCAAAGATCAACTGGGGTGTAAAAGCCTATTGTCTCAGCACCCAGAAAGGATGGTTCCCTCAGGAGACGACCTGGACTCTTAAGAGGAAAGCTGACTCAGGCCATCTGTTTGGACATCTACTGCAAGACAGCATCACAACTTCACTGCTGTGATTTGATGGACCTGGTTTTCTCTTCCAAAATTCGTGTTTGATTTCCTCAGATCCTAAAGTTACTCTCCTCACCCCGGATCCTAAAGTACACTGATTCTTTCTGGAAAGATACCAAAGACGCTGTGAGCTGTGACAGCGTGTACATTTTAGCAAAGAGTGGCGTTTACATCTTTTCTCAAGTTCTTTAAGTTGATCTTGCTAAATTTGGGGGTGAACAAAATATTCAATGTAGTTTTTCAAGTGAAAGACTCTGGCATTCAAGAATGTGTTAGTTTAGGTTCTCATGTGTGCTATTTGCATCCCTGACACTAAAAACCTAGAAAACTGTGCAGCTCAAAATTCAGTCTTGTTCAGTTTTTTGGTGATGTGTTGCTTTTGCTTATTAATGAAAGCCTAAACCACCACTTTGAATTATTTTGCAGCCAGAAGAGTGTAGTTAAATGATTGTGTATGCAGACTTCCGTTTAGTTGTTGTTGTTTAGTCACGTAGTAGTGTCGGACTGTTTGGGACCACATGGATTTAGCCAGCCAGGCTCCTCTGTCCATGGGAATTCCTAAGCAAGGATACTGGAGTGGGTTGCCGTAGTAAATCTCACCAAATAGTGGATCATAGGAGAGATTTCTTCTTTTAGTCTATAGAAGATGACTGTAGTACAAGCCTCAGCTTTCCCAGGCAACTTTGCTCAAAGCCTGCAGGGTGGAAAGGAGATCCTTCCCTGGAAATATTGAATATTACCAGCATGACCACTGTGTCTTTGGTGTCTGTTGCTTTCTCTCATGTCTGGCTTGCCAGTTTTCAGCACAGTAAAGGGACACCAAAAGTGTAACAGGACAGAAAGTGCACCTGTAGCATTTTTACCATATTTCCCTGGGAAATGGTCCAGAGATACCACTGTTTCCATGACAGTCTTTGTCCTCAAGGCTTTACCTGGGCTTCAGAAACCTTCACTGGAATAGTTCTGGCACTCAGTATGGGGGCTGTTTTTGGGAAAAGTTCCTAAATCAAGGGCATCTCAGCTCTATGGTCAAGGAATCTTTGAAATTGCCTCTAATACATCTTTTAAGTATGGTTGTCCTTTGATATCTGTGGAAGTCTGGTTCCATGTCCCCTGAGGATACCAGAATCCATGGATGCTTAAGGCCCTTACAAAAAAAGGCCATAGTACTTGCATATAATCAACACACATCCTCCCATCCTCCCGTATACTTTAAACCATCTCTTGATTGCTTATAACAGCAATACCTATACAATGTAAATTGTATGTAAATAGTTCCAGCACCTGGCAAATTCAAGTTTTGCATTTTGGAACTTCCCCAAATTTCTTTTTCCCCTCAAATGTTTTCCACCTGTGGTTGGTTGAATCCCCATGTGGGGAGAGTGGACTGTATAAGCAAGCTTTGTTTCTGTTTTTCTTGATTCCAGAAATGCTTTATCTTTATTTCCAGAAGGTTCTTATTAATGAGGAATAGGCTTTAAGCTCCTTAGGCCTGCAGCTTTTTCAAAGAGCTCATGGTATAAAAACAAATGCATGGATCCCCATGATTTCTAGAAGCTCTATATTAAATCACTTTGAAAAGGAAAGTTTTTTTTTTTTTTTAGGGGGGGCGGGATGATAATATTCAGGTTTTAACTCTTGTAGTCTGTAAAATGCAGTCATAGAGAAGACATGGGAGCAGGAGAAACAACATTCTCCTAACTGAACCCAGAATGCATGAGGTTGATTTATACTATTGTCAC
Source organism: Capra hircus (assembly GCF_001704415.2). NCBI lineage: Eukaryota > Metazoa > Chordata > Mammalia > Artiodactyla > Bovidae > Capra > Capra hircus. Next base: position 96,741,027 of record NC_030812.1, on the reverse strand, counting down.
AGATTCTAAGCAGCCAGCTTAAAAATCAGTAGAATTGTTACTTATTAGATGCATATCCAAACTACAGTGAGGTACTACCAAACCTTGGTCAGAATGGCCATCATTTTAAAAAATCTACAAATAACAAATGCGGGAAGGGATGTGGAGAAAAAGGAACCCTCCTACATTGTAGATGGGAATGTAAATTGGTGGAACCACTATGGAAAATGATATAGAGAGTCCTTAAACAGAAAAGTTGCCATATGATCCAGCAGTCCCACTCTTGGGTACGTATCCAGACAGAGCTATAATTCAAAAAGATACATGCACCCCCTATGTTCACAGCAGCACTATTCACGATAGCCAAGACATGGGAACAACCTAAATGTCCATTGACAGATGAATGGATAAAGATGTGGTGTGTATATAAAGTGGAATACTACTCAGCCATAAAAAAGAAAGAGATAATGACATTTGCAACTACATGGAGGGATCTAGAGATTAACAAACTAAGTGAAGTAAGTCAGACAAAGACAAGTGCTATATGTATCACTTATCTGTGGTATTCAAAATATGACACAACTGAATTTATCTGGAAGCAACAGTTAGAACTGGACATGGACCAACAGACTGCTTCCAAATAGGAAAAGGAGTACGTCAAGGCTGTATATTGTCACCCTGCTTATTTAACTTATATGCAGAGTACATCATGAGAAACGCTGGGCTGGAAGAAACACAAGCTGGAATCAAGATTGCCAGGAGAAATATCAATAACCTCAGATATGCAGATGACACCACCCTTATGGCAGAAAGTGAAGAGGAACTAAAAAGCCTCTTGATGAAAGTGAAACAGGAGAGTGAAAAGGTTGGCTTAAAGCTCAGCGTTCAGAAAATGAAGATCATGGCATCTAGTCCCATCACTTCATGGCAAATAGATGGGGAAGCAGTGTCAGACTTTATTTTTGGGGGGCTCCAAAACAACTGCAGATGGTGACTGCAGCCATGAAATTAAAAGACGCTTACTCCTTGGAAGAAAAGTTATGACCAATCTAGATAGCATATTGAAAAGCAGAGACATTATTTTGCCAACAAAGGTCCCTCTAGTCAAGGCTATGGTTTTTCCAGTGGTCATGCATGGATGTGAGAGTTGGACTGTGAAGAAAGCTGAGCGCCGAAGAATTGATGCTTTTGAACTTATGGTGTTGGAGAAGACGCTTGAGAGTCCCTTGGACTGCAAGGAGATCCAACCAGTCCATTCTAAAGGAGATCAGTCCTGGGATCTCTTTGAAGGACTGATGCTAAAGCTGAGCATACTTTGGCCACCTCATGTGAAGAGTTGACTCATTGGAAAAGACTCTGATGCTGGGAGGGATTGGGGACAGGAGGAGAAGGGGATGACCGAGGATGAGATGGCTGGATGGCATCACGGACTCAATGGATGTGAGTTTGGGTGAACTCTGGGAGTTGGTGATGGACAGGGAGGCCTGTCGTGCTGCGATTCATGGGGTCGCCAAGAGTAGGACATATCTGAGCGACTGAACTGAACTGATAGAAACAGACTCACAGTCATGGCAGACAGACTTGTGGCTGCCAAGGGGAAGGCGGGGATGGGAAGGATGGATTGGGAGTTTGGGATTAGCAGATGCAAACTAGTATATAGACAATTGATAAACGACAGTCCCACTGTATAGCAGAGGGAACTATATTCAGTATCCTGTGATAAACTATAATGGAAAATATGAAAAATGTGTGTGGGTATGTATATATATACATACACGTGTATATATACACGTAAATATATACATATACATATATGTACATATATATGTATATGTGTATATAAACATACATATATATATGTATGTTTAGTTGCTAAGTCATGACAGACATTTTTTTGACCCCATGGATGGTAGCCTGCCAGGCTCCTCTGTCCATGGGATTTCCCAGGCAAGAATAGTGGATCCCCTGTTCCAGGGGATTTTTTCAACCCAGGGATTGAACCTGTCTCTCCTGAGTTGGCTGCTGCTGCTACCGCTGCTAAGTCGCGTCAGTTGTGTCTGACTCTGTGCGACCCCATAGACGGAAGCCCACCAGGCTCCCCCGTCCCTGGGACTCTCCAGGCAAGAACACTGGAGTGGGTTGCCATTTCCTTCTCCAATGCATGAAAGTGAAAAGTGAAAGTGAAGTCGCTCAGTCGTGTCCGACTCTTAGCGACCCCATGGACTGCAGGCTACCAGGCTCCTCCACCCATGGGATTTCCCAGGCAAGAGTACTAGAGTGGGGTGCCATTGCCTTCTCCGCCTGAGTTGGCAGGCGGATTCTTTACCGCTGAGCCACCAGGGAAGCCCCGTGCGTGTGTGCGCATGTGCGCATTTGCGCGCGTGTGCGCGTGCGTGCGCGTACGTGCGCGTATGTGTGCGTACGTGCGCGTATGTGCGCGTGCGTGCGCATACGTGCGCATACGTGCGTGCGTGTAACTTTGCTTTACAGCAGGAATTAATACAGCATTATAAATCAACTACACTTTAATAAAATAAAGCCTTAAAGCAATGAGCAGAATTAGATGGGTACCATGTGACCCTTTGCAGTCAGGGAGGAGTGAGGAAAGGGCTGGATGGAGCTCACTTTGGTTTCTGTAGCATGCCTGCCGCAACCCTAACTCCACATTCCAGTTTAAAAAAATTTCAAGCCTTCTATAATGGTGAGTAACATTTACATTTCATCCGTTGCCTAAAACTATTTCTAGCTTTATTTTCTCTTTCCAGAGCTTGGCACCGCTCTTGCAACCACCCCCAACCCCCGAGGTATTACCGTCGGCCTTAGGAATGGTATTGCTTCCTTTTGTTCTGCCCGCTGGTTTGATAGGTTGTGTCTGCACATTTGAGAGCAGCATGTTTTCCTTTTTCAGCATCTAAACAATCCTGTAACCGCATCATGGCATTTTTAGTCACATCATTGACCTCCGCCAGCGGTGAACCCCCCCTCCAACACTTGAATGCATTAATATCACCGTCTGCAGCATTTTAATTTAATTAGAACAGTGCTTATAATCCTCCTGAGGAAATGGTTATTCCCCTCTGAAATGTTAAAATAAAACACCTCTGCTTTTCATCCGACTGACAATATGCTCTCGAGGTGAATGTACCGTAAACGGGTACTCGCCGTCCCTTCCTTGGGGTTGGTCCAGAGAAGCAGTTCTGAGAATGAAGAGGTTTCCTTTATTTGGAGAATTGGATGTTAGTCTCTTTATGTCTCTCTGCTTGGATGTCTCCATCAGAGATACTGGTATTTGTTTTGTATTTCTAACTTTTGACAGCCTGCTGATTGTTCCATGGTAGATGGTAAGTGCACTGCTGAGGATCACGTGAGTCACCCTAGAGATGAACAGAAAGAGAGAGGAGATAAGTGTGCGGTATAGGATGCTCAAGTGTGTGTTTTGTCCTCCTTGGAAAGGAACCCGTACGCTGGACAGCATCCTTTCTGTGGTCTGATGAGTGTTGTCCTGGCCGCCGAACCCAGGGTCACAGTCGGTGTGTAACTGCCACTAGCAAATTGTTCAAGGCCCTAGAAGCACATTTTGCTTATCCCCCTCAGGGTCAAGGTACCCATTCTTTCTTTTATTACTGACAAACCCATTCATTAAATCTTTTAGCAAGAACTTCCCAACCCAGACTTTGTGTTGCCACACTGCTGAGTGGAAACCTGTATCAGAAGTGAGAAGCATTCAAGGTCCGTGAGACTCACTCTCTGGACTTCTTTTTTAATAATTTTATTTATTTATTGACTGTGCTGGGTCTTCGTTGCAGGATGGACATTTCTCTAGTTGCACTGAGCAGGGGCTACTCTCTACTTTCAGTACGCAGGCTTCACATTGCAGTGGCTTCTCTTATTGTGGAGCGTGGAGGCTTCAGTAGTTGTGGCTTGAGAGCTCTGTAGTTTGGTTGCTGGGCTCTGGAGCACAGGTTCAAGAGTTGTGGTACGCTGGCTTAGTTGCTCCCTGGTATGTGGGATCTTCCCGGAAACTGGGATCATATTTGTGTCTCCTGCATTGGCAAGTGGATTCTTTACTGCCAAACCACCAGGCAAGACCTGGCCTTCTTTTCATGAAACAGCAAGGTAGTCTTCTTCTGGAATTGTTTGGATGTGGAGGGGAGGGCATGAAATCCCAGGGCAAGCCCTGAAGTGTGATATTCAGTGTCGCAGTAAAGACAGGGAACCACACACATGTAAACACACATGGGGCTGCCTCCAAAAATTATAGTAAAAAGCTTGTTGTCATTGAGTCACCAAGTTGTGTCTGACTCTTGCAACCCCATGGACTGTAGCCTGCTATGCTCCTCTGTCCATGGTATTCTCCAGGCAAGAATACTGGAGTGGGTTGCCATTCCCTTCTCTAGGGGATCTTCTCAACCCAGGAATCGAACACAGGTCTCCTGCACTGCAGGTGAATTCTTTACCACTGAGCCACCAAGGAAGCCCCCAAAGAAGGTACAACATGATAATTTACCAAGTCAGAATATATACATTTTAAAGGTGATACCTGACTTGACTCTTTTTCTAAGCAGGCTGGTGATATATTTTCCCAAGAAATAAAGTAGAATCTGCTTGGAGAGCTGGGTTTCTCCCTCCTCATCATCCTAGATGGAGATGGTAAGGGGACTGAGGTGGCCTCTCACTCACGAAGACTAGTTATAGACTCTTGTCTTCCAGAGAAAGTCACCGTCTTACGAAATGCCATCTTCTTTTTTTTTTTTTTTTTCCTCATACTCATGCCTTGCCATTTGAAAGGTCTCTGGTTGCACAGGGTTTTCTTCATCAACAGTTTCACTTCTGCAAAAACCCTAACAAAACAGAAAGCTATTTCTGGGAATAAAGTAACGGTAGATAAGATATCGAGGCGTATGTTGGGACTGGGGTGGGGTGAGGGCTTATTCAAGGGTTGAAGTGTATGAAGAATTTGTTAAACTAGAAAAAGCAGACTCCATTTAAAATATTTTTAAAACCTATCTCACCTTGAAAACCCCCACAACAGATTTGGTATGTTTCCCATATGTGTGTTTATGTCTTTGCCTTTTTCACCTCAAAAACCCCAAACCAAACACCAAAAATATAACTCATCCCTAAGTTAGAGTTGCTCAGAATATGTGTGATGCTTGGTAAAGTTCAAGAAAAGTGAAGTTGAAGGTTTTGCCCCTGGGTGACCTTTCACAGGACACCTCAATCAATCCAGAAATGAAATCTAGGGTGTATGTGTCTTCCCTGAATTAAGAAATTCACCAGGAAACTTTAGGATGTGTGTTTAAGCAGAAATATTCCAAAGGCCCTAGTTGCCAGTTGAGGATGCCTCGGGGAAGGTATAGCGATTCCATTCGGAAATTACAAAAATATGTATATATTCATTTAAAATGGAAACTTCCTACCACAACCGCCTAACTTTCCAGGTTATGAGAAGAGAAGCTTTAATTTGGTTACAGGGCTGGGGGACCCCCCCCCCGGTTCCCTTTGCATATTTGATAGAATATAAAATGTTAGAGAATGCTTTGTAAAACCTAAACACCCCCTTGGCTTTATTTTAATCCATAATTTTTCTTCTGCTCTTGGTGTTTGTTTTCACAGTGGCATCTTGCCGATCTCCCCTATCCCCACCCCCAACTTATTTTTGGACTGTGTGTGTCCCACTTTACTTTGCCCAGTTAAACCACAGAAACTAACGGAAGTTGTGTTTATGTATGGACTGCAAGTCAAACCAGTTGGTACACAGATCTAAGATACAAATTGCACTACTCTCCCCACTGAACAGCATAGTTAGTTTCTTGCCATTATTTGCCACATTTTAACTTAAAACTAATCCGTCCCATCCCATCGCATTGTTTTAATCTATGTAACAAACACTGCCCTTTTGAATTTAAACAGTGGAGGTGCTGACTTTCCCCTCCCCCTTTCCTTGTCCGTTGAATGAGTACCTTCAATTAAACCGAACTTCCTTAAATGCAGAGGATTCTTTGAATGAGCTCTTGAAATGCTTCAGAAGGAAAGGAAATATTGATTCTAAGATGGAGCATGAGGGGAGCAAGGAGATAACTTGTTGATGTGGCAGATAATTCGCAGCTGTGAAGGAAAAAGCGAAACCTGGAGATTTTTGGTGGTGATGGTTGTATAATGGGATAGGTAGGTGATAGACAAATATTGCTTGTAGATTTATTAACTGAAACCTCGAACTTATAAGCTATCATTTTGGACTCACCTCTCATTGGATCTAAGTATGGAATCCTACTTTGATCAGGAGCTGGGGATATTGCCAGAGAAGAGAAAAATGGTTTTCAATGTATTGGTGACATAAATTATGTGACCGGGAAGAGTAATTTTTGAGAGAGGAGTCTTTCATGACATTCTCTTGGGATATATTGTTTCATCCCCTTCATCTTGCCTCCCCTCTTTACTGGAACAAACCACTAATACAAAGAGGAAAAAAAATGAACACCTATTGACCCCAGCGCACAGGAAAAGCCCTATCTTAAAGCTTTTCAGCGTTTTGTTATAAATCCCGAGTGCTGGCAATCTGAAAGACTACTGCACAGAAAGAGGTCTCCTCTGGAGAGGTGACCCGCACCCAGACGCCCCCCACCCCCCCGCGGCTGTCACCCCTCAGTTCCAGGCTTTCATTGTCTTTTCTCCCCTTCCCCTCTCTCTGCCCTTCTTTTTAACAGCAGGAACGAATTTCATACACACCCCCCGAGAGCCCGGTGCCCAGTTACGCTTCCTCGACGCCGCTTCATGTGCCAGTGCCCAGAGCGCTCAGGATGGAGGAAGACTCGATCCGCCTGCCCGCGCACCTGCGTGAGTGTTTGTGCTTCCTGGATGGATGGGGGATGGATGGAATGGGTGGACGGACAGACTGTCAAACAGAAGGGCCAGCCGCATGGGCCGAGGGAGGCAGGGCTGCAAGCCCGGGCAGAGGGCACGCTCTGAGATGGTTTTCCTACAGTTTCCAGAAACTCTTTTGGCATCGTTCACCTCCCGCCGCCCCATCCCCCCAAATGGCTTTGAAAACCGCTGAGATTCTGAGAGTCCTGGGCCTGCCGCTGGTTTTGTTTCTCTGTGCGTCGGTTTCACCTCTGACCATGACAGGGGCACTACAGGTCCCACTGAGTCTCCCAAGAGGCACGGTGAACTCTGGGGGAGAGTCTGTCTTCCTAAAGTTCACACTTCCTCCCCTTCTGTGTCTCCATTGCCCCTAAATTTTGCAGGGCTTCTGCGCCAGTCTCCCTCCGCCTTTGCTTTTTGCTGGGTACTTGGACTGAACTTTCCTTGCGGGGCTGTGTCCTCCTCTTCCGTGATCGTGGCTCTGTTCCTTCCTCTTACCCCGACACAGGGCCTTTCTCCCTCCCCTCCTGTCTTCTCTGCCTCTCTTGTACCTTCATTGCCTCCACGGCTCCCATTGTGGGTACTCAGTCTCTCAGTCGTGTCCCACTTGTTGCGACCCCATGGACTGTAGCCCAGCAGGCTCCTCCGTCCATGGGATTCTCCAGGCAGGAATACTGGAGTGGGTTGCCATTTCCTTCTCCAATGGGACCTTCGGACCCAGGGATGGCACCTGCATCTCTTGCACTGGCAGGCAGGTTTCTTACTGGTGAGCCACCTGACGGCTCCCATTAGTTTGTAATAGTTCTGCCTTTCTCTTCTGAGCTTCCTCTGCCCCTTCCTCTTCCACTTCCGCTGCCTGAATCCTCAGCTGCAGCTGGGCAGGGCATCAGGGGCCCCACACTTGGGCTGCTGGGGCCAGCCTCCAAAGCACCTGACACCTGCCCCTTTCCTTTCTGTCTCTCTTCTGAGCTGCCACTCAGCCCCGAAGATCCAGGGTGCTGGGTGTGGCCGGGGAGAATGGATCGCTTGGTTTCTGCCCTGGCTGCGGTGTCCAGGAAAATGCCAGGTTCTCTGGCTTGACTGTTACCCTCGGGATGCAGGTTCAGGTTATAGAGGACTCCGCAGGGGGAGGGAGTCACCTTGGCCCTTCCCTAATTGATTTCTCATGACCTGCATGTTGGTCTGGTTGTAGCTGCTGTCTCTTTCTGCCACAGTCGTGCTCCCTGGGTTATTCTGCTCTTCGTGGCTTATCCCTCCTGAGAAAGATCAAGGCTGCCTACTAAGAGTGGGGAGCGAGAGGAGAAGATGCAGGCTTCTGTTTCCTCTGTCTGTGCCTACTCAGCAGATCAGATGACTGTGACGCTAGGAGGTACTGGGGGGTGTTACTGGCATATCCCTTCTCTTTCACAGTGAGGATGGTAGCTGTAAACTTCAAGGGATGTGGGAGCATCCTTCACCTCCTTCAGCCAGCCTGCCATGTCTGTCGGTGTTTACAAAGCTGGTATACTGTGGTCAGCACCTTCCAGCCTCAGTCTACCATCTTCTCCACAATGAACTTTAAAGAGATTAGGACTGTGAAGGTGTCAGGGTCATGACTGTGGGCATGGTCGTCTGCAGTATACTGGAGCGTTCTGGTACCAGTGAGTATTGCAAGCAGACAGACTGGGAAAGAGACCACAGCCAGGTGTGAGCCTTTTTTTTTCTGCAGAAGCTGTTCTATAACCAGGACATTCACTTCAGGATGGAACAGACTCAGGCCATGCAGACAAAGCATGCCTGCTACTAATCTCATTCATTTATTCATTCCACAAGCAGATACTGATTACCTGCACTATGCCAGGCACTTTGAAGGGAATAGAGTAGACCCAACTGCTTGCCCCTGTGGAGCTTGGAGTCTCCATAAAGAGAGAAAAGGAAATGATGAACTCCTGTTCTAAATAAGCTGAGGTTTCTTTCATGGCTTTTGAATTCCGTACTGACACACTCACTCCCCTGACCCCGCTCCCCACCCCCCACCGCACCCCCACATCCCAAGAAAACCCTAACTCTTGGTTTGCCACTGGATGACTTTCACATATGGAGGCTCTTTTACCCTAGCGCTGCCTCTCCATAAAAAGTTATCATGATAAAATGCACTAACAAACAACAAACTGGCACTCAGATCCTTAACTAGTTCTGCTGTTAGATGAGCTGTTTGACTGTGAGTCAGTCATCATAACACTCAGTTTTCCTACCATGCAAGATGGTGATTGGACAGGAGAATGTTTAACAGCCCTCTTACCTTGAAAATATTATGACCTCACCTAAGACATCATTTTCCCTACTTGGGACTGTTTCTTCCATACAGACATTGTAACGTTTTTTCTTGAGTGGAGAGTTTCCTCATTGAGTCACAGCTGTGCTGTTCAGCACTGTTTGGCCAGGCCCTGCCATGTGCCTAGCACATAAGCATCATAGCTAATATTTATTTATTGGGATGACTCTGTAGCAGGCACTGTATGAAGTCCTTGATGGAAATTATTTTATTTATTCTCACAGCAGTACTTATAGATATTCTTTCTATATCTGTGTCACACATAAGGAATTTAGGGTTTAAGAGAATGTGAACAAACTACCGGGGTCACCCAGTCAATGGGAGACTCAGTTCTGTCTGACTCCAGAGCCTGTGTGTCTGTGTGTGTGCTGGCATGTCCAACTCTTCGAGAAACCACGGGCCATAGCTGGCCAGGCTCCTCTGTCCATGGGATTCTCCAGGCAAGAATACTGGAGCGTGTTGCCATTTCCTTCTCCAGAGGATCTTCCCAACCCAGGAATTGAACCCACGTCTCCCAAGTCTCTTGCATTGACAGGCAGATTCTTTACCACTGCACCACCTGGGCTCTTATCTCTCCTGCCACGATGTAAGTATATTTACTATGTACCTTTTGGATGGATGGATGAGTTCAGGGTTGACACTTAGCCAGTATTCACTGATGTCGCCAGAGGGCTGGTTTCTGGCTGGAATCTGTTCTAACTGGTGGATCAGTTGTCGAATAGTTTGCATTTCTCGCTTGGATAATGGATGGATGAGTAGATAGACAGTTGGATGGATACCCACGTAGAGAATTATCCGATACAGAACTGTAGCAGAGTACCACTGGCCTTAAAACATAGTCAGTCGTTAGGTGATGGATTTAGGTTTCATGGTGTTGTTTTGTCTGAGGGCTACTCTCTGGGCAGCCTGATTAGTTAGAGCCCTCCTTGGCATCTGCACTGGCCCTCTCATAACACCACTGGTTCCCACATCTGGAACGAATCCTCCAGTTCCCAGGCTCTTGCCATCTGTCCTCAGCTGGGACTTTCCACGGGAGGCTGAGCTGCCCGCCTCTCTCGTGAGTTCCAAAACTCAGCTGCCCGTTGTGCTGTTCGAGAAACATCTCCTGAAGCCTCTAGGTTGGTTGCGGCTGGGCTATACACTTGAGGATGCCTCCCAGCTGAGTTTCCAAGCCGAAAAGAAAATAAATCTTCTGACAAGGGAATTTGGTTATTGCTGTTCAAATCTGGGATTCCAGACAATTCCCAGTGGAATGCTCATGGAAAGTACGGGGAAGAATCCGAGAGCCAAGACAGCAGCAGGACATTTATGGTATTGCTAGTTTGAAAGCGTTTTTAGCTGCTTGTTTTAAAGAGACACTCACCAGCCTGGTATGCCTCCAGTGGCTTCTTTTCTCCCTTTATCCTCATTGATCTCCAGATAAATCCTCTCTCTCTTTTAACCCTTCCGTTTCCTCGTTTCTGAAATCAGTATCTAGCCTTTCCTGGTTAAAAGGGAAGGCGAGGACCATAATATTTAAGGTTCCTGGACGGTGGGTTTCTCACCATTTTGTTCTGCAAACACAGGGCCAAATGGAAGACACAGTGTAACAAATTAGGAGGCTATTAAGAAATAGAAAGTAATTCCTTTTCCTCTTACTTGCCCGTGATTTAAAAAAAAAAAAAAAACAGAGACAGTGATAAATAGGGCAACCTGTTAAATGGTGATTCTAGAGAACTTGATAGGGGCAGGCAGGGCAGTCTGGGCCCAGGAGAGGAGGGGAGCCCAGAGGAGAAGGGCTTGCCTGCCATCCTGGTCTGGCCTCCTGACCCCCACTCCCCACTCCCTTGCAGGAGTCCTCTAGCAGCTTCTTGGAACTTCCCTGCTGCACCAGGAAACAAACACAACTATGTTTATTGAAATGACAGAAAGATATTTTTTCCCCCTTCCTTCCATCTAAGGTATTAAAAAAAAATTTTTTTTTAAGCTTGAGGCTAGAGGAGCTGAAGTGTGACAATTACAGCAGGTAGGCGAAAATGAAAAGTTCCATTCTTCAAAGGGGACATAATCCTTTCATGTGTGCGTGCTAAGTCCCTTCAGTCATGTCCAACTCTGCAGCCCCATGGACGGTAACCTGCCAGGCTCCTTTGTCCATGGAATTCTCCAGGCAAGAATACTGCAATGGGTTGCCATTTCCTTTTCCAGGGGATCTTTCCAACCCAGGGATTGAACCCGAGTCTCTAACATCTCCTGCACTGCAGGCAGATTCTTTACCATTAGCACCACCTGGGAGGTCCCCAAACCTTTCACGATACCTTGAAAAAACTCATAGGACCATGGTACCCCCGAGAGTGGCTGGACAAGGCCAGTTTTGATTCTCTGAGCAGTGAAGGGCCTCATTGGACCTTCATGGTGTGAAGGAGAGATTCTTTCTAGTTTGTCTGCCCGGGGGTCACTTTTTTTTTCCTTAAGTTCATGGGTGGTGGGTGGCAAAGAGGACAGCAGAGATACCTTAGGGGCTGATGCCAGCCCTGTGACATACTCAGCCTCAAATCGTGATATCCAAGGCCACCCAAGTGGTCAGAAAGCATATATTTCAGATCTACAGGGCAGAATTGAAATTACTAAATGCCTTTACTTTATTAAATTCCTTTTCACATAATCATCTTGCATTTAGTTGACATGATCGCCTCTAATCACAGGCTGAGATGATGCTGTCTGCCTGGAGTCTCTGCCTTCCCTGGTGCCAATTTGCTCTTGTAAAATTCCTGTGGTTGATATTTAAAAATCAGAAACCAGGGCTCATTCATCACATTGAATCAGGTTATGGTGTATGATGTTGCAGGTTAATAAATAGCCGTAATAACTGCTCAGAGTTTTCTAGCGTCAGAACACTAGAAACCGTCCCTTAGCTCTCTCCTTCCTTTGCTTGTGAATCTTTCAGAAACCTTACATTACGGCTCCTACTTGCATGTGTTTAATAATTTAATTTAATGCCTTCCTATCGAAACATTCCCTGGTGGCTCACCCTCTTTGGCGATTTTGCACTCTCAGCAGAGTGTTGGAGTGTAAGAGAGTCATGTGACATGCAGCGCCCGGTTAGAGCCAGGGAGTGGAAGGAGATGCTGTGTCTCTCTTAGTTACTGAGTGGAGCAACCAACAATTTTATATACTTTCAAGCTCTTCCCTGTCCCAGAGAAGAGGCAAAAAATGGGAATTAAATATAATCATAGTTAGTGTTTTACATTATTGTAAGTAACAAAATATGTTCATATATATGGTCTCATTTAACCATGCAGCCATCCTAGGTGTTACTAACCCTATTTTATGGATTAGATTCCTGGGGCTAGGAATCTATATTCAGTTTTACTGAATATGGCACGTGAAAAATCTGATCTGATTTCTGTTCCCAAAGTTACCACTTAGCCTTTTTGGGAGAAAGCATGACGGCAGAGTGTCACAGACTTGAAAGCAGAGGCAATGCTGACTGTTGGTGTCTGGGTGGCTGTGGCTGCAGGGACTTGGGGCAGCTAGGGCTCTAGGAATGCGCTAGCCCATTCATTGGTGCTGATCTTCCAGCAGGTTGGCTTCTGGCAGGAACAAGCGCCTGTCTTGATGGATAATCATTTTGGTTTTTCTCACCCGTTTCTCCTGCTCCTCCCTCTTTACTGTCCTGTGAGCTGAGGTCAAAGACCAGTATCTCTCTCGCCACTAGAAGAACAGCGCTGGCCACAGAGGACTCACCCAAGTCCACAACTTCCCGGCATTTCATCAGGAGTTGCCTCACTACTCTTCCTGAGCTTCCGAGTGAAAAAGCATAGCAATAGAAAAGACTTGGGTTGGGACAGACGCAAGAGACTGGCCTCCCAGGGCTGCCTCTGTTAGATGAGTTCCCCTCTCCAAGACTCAAATTGCATAACACACCTACTGATGAGGGTTTCTTTTTAAATCTTTATCCCTAAATACTTCTGTGTATTTTTCTAAGAACAAGGGTATTCTCTTACATAATCACAGTATGATTATCAAAATCCAGAAAATTTTTTGAAATATATTAATTTCAGATGTACAGTAATTCAGTATATTGTGAAATGATCATAATAATCTGAAAAGGGAAAGTGTTCATTGCTCAGTCGTGTCTGACTCTTTGTGACTCCACGGACTGCAACCCATCAAGCTCCTCTGTCCATGGGATTCTCCAGGCCAGGGTAGTGGAGTGGGTTGCCATGCCCTCCTCCAGGGGATCTTCCTGACCCAGGGATCGAATCTAGGTCTCCTGCATTGCAGACACTCTTTACCACTGAGCCATCAGTGAACCCCATAAAAAATCTAGTTAAGATCTGTTACCACATGTAGTTTCTCTTGTGATGAGAACTTTTAAGATCTGCTCTCTTAGCAACTTTTGTTTTTCAAGGGTTTAAAAAAAATGTTTTTATTGAAATAGAGTTGATGAGTGTTTCCTATACGTATCAGAGGTAGTTTGCGTGTAGCACCTAGCACAGTGCCTGGCGAACAGTGACCACAAACTCACTGAGAGCTCTATTTCAGTTTTCACAGCTAGTGAATCGCCTGTTTAGGTGGGGCGTCCTCCCTTTCAAGGGCGGAGAGGAGCATGGATGTGCTTGCTTGTTTCATTAAAGAAAGGGCCTGGAGTTCTGCCTGCATGTTCTGAGACTGTTTCCCGAAGTCACAATGGAAATGAGTTCTATTTTCTAACGTGGTGATTCCTGGGAGCTTGGTCCTGCCCTGGGGTACTCCACCCCAGGGCCTTGACCATTCCCATACCGCAAGTGTGCTTCTGTCTGAAACTACTTTCTTTCCTTGCCTGGATCTGTCATCTTTGACCTTCCTCACCCTCCTCCCCAGACCCAGCAGATCCTCCGTGTCCTCAGCCAAATGTCAGGGCTCCCCAGATGCCTGTGGTGTGCTGTGACGTCACTGGCAGAGTTGAGGCAAGGACACAGAGAAGGATTTCCTTCTCAGTATCTCAACAAAGCAGTCATGACTTCTAGCAACGATGCCCAGCCACCAGCATTTTCTGTTGTGCTTCCCGCAAGCCTTCTTTGGGGGCCTTCACGTTCTAGTTTAAAATGCTTGAAGGCTTTCTGCTTTTCCAGCCTCATGGGGTCCTGGGTAGCTACTTCAAAGAGCTTGAAGAGAAAAAACAGGCCACAACAGAACAGCCAGGATGCTTTTGGAAGGGAAATTTCCTTTTTGGGTTTGCTGTCTGCAAGAATTTCCGATGTAGGCAGACATTAATTCCTAGCTCCATGCTTCCTGATAAGGAAGCAACTTCAATAAATGCAGCTATTTATAGATGTCTTTTTTTAAAAAAAAGAAAAAAAATATATAACCAGAGGTCTATTGACCTTTTCTTTTGCTTCGCATTTCATGCCATGCGCTCCGTGTACATTTAAGGCAGTTCCTCTGGCAAATGCTCCAACACAGTGGCTCTGGTCCTGCAAGGAATGGGGGAAAGGCTTTCACTTACCTTGAAATTTTGAAGTAGACATCAGAAGCCTCTGGCTGTGGGTTGTCCTTACCTGGTGCTGTGGGTTGTTTACCATGAGAGAGAGACAGAGATACCTGGCTCCATTCTACACCCAGTGTTGAACGTTTATGACAGATTAAGCGAGAGAGCCGTCTAAAAAGCAAAGCCGATGGGAACCAGTCTATTCTATGAATAGACTTGAACAACAGGAAATAAGAAATGTTATTTCCATTTCTTCTGCGTCCCTTCTCCCAGCTCCCCTTGGATATTCCCCACTATCGGTACCACTGTGATCTTTCTCTTGGTGTTTTCAGGGGTTCTGCAGTTTGAGGGCTCCCTGTCCATCATCCTCACATCTGTCTACCTAACACTTGCCAGCTGGTCTGATAAATATGCAACGTCACGTTGGCTCAGATGTGCTCGGCCTAGGTTCCTCCCCACCTCCTCTATGTTATCACAAAGCATATTGATTGGGCCGAGTCTGTACAGATGTGAGCAAGTTTCCATCATCAAGCAACAGGTACTTTTTTTCCCCATTTGCTTCATGCCTGAGTTCACAGTGGCTCAGACTCTTGGAGCTTCTTTCTTTCTTTGTTTCTGGCTGTGCTGGGTCTTTGTTGTGGTGCACGGGCTTCTCATCGCGGTGGCTTCTCTCGTTGCAGAGCATGGGCTCTAGGGGCACAGGCTTCGGTATCTTCTCACACCAGGGATCAAATCTGTGTCTCCTGCATTGGCAGGCAGATTCTTGACTACTGAGCCACTAGGTAAGCCCCCGCTTGGAGTTTCTGACATGACTGTGTGTGGTTTATCTTTATGTATTTCCAGAGGTCATTGTTACCAAGGACCATTGAGTGTTGCTGATTTCACTTGTTACCATCAGAGGATTCTGGTTTGATAACCGGAAGCATCCATGCATGTTTTTTGGGGGACAGGGGGCTGATTTTTCTGGTCTCTTCTGAAGGAAAATAGGGTAGGATTTGAGAGATTTAAGCAATCCCTATCCTGGACCATATGCTGATGGTAAATTCCCAAGAATAATTAGTCACCCCCCCCCCAAATATTTACTGCTCCCATCTTGAGTAGCTGGACTGAACCCCATTCTTCTGAAATTAGTCTTTGTCTCCTCTAGATCATGAAGACTTGTTGTTCAGTCGCTAAGTTGTGTCTGACTGTTTGCGACCCTATGGACTGTAGCACATCAGACTTTCCTGTTCTTCACTATATCCTGGTGTTTGCTCAAGTTCATGTCCGTTGAGTTGGTGATGCCATCCAACCATCTCATCCTCTGCCGCCCCTTCTCCTTTTGCCTTCAGTCTTTCCCAGCATCAGAATCTTTTCCAGTGAGTCGGCTCTTTGCATCAGCTGGTCACAGTATTGGAGCCTCAGCTTCAGTCCTTTCAAGATCATACATAAAAATAGTCTCAAATGGCGCACTAAGATTTCAGTCCTAGAAATGCAGACCACATTTTTGGATCCTGGATGAAGAGCTCTGGGTATGTGGTGGGTACAGATAGGATGCCTGCGAGGAAAATCCTCACCCATGCAGGGCTGCGCAGAGAACATGTTGTTTGATCAGTTTTTGCTGGGGCTGGGTTCTCTGAGCTGGAGTGGGAGCTTTCACTAAAATGGTTCACTTCAAACAAGAAGGGGAAGGTTTGCAAGGGGATAGATAACAGTCATTTTTTTTAAAAAAAAGATACCTAGGTAAGTGTTGGCAAACAGCATGCTCTTAAAAAATATTAGCGGGCTATCGGGTATTTATGTAGCTCTACTTTATTTCATTTGTTTGTTTATTTATTTGGCTATGTTGGGTCTTGGTTGTGGCACTCAAGATCTTCATCCTGTCACCGGGGCTTCTCTAGTTGTGTGCTCTCTCTGGAGCATGTGGGCTCAGTAGTTGTGGCACTTGGGCTTTTCAGTGGCCCCTTGGCCAGTGGCATCTTAGTTCCCTGACCAGAGATCGAACCTGCGTCCCCTGCATTGGGAGGGGGATTCTTAACCGCTGGACCACCAGGGAAGTCCCTGTAGCTCCACTTTAGAAGTAACAGGGTTAGGCTTTATCCATTTGTTTTCCAAGAGTGGCTTACCTTTGCAAATCAGTTTCTTTTTTTGTCATCACCCCCCCACCTTGCAGTTTACAAATGCGTTGGTTTTCCTAGGGGCCTTCTGAGGTCGACTGTGTATGAGATACCACCTTAGGGAATCTGTTGCAATAGAGTGGGGAATGAGAAGTCATTGTCACTACTGCTTACTGACCACTTTCTCAGTGCCAGAAATTTTATGTGTATTATTCTGAATAATCACTAATACTGCATGGTAGATGTTTTGTCTGGTTTGTGTCTGAGTGGTGCATCACTTGCTAGAGTTCAGCCAGAGAAAGCGGAGGAGCCGCAATTTGAATCCAGATCTAATTCCAAAACCCAGGCTTGTATTCACTTCACCATGTTGCTTCGTAAAAGTACTAGGAAGTGTTGAAAATCATTTCCCTCTAGCTGTTGGTTAAAAAGAGAAAATCCAGATTTGCAGGTTGATTTTTTTTTTTTCTAATTTAGGCAAAACTTATATAAATGGCCAACAAAAAAAATGCCAAAGGGATAAAATCAGAGACAGACACTAAATCATCTTTTGAACTTAGAAGAAGATAAACTTTCAAATTCAAGCCTCTTTGTAGACTGGTATCTGTAACTTATTTTCAGGTGTTGATAAAGGCTGGAGTGTTAAAAACAAAATGAAGTGAAAAGAGGTTCCTGTTGTTCACAATTTTCCATCTTTTTAAAAGTGATAATGTGCCTCGCAGATTATTATTCAACAGTAGAAATGTTGATGGCTTTACAAATGAAAACATTTCACTTCTTAATGCTTTTCGTTAATCTCACACGCTTCTTCAGAAAAGTTGTCTGACCTGGTGATGTCTTGGGTTTTACCCTCATGACCTGCATTCCAGGAAGCTCTATTGCAGAGTCACAGAGCAGTGGACGCCCTTAACACAGGGGTCAGCCCGCCCAGTGTTGGCCCAGTGTGGTCAGTAGTAGGCGGGGTCGTCTCTAACAGTGCACTCTTCCTCCCAGGGTCATCATTTCCTCACCCTGAGTATGTGATGTCCCTGGGTTCTTCCCAGCTTAGCCACTTTTTATTTTTTTGTTCTTTAATTCCAGAAGAGGAATACAAGGCGTATCAGCAGTGGCGCATTATCTATAAAATGCTCATGATTATTCACTTGATTTCATGTGCTCAACATCACATTTTAGTGCAGATGGTGGTATTCTAATGACGCAGGAAATTGTCTTCGGCTTTGGCCGTGATGGTTTTGTGAGGATGTTCTCCTGCAAAGAAATTTGGAAATTCAACTCCCCGATGCTGAAGGGTACTTCCCCCACTGCCCATGCTGAGATCAGTTGATGCTTTTGTGGGTTGGGAACCCGAGCCAGCTCATGGGCTTTGCAGGTCTCCTGAAGGCTGCCTTAGCCAATTGCATCTTCCCTCGGTTCCCAGGACCTCAGAGTAGAACTACAGACCCACTCCCCTTTCCTCCAGGCCCCTACACCGTTCTGGCCTGTGAGCCTGGCTCTTGGCCCAGTGCATTACGCACAGGTGTGACTTCTGGTAACTACCTCCTTGACCCCAACTGCGTGATTTGTGGGAATCCCCTCAGCAGCTAGAGGCACGTCTACCTTTCCTGTAACCTGTACAAATGATGGGCTCACTGTGCTCCCTCTCTCGGTGGTGTCCGTTGGGTTTCAGGCTTTCCAGATTGGCCACGCCCCCCTCTTTCTGCTGGTCCCATAGCACATGCACAATTAATTCCGCACTAATAGTGGGAGGGGGGAAGCCCAGTTGGCCAGGGAATGGAGGCTTTCAGCTTCTCCAGTGCAAGCTTTCATGCTGACCTTTAATGTATATTTCTGTTCACACAGCCCAACAGAGAGAATCCATGACCCTTAGACCGTCCCCTGAGTATGAAAGCTCACACTCAAGAAACTATTTCTAAATGGAGCCCCTGTACCAGTTACTCGAATCCTCTGCTCATTGCCACAGGCTATGAAAAGGGGGTGTAGGATGAGGGAGAAGAGAATCAGCGGCGCTGATTCGTGAACAAAGCTGACGAGGGGTTTTATTTTGCTTCCTTCAGTAGCTCTCGAGTCACCAACATTGAGAGCTCCTTGCAGGGAAACAGATATGAGCCGATGATCTGGTGCCAACCCTCTTGGGGACATGAAACGACTCTTTCTCCTCACGAGCCTGACTTGAGGAAGCAACTGTGTGGCCAGGCAGGTTCGCAAACCTGTTATTCTGATGACAAGCTGGAGGGTTCATCTGTCTTGGGCATATTTTCCTGGTAGATGACAACCAAGGGGAAGGGGTAGAAATTGCTTCTCTTTCTTTTTTCACTCTGATTCCGTACACAGCGCTGTTCTCACAGCTCTGAACTCTCGCACTTACTCTTTTCACTTCTCCTGTGAAGTGGCCGTGAGGTTGGCTCACGAAATCCCCACCCGGACAGGCAGCAAGCTTATGTTCCCCTGTTTGCAGTTCCGCCCCCTGTGGTGTGGGCCACTTGCTGATCTTACAGTCTGGCTGTGATTCAACGGTTCACCCAGATATTTGGGGTTTACTTTTAGGAACATGAAACTAGAAATTCCCTGAGAGAGAGATACCCCACTTGAGAGTCATGGGTTAATCTTTCCTCGTGTTCTCTGATGGTGCTGAGAGGAACTTCAGAGACCCACAGAAATTTGAACAGGTGTGAAATGTGCTTGACCTTTATAAAATAATTTTTTTATCTTTTGATTCCTTAGCAAAGAAGAATTTCACTTCAGATAAGTCCAAATGAGTGTGCATGTGTATTTGAATGTGTATAGAGGAGGGTGGGGGGCTTCCCAGGTGGCACTGGTGGTAAAGAACTTGCCCACCAATGCAGGAGACATAAGAGACACAGGTTCGATCCCTGGATTGGGAAGATCCCCTGGAGACCAAGGCAACCAGCTCCAGTATTCTTGCCTGGAGAATCTCATGGACAGAGGAGCCTGGAGGGCTACAGTCCATTGAGTTACAAAGAGCTGGACATGACTGAAGCGACTTAACATGCATGCACTAAGGGATGGGGGAGTTTGGCTGGGAACTGTCTCAAAGCTAATACTCTAGACATCTGCTTCTTGGAGCTTCTGTGGTGACTTCTACCACTCAAAGTGATCCAGGGAATGAAGTTGAACAAGTACAACTGGGCATTGTCGCCTTGGCATTGTACATTCAGCTGGGTAGCCATCTCTCATCTGCTGCTCCTTTGTTTGCTGAAGGAGTATTGAGATTCAGAAAGAGGCTGCCTTCTGCACTTGTATTGTCCAGACAGCCCTACTCTGATTCCAGAACTGAGGGCTTATCATTGTCTGTGAACAGGGCCCATGTTATGCTTTAGAAAGTGTGATCACCAGCTCCAGTGGGATAAGAGTGCCTCAAACTTGAATATCTCCCAAGATGAACTCCTGTGGTACCTGAAATTCTTCTAAGGTATATTCCTTTGGATCAAGCATTTTTTCCACCTAGCTCCACTCTTTTTTTTTTTTTTTTTTTTTTTAATTTGGCTACGGTGGGTCTCAGTTGTATCATGTGAGATCTTTCGTTGTGGCACATGGACTCTCTAGCTGTGGACCACGGGCTTAGTTGTTCCCTGGCATGTGGGATCTTAGTTCCCTGACCAGGGATCAAACTCAAGTCCCCTCCACTGCAAGGTGGATTCCTGACCAGTGAACACAGGGGAGTCCCAACCTAGCTCCAGTTTTAAAAGTAAATAATTGTGATAGCAGATGATATGTTGGATCGAGGTAGTTAATACTTGACATCCTTGATGTCTTAATGAAAATTAGTTTAACGAATCTCTTGAATCTTTTAAATTAGACGGTCCTTGGTCAGATCCATGGTCAGCACGTCAAGTGAGGGATCTGAGTTGGAAGTAAACCCCGTGATTTTGCTGGGGGCTGGCTTTCCCCATGGAGGAGACTAAATAAGATTAGATGGAAAATCCAGACCCCTAGATTTAGACAAAACATTGTGAACCTGGATCTGTGAGACCAAGATGAATCATCTGATGCTTCTTGTGTCTAGCTGTTGGTCTCAAGGCGTTGCCTGAATCTTTATTAGCTGGACAATGCTGGACCTCTCTAGCTCACTGTCAGCGTGAGAAGGTGTAAGTCATCTACATTTTCGTGAGAGGAGTAGTGAACTTGGAGGTGTAAGTCTAAATCCTTTAGCCTTTCAACCATTCTTAGCAGAGTGTCTCTACTCTGGGATGACTAAATCGTTGATTACATACGTATAAGGGAGCTGTTAATCCAAGGCTCAAGTTGAAGGGGCCAGGAACACCTTGGCTTGTGTGGAAACTGAAGCAACTGGCCGAGCTGGGTGGCTTCTATGAGGAGTGGGCCTATGGCTTTGGGAGAAAGAGTCTTCAGAGTGTTCCATAATGGAGCAGTAACTTCATTTATTGAGTGCTTACGGTAGGCACTTTTCACATGTATTATATTATTTAATCCTCACAACAGACCTATGAACTGAGTTTTATTGCCCTCACTTTACTGATGAAAGGTCAGGTTTAAAGAGGTTACGGAACTTGGCCAAAGCTACAGAGCCGGTAGGTGGCCGAGCGGGTCAGACCCTTCTCGTTACACCTCTCCTCTCAGTCTGAGCCAAAGACTGAGTCCCTAGACCATTCTCTTAAAGAACTTGAGAAATCGTGTTGGATCCCCCTCTGTGATCCAACTGTGGTTAAAACCTCATAAATTTTAGAAAAACAGAATAACTCACTAAACCTGAATCGTAAATTCACTCCTCAGAAAACATCCACCACAACCTCAAACCTCAGGGTTAATATATTCAGATTTCAGTGGGCTATAGGAGTCTTGCTAGCCCCTTAAATCTCTCTCTGCTTCCTGGTAAATAATACCCCTTCCCGATTCCTGGCACATGAGTAGCGTAACCAGGTCAGATCCTATGACTCTGCCGTTCAAGTTCAGTCCTAAGTACAGAGTGAAAATCCAGGATTGCCTTAGTTCTCTGTCTCTCTTTGTCCTGTCTCTTGTGATACAGTTTGAAGTTCATTATCACGCCCTCGTTTTGTCCTTTAGGTCTCTGTGTCGTTTTCCTTTTCACAACTGTTTTCTTTGAATGAAATAATTTGAAATGGAAAATTAAAAACTTAACTGTGAGTCTGGCAGGTTTCTGCTAATGCCTCTGTACTAAGAAGCTTCATAAAATATTATATATTATTCTTCACTTCAGCCCAGCTGCTCTGGGTGCTTACCCACTGAGTCATTCACAGTATGTCTGAGAGATTAATTTTTATAAGGCTGTGGTTTGGGATCTTTTTCTCCCCTTCCGGGTTTTACTTTAAGTCCCCACCAGGAAAATTTGTGTAGGAAAAAAACAAAAAACCCTATCACCCTTGATAAAAGGTCACTTGTCAATATACGTGCTTTAGGAACTATAATTGGCTGTTTTATTTTTGTGTACCCTCTTGGTTTGAAATACTGCCATCTTTCTACCAGGAGTCTAAAGTGTGTGTGGGCATGAGGACAAGAATGGGTGCTTTGTGTTGAAGTCTGTTGTGTGAAGTAGGTACATCTTCATAGATGCTTTTCTTTTTTTTTTTTTTTTTGGAGTTTGCGCTTTTTGGAAGAAGCGGATTAAATACATAGTACATCAAATTCTACTTTAAATAATCCTGTGCAAACAGTGCAAACTCCGTTCCCTTTTCAGATTAGCCCCTTCCATGAATTTAAATCAACATTGTGCATGTGCAGAGTTTAAAAAATTAAATAATTCTGTAAAGCTTATGGTGAAAAATAATCAGAGATGCCTATTTCTTGATGAAGGTCACAGCCACGATTCCCTCTGGGAGAATTAAAGCTCTGGGTGTGACACAGTGTGGTGGGGTTACAGGGCTCAGGAGAAGGAGGAAGATGGGGTGCCAGGGTTCATTTCAGTGAGGTCCCCACCCCCTGGGGGAGAGCCACACTGTTGATTCCAGCAGCCCAGCCGCCGCCAGCCAGCCAGGGGTGTTTTCAGGACTCAGCTGCCAAAATTTCTTGAAGCAGCTCTGCTCAAAGGCATATGCTGGGCTCACTTCTGAGGGAAATTTCCTTTTTGGGGAAGTTGAAGCAAAGGAATTTCCTGTGTGGGCAGACAGAGCTTCCTGACTTGAAGGCTTCTTGGAAGGGAAACAGTTTCATAATGAAATGACAAATTAAAGACATACCAGCCGGGTTCACTTCAAAACAGCTATTGAGAGCGCAGGCAAAGCCCTATTATACTCCCTCACAGAACAAAAATAAATCCCATCCTGACAGGTTTCTGTATGCTGGATTATATCCGTCCCCCCACACCTTCCCTCACAGCCCTCAGCATCTCCCTTCCTCCCACCCCCGCCATTAGTCTCTATCTTTAACAGGCTCTGAGCAGCCAGCCGGGAGGCTGGGAGCATCACTAGCCGCCTTTCTTTGTGGCTTCACCCAATCCTGCCCAACATGGAGGCCTGATAGGTTCTGTGAGAGCCCCAGGCTGCCAAGAAATGACCCCTTTCCTTCCCGCTTTGACACAAAGCGATAATTGAAAGCGTCTTCAACCATGGGGTTTAAAAAAAAAAAATAAAAGACCATTTCCTCAGGCTGGCCTTTACAGTCTTGTAGGCAGTAAATGTAAGTGCTCTTCTGGTCCTTGGAGCTGGGTCTCAAGTCTGGTTTGCTGAAGAAAATTAGGGTCTGTGTTGGGCAGATGATGTTCTTATAACCTGAACTTATAATTTTATGTAGTTAAATTATATAATTTTATGTCTCTCTATATGTTTACATGTAACTTTATGTAGTCAGCCAGCACTTTAATTGACTTGAATATGCCTTATGAATTAAGCTGCTTCTTTGGTGGAGCAGACTGGGAAAAGGAACAATGGCAGTACTATCTGAAGTCATTATTAATTGGTGGCTCAGAGGTTAAAGTGTCTGCTTGCAACGCGGGAGACCCGGGTTCAATCCCTGGGTCGGGAAGATCCCCTGGAGAAGGAAATGGCAACCCACTCCAGTACTGCCTGGAGAATCCCATGGAGGGAGGAGCCTGGTAGGCTACAGTCCACGGGGTTGCAAAGAGTCAGACACGACTGAGTGACTTTACTTTGCTTCTTCACTTTAATGAAGTAGAAAAGGTGCAGATTTTGGAATCAGATGTCAAGCACCAGCTCTAACAAGAGACAACTAGCAGTTAGGATGAGTTCATTTAACTTCCTGGCCTCAGTTTCCTTATCTCTGAAGTGGGTACAGCAACACCTGTTTCACCTTGTGAAGAAATTGAATTAGTCACTCAGTTGTGTCCGACTCTTTGTGACCCCATGGACTGGACTGTAGCCCACCCACCAGGCTCCTCTGCCCATGGAATTCTCCAGACAACAATACTGGAGTGGGTTGCCATGCCCTTCTCCAGGGTATCTTCCCGACCTGGGGATCAAACCCCGGTCTCCCACATTGCAGGCAGATTCTTTACCACCTGAGCCACCAAGGAAGCCTGTTGTGAAGAAATGAGGAATTATGATTTCAGAAACACTTCATACATTTATCTGAAGCCTTGCCCAAATATTGATAGCACTTACTCTTTAGTCACTATTGGGATCTTCAGGGATTGAAATACAATATTGCGTTGAAACAGCAGAACTGTAGAATTTGTAGGTCAGTTTGGCAGATGTTTATTAGAGGTGTTCTGTGTGTGCAGCATGCTTGGCCTCTGTGGGGAGGAATCAACAGTGTGAAGTTTAGAGAGGTCACGTGGTGTAGCAGAAAGAATCTTGAACTTGGGATCAGGAGGCCAGGGTTCAATCCTGGCTGCCACCCAGTACTCGGTGGCTCAGGGTGAGCTGTTCAACCTTTATGAGCCCCCGTTGCTCACCTCTAAACTTAGAGGAACCCAAACTCTATGGCTTTAATAAGTTCTGTTCTGCCCTGACATTGTCTGATCAATTTTAAGAGGCCTCTGCCTTTTGCTGATAGGATTTATTCTGAAGAGGAAGGAAGAAATACTCCCTGTATAACTGATGAAGAAACTTGCTCAAGAAGCTAGATAATTAGTGCATATGATGTAAACAAACAAACAAAAAAAAACCTGCGGCTTGCCAGACATGTCAGCAATAGCGATCCGTTTGTGTGTATATAGGTAGGGGGGCAGTGTTTCTGAGTGAATACTGACTTGAAAATGACTAGGGTTGTGGGTTGAAGGTGGCTGTTTCCTTAAGAGAACTTGTCGCAGGATTTTGGTTTACCTTCTCCCAGCTGCTCTGGGGGATACTCGGCTTGTTTCCAAATGGTTGTTTGTTTAAGCCGTTCCCATTGTGGATATCCTTGTCCAAAGAGGCTTCCAGGATAGAGGGTGTGATGCTGACCGATCCTGCCAATTAGGTTTTATTATGTGCTGATGTGTATTCATTTTAGGGCTGCCACGTTATTCTTCCTCTCATCTTACATTTGTATGAGTGAAGGACTATTACTGATTTTGCCTCAAAACAATCTTTTCAGTACGTTTTGTTTTGTTTTGTTTAACTTTTTATTTTCTTTTGGGAGTATAGCCAATTCACAATGTTGTGATAGTTTCAGGTGGACCACAAAGGAACTCAGCCACACACACACGTATCCATTCTCCCCTAAACTCTCCTGCCATCCAGGCTGCCACATAACATTGAGCAGAGTCCCCTGTGCTATACGGTAGGCCCTTGCTGGTTATCCGTTTTAAATACAGTGGTGTGTACATGTCCATTCCAAACTCCCTAACCATCCCTTCTCTACATCCTTCCCCTCTGCCAGTCATAGGTTTGTCCTCTAAGTCTGGGAATCTATTTCTATTTTGTAAATAAGTTCATTTGTACGATTCCTTTTTCGATTCTGCACGTAAGGGATGTAGTAGGAAATTTCTCCTTCTCTATCTGACTTACTTTACTCATTATGACAATCTCTAGATTCCATGCATGTTGCTACAAACGGCATTATTTCATTCTTTCTCATGACTGAGTCATATTCCATCGCATGTATGTACCACATTTTTTTTTATCCTTTCCTCTATCAGGGGACACTTGGGTTACTTCCATGTCTTGGGTTTTGTAAACAGTGCTGCAGTCAGCATTGGGGTCAGCGCTCATTTTTGATTTGACAAAACCAAAGTGCTAGAAAAACTAGGCGCCATGTAGAAGATGACAGTTGTGAAATGGTGACGAGTTGAGCCTTGAGTCAAAAGAGCTGATGTTTATTGAGTGTGTACTGTGTGTTCCTGGAGCTTTAATAGATCATCTCATTCTTGTTGTTCTGCCAACAAGCCTGAGAGGGAGGTGATAATACGTTCATTTTATAGTCTCAGGAACTAGGGCTTTGAAACATTAGCAACTGGCTCCAGGATACAGAACTGGTTGGTGGTAGAGTCAGAATTTGAATGCAGATCTGTGTGCTCTTGAGCTTGTGTTCTTCCATGCCTCCCATCTGTGTTGTCCATTGTTATGAAATTGACCTCAGTGCCTAGAAGTGGAGTCAAAACTGTATCAGGTACCTGAAACGAAACAAAATGAACCTCATAGTCAGCATGCTCCTGAAAGAGCAGGAAAGCCTGCAGCTTTCCAGTGGTGGAAAATCATATACCTGGGCGTAAACCAAGCAAGCAGAGCCCTGCCCCCCTGCCTCTGGAAGATAACCTGTTTGAGTTCATCACAGGGCCAAACTGGTCTAGAGCCTCATTGGCCAGTTCTGGTCACACCTTGAAAAATAGATCAGAGATCTGCTGACTATGTGTCAGGTGGTTAAGAACAATGCCCAGTGACAGACTGCCTCCTTTACCTTGTGAAATTCCTGGGATATATTGTTTGTGGCTCTCTGGGCTTGTTCGGAGGAAAATTAAAATCTGGTTCTGTTCAAGAAACATTGATTTGAACAAACACTATGCTCAGTGCTAGGAATACAAAGATGAGCAAGGTAGGAACTTGGTCTAAGGGAGCAAAGACTTGGATAATGATTCCACAAAACCAGTAATTACTGAGCTCCCACCGTGCCAGTAAATGGTAATTATCAGAGACAAATAAATATCTAAAAAACTTCCATCCAAAGATGTGTTTTAAGTCTCTACAGAAAGAACATTTTTTTTGTCTTGATCCTGTTTGATTTTATTAACTTTCCTCTACAAGTAAGCTTTTAATGTGTGCTCTATTGTTTAAGCCCATTTTATTATTATTTTTACTTATTTGACTATTGTGAAAATAGCTTTGGACTTTCTCCTCCTCATTCTCATTGTTAATCTCACTTTTCTTCCCCCAAGAATATAGACTTTCAAAACAATTTTTCAATAAAGGCCACAATATTTTTAAAAAGTCACATCTATTTAAAACACAGATAACATCCTAGAGAAAATCTGAGACAAACATACAATTTTGACAGTATCTAATAATAAAAAGACAGTACTAAGCTGTTCTTTGGCAAATGTAGCGAAATACCATGTGTATGTCATTTTGAGTTCATATTAAGGGTAGACCTGGTGTCACTTCTGCAGAGAAATGTAATCTCTCATGTTGATGTTTCACTGGCCTTCTAGCTGCCATCGTGTGTGTCTGTTGTGTTTTTTTTTTTTTTTTTTTAATCCTTTTCTTCATTACTTCATTATTCCCCATTTGGTCTTAAGGTAGAAAAAAAGAAAGTACTGTTGAAACGCGTGCATACTCAATAGTGTCCGACTCTGCAGTTCCACGGACTGTAGCCTGCCAGACTCCTCTGCCTATGGGATCTTCTAAGCAAAAACACTGTTGAAATCCTCTGACCCAGTCTACACTTTAATGGGCTCCTTTGCTCTTCTGGTGGAATAAGTAGGAGGGAAATGGAAGAGATGGATGATTATTTATTCTGTTTGGATGCAAGGAGCAGGGAGGCAGGGCTGGTTTAGAATAAGAGCTGGTGTGCACTCTTCTGCATCCTAGTCCCATGGATGGGATGACTCCTTGGATGCTTTTCTTACCTGGCAGCATCGCAAGGGGAGAATCCATTAGGAGGAAGAACATATTAATGGAGGAGCTGCAGGAGCTGAAGAGGTGGAACGGGGAGCAAGGTGACTGACAGGTGGATGAAATTCAACATCCTTTCTTTTCAAAGTTTTTTTTAAAAAAGGAAGTTGCTAATTAATAAGTTCGAGTTGTAGCTGTTATTTGGGGCTTCCCTGGTGGCTCAGTGGTAAAAGAATCTGCCTGCCAATGCAGGAGACATGGATTAGATCCCTGGGTTGGGAAGATCCCCTGGAGGAGTAAATGGCTGCCCACGCCAGTATCCTTGTCTGGAGAATCCCAATCCCTGGACAGAGGAGCCTAGTGAGCTACAGTCCATGGGGTCGCAAAAAAGTCAGACGCAACTGAGCGATTGAACAACAATGCCACATAGCTTCTGTTTAATGCTCCTTGCTTTTCAGATCAGCAGAATATCAGTGAGCGGCTGTGGGGAGGAAGAACTAAATTCGCTGGGTCTTGAGATCCCTAAGTGGACTGCCAGGCCTTGAATGTTGGCAATTGATAGTGTCTAACTGGTGGCGCCAATGGTAAAGAATCTGCCCGCAATGAGGGAGACCCAGGTTCTATCCCTGAGGAAGATCCCCTGGAGAAGGGAATGGCCACCCACTCCCATATTCTTGCCTGGAGAATTCCATGGACAGAGGAGCCTGGCAGGCAACAATCCATGGAATCACAAAGAGTCAGATACAGCTGAGCCACTAACACTTCAGCAACCACTTACTTAACCATTTCACTGACCATCAAGGCCCCAAGGGCCGAGGCAGTGGCCTAGGTTCAATTCTGTGTTCGCAGAGCAACAGAAACTCCGCCTCCTTTGCTCTCCTCACCCAGCTGGAGTTGCCTCCGCTCATCAAAAAGGAAACCAGAGAACTTTGTGTTCTTATGTGGTCCAGGCCCAGCTTGAAGCCTGAGCTCCTGAACATGAGCCTGTCAGTCCCAGCCTCCCTCCCTTCCAGGACCCCTTGTAGAGGATCCTAACAGGGAAGTCACATCTAGCTACTATCAATCAGATAGTCCACAGCATACCTGCCAGAAACCTTAAGATTTAGGGGAAATTAAAATAGGAGGCCTCGCACAAATGTAGCCTTTTTCACCACTACCGAAAGAAAACCTTTTTGACTTCTCTGAATAAAGAATAAATAACAGCTTGGTTCCACCTTCCTGGTTGAGCCAGGGCACTTGCGTGGGACCCAGAGCGATTCTGGCAGGCTTGAACTGATGACCAATGTCAAGTCTGTTTGTCTTCACATTAGAGACTTTTTGTGATGATATTGCCATCGAGCTGCCATCTAGGAAAGAACTCCAGTTTCTAAAAATGTAGAGATTAGCTCCCAGTAATGCTTTAGTAGTCCGCAGCTCACAGTAATAAACTAGTGTGTCAACAATATGTTGCCGATGATCAATAAGCGTTACCACCCTCCACTTTTCACTCTGGTTCTTTGTGAAGTAGTGTAATAACTGAGTCAATCACTCCAACCTAGGGAGCGGTTGCTATGTGTGAACTTTGTTGTGTTAGAATCTTGAGACATCCTTTCTTTCCCTCTTTTCTTGTCTCTGACTATTTAGACTTCTAATGACATTTAAAAGTCAGTCTTCAAAAAAGTTTAGAGCTAAATCCTAGCAGAGACAAACTTTAAACTGGTGGGACTAGAGAGGAGGATAGAGTAATCCTTCTGGGAGTCAAAATGAGACACTTGTGTGTCTGGACTGGTGGCAGGTTTGTATGTTACCACAGTGATCTCCGTGGTAACAGATCAACATGGCGCCAGTGACAGCTCTATACTCAGAGCTTAAGGTTCCCATGAGAAAGTGGATCCTCACCGCAGATAGAGGGGAAGAAGTCAAGAAATTAGGGGTGCATGCTCCCCTTCCTTGCAGAATTCTAAACATGCAGTTTCAGTTCAAATAACCACTGACACATCCTATTTAACCACTTGGGTTCCACTGAGAAAGCTAAGATTCTTTATAGAATGCATGGTGTTCTCTCAAATTCCAACTAAACTTCCATGAGGTTTAAGCAGGCTTTCTTACCTAGCAAAGAATTATGTTGCTGTAGAACAAGAGTGTGACCTGGAATTGGGAAGCCAGGCTTCCAGACCTGGCTGACTTGACCTGCAGGTCCTTACTTTTTAGTTTCTTGGATTCCTGCTAGTTTTAATCATCCAACTGTAGCTGAAAACCCCTAGAAGGATACACTGGCAGTCAGAAAAGCTGGTTAATATTATCTAGTGTATCATCCCTGCCACCATCAAAGATGTGAAGATGTATCTGGGAACTTAGAAACACCAAGAAATGAAAGGTGGGATTCATCTCTATTAAAGACTCATCTCTGAAACTAACAAATGTAATCTGCAGGCTGAGCAGCCACCAGAAGAGTTTATTTTTCTGGAAGCTTGGTGGTGGTGGTGGTGGTGGTTCAGTCGCTAAGTTGTGTCCAACTCTTTGTGACACCGTGGACTGTAGCTTGCCAGGCTTCCTTGTCCTTCACTGTCTCCTGGAGTTTGCTCAAATTCGTGTCCATTCAGTGATGTTATCCAACCATCTCATCCTCTATTTCCCTCCTTGCCCTCCTGCCCTCAATCTTTCCCAGCAGTTCATTTGAAGAAAGAATCAGCAATCACACACTTATCTTAAACCACAAGAGAACCCTTAAACTTGTGAATTCAGAAGAACCATTATGTAATTCAATGATTTCGAGAGCATCTTCCCTGGGGCTTTCAGAGGTGTCAGAGTCTGTGGTCAGGTCTGTGCCCGTGGTTGGGCTTGGGTCCACTCTGAAGTGAGTTTCTTTGTGACCAAGACCACAGAGAGATTGGGTGATGGTATCTGCTGTATACACTTAAAGGGAACTAGTTTTTCCCCTAAAGAGAAGTTTCTTTTCTAAGGAATTTATTCCTGGGCCTATGGGGAAATTAAATCCACTGTGATTCAAGGAAGCAAGAGCATATTTCCTTTATAAGGCAGGTAATGAACTTGATATTAACCAAAGCAAACTTGCAGCTCCCTTCTACCACCAAGTCAGAATAGTTCTTTACCCGCACTTTGCAAGGTTACAAAGAACTAACTAATGATGGCAGTGCTCAGTTTAAATGTGCTGTTATTCTCTCTGGTCTGTCTTTAACCAACAAAAGTGTCAAGTATTTTAGATTCATAACGTTGGAAGATTTGTTGATTACCTACATCGTAACTCTAAATAATTTAGCTAGTCACTTCTTTGTCTTTAGTTTACTTTGTTGGCATAATTTTAGTTCATCAAGTGCTAAAAGAGCCGCGCGCGCGTGTGTGTGTGTGTCTGTGTGTCTGTGTGTCTGTGTGTGTCTGTGTGTAATGAAGTGAAAATCGCTCAGTCGTGTCCGACTCTTTGCAACCCCATGGACTATACACTCCATGGAATTCTCCAGGCCAGGATACTGGAGTGGGTAGCTTTTCCCCTCTCCAGGGGATTTTCCCAACCCAGGGATCAAACCCAGGTCTCTCGCATTGCAGGCGGATTCTTTACCAGCTGAGCCACAAGGGAAGCCCAAGAACACTGGAGTGGGTAGCCTATCCCTTCTCCAGGGGATCTTCCTGACCCAGGAATTGAACCGGGGTCTCCTGCACTGCAGGTGGATTCTTTACCAGCTGGGCTATCAGGGAAGATATATGTATATGTATGTGTTTATGTATGTATATGCATGAATATGTATATATGTATGTATATAAGTTAAAGATTTTTTTTTTTTTTGGCCTGAGTATCAGCTTAAGTATCATCTGTTGAAAATGGGAGAATTTTTTTTTTTTGCACATATATATATTCTTTTTAAAGCATTCTTTTCCATTATGGTTTACCCCAGGAGATTGGATATAGTTCTCTGTGCTATGCATAAGATCTCCTTGTTTATCCATTCTAAATGGAATGGTTTGCATCTGTCTGCCAACCCCAAATTCCCAATCCATTGCTCCCACACCCCTACTTCACCTGGGCAGTAAGTCTGTTCTCTTATGTTTCTGTTTCAAAGAGAGGTTCATTTGTGTCATATTTTAGATCCACATATAAATGATATCATACAGTATTTGTCTTTTTCTGACTTACTTCATGTATGATAATCTCTCATTGCATCCATGTTGCTGCTGCTGCTGCTAAGTCACTTCAATCGTGTCCGACTCTGTGCGACCCCATAGACAGCAGCCCACCAGGCTCCCCCGTCCCTGGGATTCTCCAGACAAGAACACTGGAGTGGGTTGCCATTTCCTTTCTCCAGTGCATGAGAGTGAAAAGTGAAAGTGAAGTCGCTCAGTCGTGTCCGACTCTTAGCGACCCCATGGACTGCAGGCTACCAGGCTCCTCCATCCATGGGATTTTCCAAGCAAGAGTACTGGAGTGGGGTGCCGTTGCCTTCTCCACATGTTGCTGCAAATGACATTATTTCATCCTTTTTTATAACTGGGTAGTATCCAAAATTAGAAAAATTCTTGAAGTGGTATCAGAATGAACAAGATGGAGAGTTAGACTTTTACAGCACAATTTATTATACCATTCCTATTCTAGAACATTAGCTGTCTCTGTTCAAATGTAAATATGCATTGCTTTTTTGATATCTGCTAGTTCATAGTTTTGGTTGTGCTCAGAGACAATTGAGAGTCATGATCCATTTAAAGGAGATTTTCTACATGGATCTGTCCAGCTGATATTCAAAGCACCTTTCATAAGCTCTGACTGCTAGGGCTTTTGGAAGAAAAGGTTGTCATAGAAAAAGGAGGGCAGTTGAGTAAAACAGAGCACGTATTTATAATGAGAGCAAACTTCTTCTCCTCAAAAGAACAAATAAATAAACAAACAAACCCCAGGCCCCGTGATGAGGGCTGAGGTTATCCTGTGAATAAAATACAGGCACCCCTTTCTTTATTACTTATGAAAATGTCTTTCAGAAAGTTTGTGTTCACAAGTATTAACGGAGCACCTCACGTGCCAGCGCTGTGGAAAGCATGGTGAATGAGAGCAGATGGTTTTCCCTGTTAATTCGCGGAGCTTATAATATAGAGGGAAGACACCCACCCTACCAGATGCCAAAATAAGACACTCTTAACGTACAGTGTTGTCTTTCTACGTTTATACACATTTCTGTTGTGGGAGCCCCTGAAGAGCCCAAGGCACCTTGAAAAGCGCCACACAAGCATCACATTTAAGAAATGGTCAGGGAGCCACTTGTGGCAGGAGCCCCCTGCACTGAGCATTGTGGTCTTATCATGTCCATGTGTTATTGACTGCTTCATTGTGCTGATCTGTTTCTTATAGTTCTTCAGGTCTGTCTGAGCTACTATAATCTGTTTGTTTGTTTTAATCAATTCAGTTTTTTAGAAAAGTTCAGTTCAGTCACTGAGTCGTGTCCGACTCTTTGTAGCCCCATGGACTGCAGCATGCCAGGATTCTCTGTCCATCACCAACTCTCAGAGCTTGCTCAAACTCACGCCCATTGAGTCAGTGATGCCGTCCAACCATCTCATCCTCTGTCGTCCCTTTCTCCAGCCTTCGATCTTTCCCAACATCAAGATCTTTTCCAGTGAGTCAGTTCTTCACATCAGGTGGCCAAAGTATTGGAGCTTCAGTTTCAGCATCAGTCCTTCCAATGAACATTCAGGACTGATTTTCTTTAGAATTGACTGGTTTGATCTCCTTGCAGTTTAAGGGACTCTCAAGAGTCTTCTCCAGCACCACAGTTCAAAAGCATCAATTCTTCGGCAGTCAGCTTTCTTTATAGTCCAACTCACCTCCATACATGACTACTGGAAAAAACATAGCTTTGACTAGACAGACCTTTGTTGGCAAAGTAATGTCTTAGAAAATTTAGTTATCTATCTATTTATTTATTTATTTTCGGCCATGCTCGGTCTTCATTGCTGCTCGAACCTTTCCCTGGTTGGGGGAGCTGGGACTAATCTCCAGTTCTGTGTGTGGGCTTTGCAATGCAGTGGCTTCTGCTGGGGAGCACGGGCTCTAGGGCAGGAGGACTTGGGTAGTTGCAGTGTGTGAACTCAGTAGTTGTGGCTCCCAGCCTCTAGAGCCGTGGCTCAGCAGTTGTGGTACATGGGCGTAGTTACCCCGCTGCACGTGCGCTTCTCGGACCTGGGATAGAACCATCTTACTTGCATTGGCTGGCAGACTCTACCCCTGAGCCATTAGGAAAGCCCTAATATGATCTGTTTGTTTGTTTGTTTTTAATTCATTTATTTTTTAATTGAAGGATAATTGCTTTACAGAATTTTGTTGTTTTCTGTCAAACCTCAACATGAATCAGCCATAGGTATACATATATCCCCTCCCTTTTGAACCTCCCTCCCATCTCCCTCCCCATCCCACCCCACTAGGTTGATACAGAGCCCCTGTTTGAGTTTCCTGAGCCAAACAGCAAATTCCTGTTGGCTATCTAATTTACATATGGTAATGTAAGTTTACATGTTACTTTTTCCGTACATCTCACCCTTTCCCAGAGTTTGGGGAACTGTTTAATCCACTTTCTGCACCGTCAGCTGCAGCTTAGAGCTCCAGGCCTGCTATCTGTGCTTGATGGGGATGCTGAAGCAGTACTGGGTCTGCAGACCATTTATCAGTGATGGAGTTGTCAGAGCTCAGCGTGTTTCCAAAGAGGGAGCTCAGGACCACACTGAAGAAGTAGTTATGAAGTTATGGAAATTGATCTCTTCTTTGAAAGTGACTCTTCAGTGAGGTAGAGATGGCCCTGCTGGAACTAAGTCCTTCCATGGTGGAGGTTTAGTCACTAAGTCATGTTCGACTCTTTGCCACCCCATGGACTGTAGCCCACCAGGCTCCTCTGTCCATGGGATTCTCCAGGCAAGAATACTGGGGTGGGTTGCCATTTTCTCCTCTAGGAGATCTTCCTGACCCAAGGATTGAACCCGGACCTCCTGCATTGCAGGCAGATTCTTTACCGACTGAGCAAGTCACAGTGTGGGGACCTGACTTCTACCTCAGATTAAGCATTAAAAAATGTTTTCTAACTGTTTAAGCCCATTTATTATAAAATTTTTATTGAGGTATAGTTGATATACAATATTATCATTGTTTCAGGTGTTTAACATAGTGATTGACAACTTGTAAAGCTTATATTCCATTTATAGTTTTAAAACTGGCTATTATTTCTCACACTGTACAATATTTCCTTGCAGCTTTTTTCCCTTTTTAATTAAAACTTTTTATTTTTTACTGGGGTATAGCCGATTAACAATATTGTGATAGTTTCAGGTGAACGGTGAAGGGACTCAGCTATTTATATACATGTATCCATTATTTTATGCATAGTAGTCTTTACCTCCTAATTCCTTACCCTTATCTTGACCTTCTCACTTTTCCTCTCCCCCCTGGTAACCATTAATTTGCTCTCTTGATGAGTGTATTTCTTTTCTTTTTATATTCACTAGTTTCACTTTTTTGACTGCACATATAAGTAATATCATACAGTGTCTGTCTTTGACTTTTTTCACTTAGCATAATACCATTCAAGTTCATCTATGTTATTGTGAATAGCAAAATTTCATTCCTCTTTATGGCTGTGTAGTGTTCGTGTGTGTGTGTGTGTGTGTGTGTGTGTGTGTATCACATCTTCTTAATACGTTCATCTGTTGATGGACACTTATTTGCTTCCATACCTTGGCGGTTGTAAATAGTGCTACTGAGAACATTGTGGTGCACGTATCTTTTCATGTTAGTGTGTTCATTTGTTTTCAAATATATATCCAGGAATTGCTGGGTCATATGGTTGTTCTATTTTTAGTTGTTTTTGGAAAATCTCCATACTGTTTTCCATGGTGGCTGCACCAATTTACATTCCCACCAACAATGTATAAGGTTCTGTTTTCTCCACATCCTCACCAATATTTGTTACTTGTGTTCTTTTTGATGATAGCCATTCTGAAGTATGAGATGATATCTTCTTGTTTGAGTTTACAATTCTCTGATGATTAACAACGTTGAGCATCTTTTTACATGATTGAGCACGAAGATTAAATAACTCACCAAAAACAAATACCTATATATGTACACAATTTAATACCTATGAACAAATACTATTTTTTATTATATTATTTCTAGTGTGTAATATATAGGTATTTGTTTATAGGTATTAATATATGTACTAGAAATAATAAAATGACAAAATACAAATTTGTGTTAAAAAAATTTTTTTTAATGTTAATTCTCAATTTAGATGGGGAGGGGGCTTCCCTGATAGCTCACTTAGTAAAGAATCCGCCTGCAGTGCAGAAGACCATGATTCAGTTCCTGGGTCGGGAAGATCCGCTGGAAAAGCGAAAGGTTACTCACTCCAGTATTCTGGCTTAGAGAATTTCATGAATTGTGTAGTCCATGAGGTTGTGTAGAGTCGGACATGACTGAGCGACTTTCATTTTCATGTTCACTTGTGGGGGAGACAAGAGATGTTACTTGTACCTAACACAGCTGGTTACTCTAGACTTGCAGCAACTCACACGCAAAAGACCTCCATATACACGTGGAAAAAAAGAAACACTAGCAGTTACATGAGAACAAAAATGTAATTCAGGGAGCATAACCGTTGTAGAAACACTTCGATCGTATGCAGAAAGAAGCTTCAAACAGCTTTATTCATTGGCTCAGGAATTCATTGTCTCAGGAATTCAAAAAACCCGTCACTGGGAAACAATATCAGATGCTGACAAAAAATTCTTACATGTGGATGAGCAGCGCAGCAGGAACCAACAACACTGGATTGCTTAAGGAAACTGGGGCGGGCCTTGAAGCTGGGAAATTATACAGCAGTTAAAAATCAGGTTTTTTAAATGCTCGTGTAATCTATTTGAAAAGGCAGGATACAGATCTCTCTCCTGAAAATAATCTCCTCGCTCCCCTCATTTTTAATCAATAAATAATAGACCAGAAGGAAATGCGGGGAAATAGTTACTCTAGGTGGTTATCTCTGAGTGAAAGGATTGTGGAAATAATTTTTTTCTCCTTTATATTATTTTCTAGCATTGCTGTCCATGGGGGCCTCTGAAATAGTGGTCACTTCTGTCTCCAGCTTTGCACCTAGATTGTGTTGAATTGCAGATCTGGGCTTGTATTCTTCAGCATCCTTCTCAGGACTGTCCTGCCGCATGCGGCGTGAAGGCAGAAGCCTGCAAAACCCTGTGGGCTCTGGGTCCCACTCCCTTGCCAAACGGGGCCTTTTCCCATTTCCTGTATGGATCACATTCTTTCTCTTCTTCTGGCGGCCCCTCTCTACACTGAGCCCTTACCCTGTGCTACCGCCTATCCCTAACTCAGCAAGATAAATTCAGTATCATCCCAGTAGGTCCTTTAGGCCAGGGTTCCCAACCCCCCAGTACCATCCGTGGCCTGTTAGAACCTGGGCTGCACAGCAGGAGATAAGCGGCGGATAACAGCACAGCTTTATGCCTGCTCCCCATCACATGAGTTACTGTGTGAGCTCACCTCCTGTCAGATCAGCAGTGGAATTACTGATGCAGGAGAACCCACTGTACTTAATTCATCACCAAACCATCCCTCCCCACCATCCTGGTCTGTGAAAAAACTATCTTCCACAAAAGCAGTCCCTTTTGGCATAAAAGTTGGGGACCACTGCTTTAGGCCCCAGCTTAAGTCACTTACTCAGGCTGGGCTTCCCTGAGGACTCACCAGCACCCTCACTGTGCTTCCAGCATGCTCTCAGCTTCCCTGCTAAGAACACGGGTGCCCAGACTGTCCTCCTCCCTGAACCACACAAGGTCCACAAGGGCTGGGACTACACTGCCTGGATTACCACTGCCTTCCCACAACACAACAAGGGCTCAGCTCCCCAGAGGTGCTTCCTGAGTACTGATGAGTGGCTGGATCTCCTGTGGTTGGACTGGGCCTTCTTTTCTCAGGAGGAGCCATGTCCAGTACAGGCAGAAGCCTTGGAGCCCTGCAGACCAGAATGTCACAGAGTCGCATTTTCTCATCCCTAAGAGGAGGATCTCATGCCTGTCGTTTTCAGGGCTTGGGAGCTTACCGGAGTCACTATCTAGTGCATGTAGGCACTCAGTAAGCGATCCTGTTTCCTGGGCAGCAGGCTTGGCACACTGTTCTTTTTGATATCACCTTGTCTATTGTAAGTCACTTGAGAGATTTCCCCAAAAGAAACTCCCCCATCTCTGAAAATGAGGTCTGGTCAATGTTCCTCCTGAACCATAAGGCCATGTTAGGTTTCTGGGGGGCAACACAGTTTCCCATGTGCTGTTTAGTTGCTAAGTCATGGTCCGACTCTTTGCAACCCCATGGACTCTTCTGTCCGTGGGATTCTCCAGTCAAGAATACTGGAGTGGGTTGCCATTTCCTTCTTCGGGGGACCCTTCTGATCCAGGGGTCAGACCCAGGTCTCCTGCCTGGGAGGCGGAGCCTTTACCACTGAGCCACCTGGGGAACCTGTCCATGTGTATTTGGGCTGAATTGACAGAACCAGACTGAAGCTCTGAGTGATACCTACGTGTCCACCTGCCACCTTCTCATGCATACAAATCACCCCTCACTCAGCCTGCAACCGCTTGATGCTGGCTTGGAAGAGGAGAAAGAGATCTCCCCTCCGGGACCCAAGAGCTCTTATTTTATCCTTTCTGAAAATCACTCTTTGAAACACTGTTCAACCAGCCCTGTTGTGTCCACCTGGTTTGAATTGCATGGTATAAAAGCCAAGTTCTGTCTCTGAGATTGGAGCCCTCAGTGTGGTTCATTTCAGGTAAATGGTCTTAGAGGCTCAGACATATCCTTCTTTTATAAAACTGATTTTTCAAGCTGTGCAGCCCCAGGGCTGTCCCTTATCATAGTTTCCTGAACATTGCCAAACTGTCAGACCAGGGCTGGTATAGTTGGTTTATCTCCCAGACAACCAGAACCAGATTTATGTCGGAAGTAGATATCAGTGTGGTTTTTATCCTTCCTGTAGCTGGGCCCCAAATAGTTCAGAACTGGATCCAGTATTTTGCTCTATTGGTGATGCAGCTATTTGTTTTCACAGATTTATGCTTTCAGCAAACCAGGAAACAGATCTGTTGCCTCCTCTCTGTGTATCTGTACACACACATCTCTGGGTTGGTCCATGCATGTTTTCCTGAAGAAGTCCTCCTCCAAAACTCAACTCTTTATCACCCAAGCAATAATTTGCTATTTCACAGCTTGTACTTTTTCTGGTTCTCAGAGGATCATTGCAACTGAAAGGCAGCACGCAGGCCCTTCCCCAGAACTCAGGGCCAAATCTGCTGAGTTCCCATCTCAAAACCTTAAAATTCCTTTGACTTTTCCCGTGATGTGTGCTCATTTCAGATCTAAAACTGTACTTGAAAGCTAGTCTTGGTAATCATTCACATCAAGAAAGAAGTGAATTTCTCAGAAAAGAAATCGTGCTAAAAATAGTTCTTCCACAAAGGCCCACTTTCTTTTCTACCTGGGGAACCAAGACAGAGACTTTTCCAGGCTGAAGATGGCATAGTTCAAGGGATGCAACTATTTGGCTGCCTGCTGTTTTTCTCTTTTCTGCCAAAAGAAAAGCATATAATGTCATATTGAAGAATTTCCCCAGAGTTGGTAAAATAAGCACTGAGATAACCTTGCATGCTTATTACTATGATACCCTGCAAACTTGGAGCCTTAGTGTGGTTCATGTCTCAGATTTTCCGGAGAGCCAGGTTTTTACTCAAAACCTGGTTGCAGGATTTCCCTGGTAGTGCATGGCTAAGAGTCTGCCTTCCAATGCAGGGGGTCTTCCCTGGTGGCTCAGGTGGTAAAGAATACACCTGCAGTGTGGGAGACCTGGGTTCGATCCCTGGGTCGGGAAGATCCCCTGGAGAAGGGAAAGGCTACCTGCTCCAGTATTCTGGCCTAGAGAATTCCATGCATGGGGTCGCAAAAGTCAGACATGACTGAGCAACTTTCACTTTTTCCAACACAAGGGATGCAGTTTCAAGCCCTGGTCGGGAAACTAAGATCCCACATGCTGCAGAGCAGCTAAGCCCGAGTGCTACAGCTAAGACTGAGATAGCTAAATAAATGAATTTAAAAACAAAACAAAACAAAAAAACTGGTTGCGTAGCAGTTCTCACTGTTACAGTTCAGCACATTATAAGAATCCTTTATGGAGGTAAAATGTATAAAGAGCATTGTGGAGGGTGACCAGTTTTCTTCTTCTGTGTTTGCCTAGAGTGCTGGATAATTAAATGAGTAGATAAAGTCTATACAAAGTAAAGTCTTATGCAATATCAAACAAAAAACGTGATTTTTTTGAAAGGTTTTGCCTATGTGATTTTTTTCTGTGTTTATAACATTACAAATGTTCTGCCTTCAACCTTCTCGGCTCATGCTGCTGCTGTTAGATTCTTCAAAACAAAAGGGTTCATTAGGAATCACCTCTTATCTCTCTTCCTGGCACAGAGAAGGCTTTCAGTAAATACGTGCCCGATGAATGAGCCAGTTGGTGAGTCATCATTTATCACACCGTCGATTAATGGAAGTGTAATTGTTATCTCCTATAATTTAATAGGATTTTGTTTTTTAACTTGGGATTTTTCTCTGTCACCAGGATGCCAGCTTTTGAGAAGAAGGAACATCTGGGTTTATGTCTGAGGTAGTTTTTAGGTTTAGTAACCTGTACCCTTTTTTTTAAAAAACCATACTGGGACAATAGTAAGCATACAGCCAAACTCATTCCATGATTTCACTGTTAGAAGTGAATAACAACAACAACAAATGTTATGTATAACTTAATCAGAAAAATTTATTGGAAAGATAGTAAATCATTGGCTCAACTGGAGAAAGAAAAAAAAAGAAAAACAGGCTGAGTCTGAGGTAGGCTGTGCAGCCAGGATCTCAGCCAGAATCGTACCCCGGGGACTGTCCTCTTAGAATGTCACTGTGGCATGGCTGCCACTGGACATGCAAATTTCTGAGGCTGATGGTACCTCCATGAATACTTGCTCACCGTCCTGCGGAATCAGTCAGTCTCTGCAGATTCAAACACCCAGGCGAGTACATCTGATTGGTCCAGGCTGTGTTCCAGGGAACAGGTAAAAAGCCCTGCCAATGTTGGGATTTCCCCAAGCGGAAGGTGTTTGTGGATGTTGAGCAGACAAAAGGATCCTAGTATGAGATTGTAAATTATTGCAAAGCAGTGGATTTTGTTTTGTTTTGTGTCCTGTGGACACTATTCACAGCAAAGGTAAGGGGGTTCACATGCGTATTCCCCGGGCCAGCATGCAGACTGTCTGTAGACTGTCTTCTCTGCCGGGGCTCCTCCACTCTCATGTATGAGGCGTTAGCAAATTAGAT
This sequence comes from Capra hircus, assembly GCF_001704415.2. Classification (NCBI taxonomy): domain Eukaryota; kingdom Metazoa; phylum Chordata; class Mammalia; order Artiodactyla; family Bovidae; genus Capra; species Capra hircus. The sequence continues at coordinate 96,700,022 of NC_030812.1, read as the reverse complement.
CCCAGCGAGCTTTTGTTTCCGTGTTCCCTGGTGTGCCGAGAAGCTGGCCTCTACCAGGAAACAAAGGCAAAGCCTGACTGCAAGACATAAATAGAGACACGGACGCGGAGATCAAACATGTGGACACCTAGGGAGGAAGAGGAGGTGGGGTGAATTGGGAAATTGGGATTGACATGTATACACTTATGTTTATGCTATGTATAAAATAGATAACTAACGAGAACCTACTATACAGCGCAGGGAACTCGACTCCATGCTCTGTGGTGACCTAAATAGGGAGGAAATCCAAAAAAGAGGAGATATATGTATACATACAGCTGATCACTTTGCTGTACAGTAGAAACCAACACAACATTGTAAAGCAACTATACTCCAAAAAAAATCAAGAAAAAGATGGGCCTGGTGGTTTAACACAGGCGACTCTGTGGAAGTGTTTATTATACTTTTTTTAAAATGGCTTTTAATAATTTCTGATCCATACCAATGAGTCTGGAGCTGTGAAGGACTTCAAAGATGACATTTTTTCACCTTATGCCCGAAGTCACAGATGTGTCTCCAGCGTCCCAGGTAGAGCGAAACTTTCGCCATCTACCTGGATGTGTTCAGCAAGGTGCGCATTCCCGCCCCCTCTTTTCCTTCCTATTCTTGGAGATCTCTAGGTGGGATAAAGCTTTTCTGAAATTGTCTGTGAAATTCCTTGAAATTCATTGTCCCTGCGCTCTTTGCTAGTCTTTGGTGCTAGTCTTGTCGTCTTTCACCTTGTAGGACCAAATGGGACATGTTCCATCTACATTAAATCTAGAAACAGACAAAATTTTAGAATCAGATGTGAATTCAATTCCCCTTTTTGCCATTTACCAGCTGGGTAAATTTTAGGCAAATATGTAATCTGATTTTTTTTCTTTTAAAAATGTTATTGAAGTACAGTTGACTCACAGTGTTGTGTTAGTTTCAGGGGTACAGCAAAGTGAGTCAGTTATACATATACATATAATCATTCTTTTTCAGATTTTTTTTCTTATAGGTTATTACAGAATATTGAGTAGAATTCACTGTGCTATACCATAGGTCCTTGTTTGTTTTCTACTTTATGTATAGTAGTGTGTGTATGTTAACCCCAAGATCCTAATTTATACCCCTCACCACATTTCCCCTTTGGAAACCAAAAGCTTGTTTCCAAAATCTGCGAGCCTGTTTCTGTTTTGTAAAGAAGTTGATTTATATCTTTTTTGAAAAATTAGATTCCACCTATGAGTGATATTATATGGCAGTTGCCTTTCTCTGACTCACTTCTCTTGGTACGGTGAAGTGAGGTCCATCCGCATTGCTGCAGATGGCATTATTTTCTTCCTTCTTATGGCTGAGTAATATTCCATTCTGTGTATGCATCACATCTGCTTTATCCGCTCCTCTGCTGATGGACATGTAGTTTGCTTCCATGTCCTGGCTATTGTAAATAGTGCTTCAGTGAACATTGGAGCACATGTATCTTTTTTAATTACGGCTTCCTCTGGATGTATGCCCAGGAGTGGGATCAGTAGCTCTGTTTCAGTGTTTTAAGGAACTTCCATACTGTTTTTCCTATAGTCTCTTCAATAAGTGGTGCTAGGAAAACTGGATAGCTACATGTAAAAGAATTAAATTAGAACACACTCTAACACCATACACAAAGTAAACTAAGAATGTAATCTTTTTTGAAATGTTGTTTCCTCACTGGTAAAATAAGAAAATTAATACCTACTTTCGCAGGGATTAAATTATAATAGAAAGGATGTTACCCTGTGCCTGGTCTTTAGCAGATCTTTGATAGATGCTTAGCATGCTCCTTATTATTGGTCATATATTTGAAGATGATTCTCTTGACCCTTCCGGCCTGTTTTCTGTGTTAAACCTCTTTTCATTTGAAATGAACCTTCCCAAGTAGCCTATCATTCTCTTCTGCCTCCCAAGCTCCCTTCCGTCCCTGTTCTCCCAACTTTACTAATGTTTGTGTGACAGTGTGGTCTGCACACTCTTTGGTTTAATGGAATGGGACTCTTACATCTTCTAGAAGTATCTTTCTTCCGGTAGGTGCAAACTAATCGTTGAATGAGTAAACATGCAATTATTTTATCAATGTAATGTAAAGTTATGTTAGCACTTTAGTGTCTATGTTATACTCACACTGATCATTTTGATTTTACATATAGCCAAGTCAGAATTCTCCTCTCTTAAGCTTTTATGGGTCTTTTTTTTTTTTAAGTTAAATATTTGCTTTTACTTATAATCCTATTAAATTTAATTTAAATTGGCTGAGGTAATTTTGATCTTATGTCTTCATCCCTGTCTAGAATTGCTTCTTTTTTGCTTTAGATGATTATTCCCTGTAGGTCTTTATGTTAATTGTTTGGAAGCAAAAAAGATTGAATGGGATGGGAACAGTGAAAGAACCCTGTGGCATGCCGCTGGAGACTGCCTTCCAGGTAGGCACTGACGATCTTTATCATTAACAAGCATATTGTGGTTATGTAGTGGTTTATGGCATATACATCTCTTTTTATATACCATGTACCATATATGCCATAAATGACATATTGTCATTTTTGCCAGTATGTACAGTGGTACTATATTTCAGTTTAACCCATCAGAAAATGTCAAGACAAACTGTCAGAGTGTTTGCTGAAGTCAAAATGTACTTTTTGGCGCTCCTGAAAAATCTTTCCCAAGTACCTCCCTTTTTGCTTTGCTAATCTCATGGTGAACCTAAAACCTTATACTTAGGCTTATAGAAAAAAATCTTGGGTCAGAGATAATAATCAGATGGCTAGTCAATTTATATATATTCTGTGCTTTCAGCAGAGAAAAAGAAGAATTGTAGTTTTGTGTGAGCAGAGTTTTTAAGCTGGAAAAACAGCTAGAACATATCTGAAATCCATTGAGAGAAAGTGTCTTGTACTCTTTTACTCGTGATCGTGTGTATATTTGTGTTTTCTACCCCATTGAAAACTTGTGGGGTTTTATATTTTATTTTCCATCTTAAAATTGACTCTAGAATGTTCAGTAATGTCATGAAAAAAATGGGCTTGAGGATCACTGGGAAAGGCTTGGAACAATTCATTATGTAGATGTTTATGGTAACAGGTTCAGGAGGAGACAGCCTTTCCCGCTTAATGTGCTGTTTCTCTCTTTTCAGAACATTCTCCAAAAATTAACTTGTAACTATGATATCAAAAGACTATGTCCCCTTACTGTATAGCTCAGTGAACTCTACTCAGTGCCCTGGGGCGACCTAAATAGGAAAGAAGTCAAAAAAGGGGAGGATATGTGTATACATATAACTGGTTCACTGTGCTGTGAAGCAGAAACTAATACAACATTGTAAAACAACTATACTCCAATACAATTTTAAAAAATCATCAATGTCCCACTGAGGCATATTATGGGATGTCTCACCCTTGGCCCCAAGAGAGCCATTGGCACTGTGGGGCCCAGGGCCATCCGCTTGACAGGGCAAAAGTAGGAATTGGCAGGAGTAGATGGTTGTATCTGTGATTTACCAGGAAGAACGTAAGAGCAGGAAGAAGAAAACTTGAATGTTAATCCTGACTCTTCAGAGAATTAGCTCTGTGATACTTGTCCAACTCAGCTTCGCCTCTTTGTCTTAAGCAGGAATTTTTATCCCACAGAGTTGATTCAAGTGAAACTGACAAAACTGTATTTCAAGTTGTAAAGCAAAATCAAGTAGAAGCATTTTCAGCATTGTTTTAAATTATTTTCACGTAGAATGACTGACTAAATATCTGTTGGAAGAACGAAAAAAAAAAATGCCTCCTTGGCTTGTATGTGTATAAAATGGTATATAGGATAACCTCAGGAGTACTGATACAAGAAATGGAATTAAAGTATTTCCAGTGTGTAAGAAAAATATGGGAAGTGTACATATATGTAAAATAAAAACTGCAAATCTATTGGCTCACTGAAGAAGGAGGTAGGAACTAGTTTTTGAAAGGCTAAGGGTATGTCATTCTAAGGAGTTTAGATTTAACCCTGAAAGCCAGGGAATTTAAAGAGGGGCGAGGGACTACCCTGGTAGTCCAGTAGTTAAGAGACTGTGCTTCCAATGCAGGGGTGCAGGTTCAATCCCTGGTTGGGGAACTAAGATCCCACATGCCTCACATCACAGAATAAAGATTAAAGGAGTGACCAGATTCATGTTTAAAAGCTTTCATAGGCAGTAACACAGAGGATGGAATGAGATAAGAAGCTATGTATATGAAATGAATTTGAGTCAGTTCTAGTGAGGCAGATGAACCTTGAACCTGTTGTACAGAGTAAAGTAAGTCGGAAAGAGAAAATATTGTATATTAATGTATATGTATGGAATCTAGAATAATGATGCTGATGAACCTATTTGCAGGGCAGGAACAGAGAGACAGACGTAGAGAGCAGACTTAGGGACAGAGCAGGGGAAGGGTGGGATGATGAGAGAGTAACAGTGAAACGTGTACACTACTGTCTGTAAAACAGATTGCTAGAGGAAAGCTGCTGGGTAACCCAGGGAGCTCAACTCTGTGCTCTGATTACCTAGAGGCGTGGGATGGAGTAAGGGCTGGGAGGTGGGAGGGAGGTTTGGGAGAGAGGGGGATATATGTATAATAGTGGTATACTAATGGCTGATTCATGTTGTTGTATGGCAGAAACCAACACAGTGTTGTAAAGTAATTATCCTCCAATTTAAAAAAATTTTTTTAATAAAGCACACATACACAAAAAGATGTAGATGAGAAAAAATGCAAGTTCAAACTGAAATAACATCGAGAAGGAGGGATGCTGTGAATGGGAAATACTCAAGTGGTATTTTGTGTTCAGTGAGGCAGGTTCCGAGACAGATCAGATGAGGAGGGTAAGGGAAAGAAGCTGAAAAGATGACTCTTTGGGGAGCCCATTATCTTGGGCAGCAAGATGTGAAGGAGGCTGTTGCCGAGAGGGGCTCCCCAAGAGGTGGGAGGGAAATCACAGACCAATGCAAGAGAATTTCGGGAGGGAAAGAATGATCCCGCAGAGCCATATGCTGTGGGGAAGTGTGGTGAAAGGAGGACTGAAGATGCCCTTGACTTTTACAACCGAGGAAGTCATCAGGGACCCAGGAAAAAACAATTGTTGAAGTGAGGAGAGGTGGGTAGAAACCTTATTTCTGTGGTTAATGTGGATAAAAGTGATTATAGGTGTCTCTTTGGTAGACTATGAGTTGGAATCCATAAGCGAGAAGCCAGAGGGCAGCAGTGGTTGAAAAGAGTTTTGATTTTTTCCTTAAAAAAAAAAAGTCTATAGGGGGAGTATAGTTGATTTACACTGTTCTGTTAGTTTCAGGTGTACAGCAAGGTGAATCAGTTATATATATATATACACACACACATATTTATCTCCACTCTATTTTAGATCCTTTCCCCATGTAAGTCATTACAGAGTACCGAGTAGAGGGCCCTGTGCTGTGCGGCAGGTTCTCATTAGTTGTCTATTTTATATACAGTAGTGTGTATACGTCAGTCCCAATCTCCTAATTTATCCCTCTTCCCCCTGGGAACCATAGGTTTGCTTTCTACATCTGTAACACGATTTCTGTTTTGTAGATAAGTTCATTTGTAGCATTTCTTTTGAGATTCCCCATGTAAGCGATATGTGGTATTTGTCTTCCTCTGTCTGACTTAGTTCACTCAGTATGATAATCTCTAGGCCTATCCACGTTGCTGCAGATGACATTATTTTGTTCTTTGTTATGGCTTTGTACATATCTGTGTATCCCAGCTTTTTAATCTCTTGATGGATAGGTTTCCATGTCCTGGCTGTTGTGAACAGTGCTGCAGTGAACATGGGGGTGCATGTATGTTTTCGAATCACAGTTTTGTGTAGATAATATGCCCAGGAATGGGATTGCTGGATCACATGATAGTTCTGTTTTTAGTTTTTTAAAGAACCTCTGTGCTATTCTCCATAGCAGCTGTACCAATTTACAGTCCTACCAAAGGTGTAGGAGGGTTTCCTTAATGTTTTCTTTGTGTAACGGAAGATATTTGGCCGTGAAGAATTGTTGGTGAGAGCTGAAAATATGGGAGAAATAGGTGATTTACAGAACTGGGTCTTGCAGAAGTGGGAAAAAGGGCAAGATACAAATTAAAAATGGAGGTAGGTATTCTTTAGTGTTCAATAGGCGGAATAGCTATTCATTCCACTGGAACTAGAAGAAAAGCGGGTATAAATATAGGATAATTGTTTGAATGAGAGCAGGCTTGATAATTGATGGGAATTCCCCACAAAAACTCCTTTTTTTTTTTTCCCCCTGAGAAGATTGGATGGAGGGGATGGTGGTGAAGGAGATGGGAGAGTGGCTGGCGGTTCAGGGTCCTGGCATTGAGTCCCAGTGGGAGAGCGTGGCTTTGTATTGGTGCCAGTCTGTCTGTGTGGTCTTCCCTGTGCTGTTCAGCAGCATGGTGTCGGAGGGGAGGCAGGACATGGTGAAACCCAGGCTGTCAGTAAATACAGAGCAGCAGCCGCAGGAGAGGCAGCAGTTAACAGTACAGAGAAGGGAGGAAGTGAGCCGTGTGCTTTCCCAGGTAAATGGGTTCCAAGTGCAGAGAGCAGCAAAGGCCTTGAGGAGGGAATATGTTCGGTGTATTAAAAGGAGAGCAAGGAAACAGGTGTGTCTGAAGCGATGTGTGGCAGGTGAGGGACGGGAGTTTGGAAAGCAGGCTGGGAGGAGGGCGTGGGGGGTATGGGAGGACCCTCTGGGCCATTATAATGGGTTTGGCTTTTACTTTGCCAATGAGAATTTTAAGCAGAGGACTGACATACATTAAGTCCCCTACGAACCAGCCTTCACAGATGTGGACTTTTGAAGATGGGAACATTCACTGTCGTGTCCAGTCACGTTGATTAGCTCATGTGTCTGGGGTGCGTCGTCACATGTGTGTGCCCTCTACAGGCGGTTGTGCTTTTGTGGACTGTACAGGACTGTATACAGTACAGTAGTACAGTATCTTTTAAAATTAATTTTATTTTTGGCTGTGCTGGGTCTTCGTTACCATGCAGGCTTTCTCCAGTTGCAGTGAGCAGGGGCTGCTCTCTAGTTGCTGCGTGCAAGCCGCTCATTGTGATAGCAGAGCAGGAGCTCGAGGCTACACGAGCTTCAGTAGTTGTGGCACATGGACTTAGTTGCCCTTTGGTATATGGGGTCTTCCTGGACCAGGGACCGAACCTGTGTCCCCTGCATTGACAGGCGGATTCTTAACCACTGGACCACCAGGGAAGTCCAGTAGCGAAGTATCCTTATTTCAAGTCCAGGATATCTGGAAGCAAGAATAAAAGCAACAATGATATAACTTCTCAAGGTACTGAAAATGTTTTCTTAATTTTTTGTTTGTTTTCTATGTATTATTTGTGTGAAAAGTATTGTAAACCTATTACAGTACAGTACTGTGTAACCGATTATGTCAGTTGGGGACCAAAGCTAACTTAGTAGAACTTAAGAACATGTTCTCAGAATTGGAACTCATTCATATGTAGGAAAGAAAAATGAAGTCGCTCAGTCGTGTCTGACTCTTTGCGACCCCATGGACTGTAGCCTACCAAGTCCCTCCACCCATGGGATTTTCCAGGCAGGAATACTGGAGCGGGTTGCCATTTCCTTCTCCAAGTGACCTTCCCGACCCAGGGATTGAACCCGGGTCTCCTGCATTGTAGGCAGACGCTTTATCGTCTGAGCCACCAGGGAAGTCCATTGGCAGGTCGGTATAAACCCCCGACAGAGTTCCTGCCATTAGCCGTATGAGATGACCTTGGAACTACAGAGCAGGGCTCCTCACTTGCTTCATGCAGGGCACGTCATTCATTCACACAAGCACACTGCAGAGTTAGTAAAGTACAGCAAAAAACATGTTCACTAGGAGAACAAAGAACTAGAGCTCATATTTAGGGGACTTCCTGTATTCTGACTTAGATTTTTAAAGGGTGATTCTAGCTGCTATGGGGATAAGAGGAAAATTGGAGTGTTGAAAGCAGAGAGGCCCCTTAGGAGCTGGTGAACATTAAGTTTGGAAAGACATGATGGAAGGTCAGACCAAGCATGTCCTACCTCAGGGCCTTCGCACTTTCCATTCTCTGTGTCTGGGCTGCTCTTCTCCCCCATAGTCCCACGGTCCACAGCCTCCCCACCTTCAGGGGAATGCTTAAATGTGAGGTCTTCATAGCAGCCCTTACCCCTTCGCATCCGCAGTACTACCTCCACCATTGTCATTCAGGGCTAATGGCAACACTAATATTAGTTTTCCTTACTGTGGCTCCCATTTTGAAAAGGTGTGGTACATCAAGCTTCACATACCTTCCTCTGCAGAGGAGAAGAGTGCCATGAAACCACGGGGCTGGTTTCTTGGCTCCTCGTGTAGCAAACAGCCTTGCATTCGGCCGGCGCCAGTCTTTGCATCTTTTTTTAGCCCCGTCGCTCACACTCTTCACAATCTTCCAGCTTAAACTCTTGAGTAACTCTGGACATTGGAGTTAGCTGGGAAGTTGAGAACCAGATGAAGGATACTGCCAATAGCATGCCTTATGTGCTTGGCATCTAATTTTGGCACTTGTTTTAGCAGGTTTGATTGCATAATTCAGCCATTGGCTACAAAAAGTGACCACATATCCAGGGGGAAAGGAGGATTTGGAAGCACAGGATGCAGAGGATATGCTGGCATTCTTGTTTTTTAAAATGTACCTGCATATCCAACACTCTTGGGATTATTCCAGATCTTACACATCAACCATCACTTTCTTTGGGGAATATGGTGTGCTGCTGTTATTCATGGTCCTTTCTATGAAGTCTCCGTTTTTATTATATCTTTTGTGCCTGAATTCCATGTTTTGCAATAGTTTCTCTCCTACAAAATCTGCATCAATTAAGTACAACTTAATTTGTTTCCCCACTTTTCCCTAATTAAAGACATGCTATATAAACTGCTATTTAGGACATCTGATAAATATGAAATAACTGAAAATAGCACATGTAATTAACACCATTCCAAAATAAAGCAAGCAATTTTCAGATTTAGTCCTTATATTCTCATTGTGCATCAATAATAGGATTTCTGACATATATACATGTCAGATGTATACATACACATACACACACATATATGTATATAGGGGAGATACTATTTTTATGATTTATTTTACTTTCATTTAAATTTCACCTTTAAATACTGAGTGTAAGTATATGCTGGCCTTGTTTTCATATATTTGAAGTAAAGATAAATGGACAGCTTTAAAGGAGCACTGTATTGAACATGGCATAGTATGTTAAACAATTAAATGATATAAGGGATGGTATAACTCTGTATCCTTTTACACATTTTAGTGACACAAGAAAACTGTAGGGACAAGACAGCAGTTGGAGAGGAAACCCATTCGGGACTGAAATGAGAGCCGTTGGTTGCTGACAGAATCTCCCCTTGACTTCAGAATCGAGACAGACTAAGAAGTCTGTCGGTATACAGAAACCACTGGATTCCTGGTTGGCAGGATGAACAGTGGCATCAGGAGAGATGATAAGAAATTGGCTCATGCCAGTTGGGGTTGTGGGGGCCAGTCTGAAGTAAACAGGGTGGGCAGGAGGCTGGAAATCGAGTTGAATGTTGGCTGCTGCGGGCCAGGAACTGGAGATCAGAACCAGAGGGTGGAAGCTGAGTCTAGAGGTGGAGTGATTAATGCATTCTCTGAGAATCCTGTTTCCCAGATAAGTTCCTAGGATGCTTTCCTTAAACAGGGGGATTTCTGTATTTTTGAATGCACAAAGATGATGTTTCTTAGAATCCTCAGCTCATTTCTAAGGGAGATATTTTTATGGTTGTTTCGGTTTTATTTCTTAAAAATATTTGTTTATTTGGCTGCATCAGGTCTTTGTTGCATCATTTGGGTTCTTTCGTTGTGTTGCATGGACTCTCTAGTTGTGGCATGCGTGCGCCAGAGCTGGGGCTCAGTAGTTACAGCACATGGGCTTAGTTGCTCCGCAGCATGTGGAATCTTAGTTCCCCAACCAGGGATCGAACCCACGTCCCCTGCATTGCAAGGCAGATTCTTAACTACTGGACCACCACCTGAATATTTACGTCACTAATAAGTACCTGCATTAGTACTTATTGATACTGTTGCCAGTACTCAGATGCTGAAATTACCAACAGAGGTTGCTGGAGGAGACCTTAAGTCCCGTTGTGACCCCCAGACCCCAAAGAGTCTGAAAAGAGTAAGGAGGAGTATGTCCACGAGTCAAATTTAATATTCCCTATGCCCCATGGTAATTCTGCATTTGAGGACAATATTATAAGGTTGGTTAAGCTAGGGAAGCCCAAGATCGCTTGCTTTTGGCTGGAGTCACAGACATGAGAGTAAATCAGTTATTCCTTGTAACTGTCCTTGGGGAAGAAAAATCTTTCAAAACAGTGCCTGTAGCTACACTGTGCAGTACAGTTAGCCACTGGCCACATATGGCTGTTGAGCACTTAAAACACAGCTAATCCTTCTTGAGCTCTGCTCTAAGTATAAATGTACTCCAGGCTTCAAAAACTCAGTATAAAAACCTTACAGGTCTCATTCCTCTTCATACTGGTTACATGTGTAAATGATAATATCTTACATGTTGTTGTTCAGTCGCTCAGTCGCATCCCACTCTTTGAGACCCCATGGACTGTAGCCCACCAGACTCCTCTGTCCATGGAATTTACCAAGCAAGAATACTAGCGCAGGTTGTCATTTTCTGCACCAAGGGATCTTCTCAAGCAAGGGGTTGAACCCACATCTCCTGAATTAGCAGGCGGATTCTTTACCACTGAGCTACCTGGGAAGCCTATTTTATATATAGTTTGGGTTAAATGAAATATTTTATTAAAGGTAATTTCAACTGTTTCTTATTCTTTTTACCATGGAGACTAAAACAATGAAAATCACATTATCTGGTTCATGTTATATTTCTATCAGATGATAGTGCCTGTCAACAGTGAGAGATTTCTGGGTGGTGAAAAGGCTGGGACAGGTTTTTTTTGCCCACAAACAAAAATCAGAGAGGTTAGACCACTTGCTCAAGATCACACAGCGAATTGGGAGCTAAGCTAGGATTAAGCCAGTATGTTTTCTCTTACCCAAAACAGCCTCAAGGATCACAGCGATTTGTTTCACTGGTAAAATGGCTGCTTTGAGTAAACTCCAAGACTCTTGTATATAGATTGCTAGCAGTTTTCTGAAGCACAAGCCCTCAGTTCTGTCCTCCACTATCAAACACAACCAAAAACAAAGAGAAAAAAAGAAAAGGAAAGAAAAAAGCTTCCCCTTAAAGGACCCAGGGAGAAATCCCTGTTTTCCTTCTTGAGTAGATTCTTTTCACACCAGCATCCTGGAATGGAACATTAATTACTGAAGAAAACCGCAGTAAGAAAACACTGACCAGGAGTCCAGCCTTCATTCATCATGCTTTCCTCTTCAACACAGCAAGAGTCGTTTCAACAAATAGCCATTAAGAGATTAAAGCCAACCAGGAATAAAATGTTTTGGTCCCCAGGCAGCTCATTTGACCTCATTTTCTCAGAATGAGGGCCCCCAATGGTATGTGTTTAGCATGAGGCTATGTTAATTCTACATCGTGTTACTCTGAAAAGCTTTTAAATATATTTCTAAAAATACTGAATTAATAAGACTTTAATGTGGCTAATAATCTTAGTAATATCTTGCCCACAAATGGGGTCTTTTTTCCCTCCATGATGTGTAACCAAACCCAATAATTCTATCATTTAAAAAAAATTGTAAAAAGTGATCTATGAAGTGTAGCAACATCATGGGCATGTGTGGATTGTCATTGGATGAAAGGAAGCCTAGTGTCTTGTGTGGTTGGCCCTGGGTCCCTCCTCCCCAAAGCCATCATCACTTCTCCTCTGAGAATTTCGATTCTTCTGGTTATCAATATTGTTATATAGGGAGTTTAAATAGGTGACAATTCTACAACGTTAGTTACAAAAACCTTCCATGCCCCTACTCTGTTGTTCCCACTCTTGATTTCCTGCTCATTGGAGGCAGACACTTGTAAGTGTTTGAGCTGGTTCTTTTGTCATTAACCTCCAACTCTTGAGCCACATGCCACTGTTGCTATGTTTTCATTTTCCAGCTCTAGACATTATCTCATGTTATCCCATCCTGGAAGATGACTGTATATCCTCTTGTCCTCTACTGCAGCCCCTACTATGGAAGCATCCCAATAATCATAATTTTGGATAGATCAGTGTTTAGTGTTTACATCTTGTGATTAGATAAAGTTATTTGCATCTGACTCACATACTCTGGTGGCGCAGATAGTGAAGGATCTGCCTGCAATGCTAGGGGACCCAGGTTCGACCCCTGGGTTGGGAAGATCCACTGGAGAAGGGAATGGCTACCAACTCCAGTGTTCTTGCCTGGAGAATCCCATGGATAGAGGAACCTGGCAGGCTATATAGTCCATGGGGTTGCAAAGAGTCAGAGAGGACACAGCTGAGCGACTAACACTTTCACTTTCATATACTCTATTAAGATGACTTTTCCTGTAACTTTGTTTCCGCTGGGGTTAATAACTATGATGTACTTACCATTTTAATGCGCATAGTACTTAGCTTTTCATGTGCTTGTTGCTAATTCAGACTCTGCCTCACCCCCTTTTTGGTCATTTGGATGCACTAGGTGTCACAAATTCTGAAACAGAGCCTCTTAGAGCCTTCCACCTGCTCTGATCTTGGCTTAACTTGGTGCCCAACAGCCATCTGGACCTTTCTTCCCTTTATCTCTTCTTTGAGTCTGATTCAGTTTCCTGAATGCCATGCTTTTCTCTGCTTTAGTTTATTCCCTATTTTAATAAAGAACCATTTCCAATAGCTTCCTAGAAGGGAGATGGTAGCTAGTAAATTTTTTGAGACCTTGACTGTTTGAGAATATCTTTTTTCCCTATCCTTGATCATTTGAGTATACAACTCCAGGCAGGAAATGATTTTTCCTCCAGAATTTTGAAGGCATCGCTCCATCACGAATGGGCCAGTGGCGCTACTGTTGAGATGAGCATGCCCTCCTGACTCTTAGTCCTTTGTGTGTAACTATTTTTGTTTGCTTGTTTGTCCCCTGGGAAAATTTTTATCCTCCAGCTTGTAGGATTTCCCTGTCATGTTCCGTGGTGTTGGGTCTGTGTTAATTGTTTCATGTCATTTCAATCTGCCTGTTCATTTCTTTCAATTCTGGGAAATTTCTTCTTCTGTTTTCTTTCCCTAGGACTCCCATTATTAGGGAATTCGTCCTGTAATGGTCTCACCGTTTTTTGTTTTCCACCTACTTATATTTTGAGATCTTCTTTGAGAGATCGCTCCATTTTATTTCTTACTACTTCTATTGAATTTTTATTCCTGACATCTTATCTTTAATATACAACTGCATTTTTTTTGGGTCATTGTTCTGGACGTATTCCTCATTCTAGCATTTTGTCTTTGTTTCAGAGTTACAATATCTTCTCTTATCAAAACGTAATTACTCTACTGTTTTCCATCTTCCCTACATTGTCTCTGTTTTCTCCATATTGCCTTTTTCTGTTTGTTGGCTACTTGGTTTTGTTTTGCTGTCTGCCTTTTATGCTCAAACTTCTGAAACTTCTGGCGATCTCTGCTTGTTTGTCTGCCTTTTATGCTCAAACTTCTGGCGATCTCTGCTTGTTTGCTCATGTTGTCTGCTTGTCCGCTCAGTCGGTGGCACTCTGGAAATTCTGCATCCATGGTTGGGCTTGTCCATAAGAGTAACCAGCCTGGGCATTTCCTTGAGATACCTATAGTGTGAATAGCTCCAGGTTTTTTTGTCTTTGGCTGCTCAGATTCCCCAGAGATGAACGATGCTTCCGTAACCATCCTAGAGACCATGTAAGTCCAGCTGCCGACATCCTGGGAGTGCAGTGGGGGAAGGGGTTGGGAGGTCTCAATGGTCAGTGTACACACATTCTTTTAATCCTCCGTGTATAAATGTTCAGTTCATTCCACTTTGTCATTTTGGTGTCAACTCTTTGGGATGTATTATATTTTACTGACTCTAGGGCATGAACTTGTAATCTCCTGCCAGGGTAGGGGAGGTGCAGTAATATGATGGTCCAGGATTTCAGATGTAACCCACACCACTAGTTCCAGGCTGCTGCCCTCTATATTGAACTATTTCACAGCTTTCCCTTCTATGAGTGTATAATTCTGCCTTCCCGGCTCTTCAAAGTAAATTACCATTGGTTCACCTGCTTTCAAGTTTCTGGCTTGTTTTTCTGTTTTATTCTCCACCCTTTCCCCCATAATTTCTTCCTCTCATCTCCTCTTCCTGGTGTCTTTGTGTCTTCTTAAAAATCTCTTTGCCATTGTTTTAGAGGAGTCTGGGAAAAGAGAGTAGAGCTAAAATTAACTTCTTCAAACTCTTGACAAACTCTGACAATCTCTCTGCCATAGGGAGATTGTCTAAAATATATGTTTCTTGTATATGTCAACCTAAACCTTCTCAGGAAGAAACTTCACTGTCAGTTGATATTATCACTCTCAATAATTTTTTTTAAACCTTGACAAGTTCAACTTGTATCACAAATGTTGCTTGTGTATAATTTTTGTAAGTTGTTCCTTAAGGGGCAGGTAGTTATCTCTGTGTGTTCCTGTGTCCAGTGAATGGAAACAAGTGGTTTCATCTCCTCTGTTATAACAAATCAAAGGAATAATCTGAGACTCTCTCGGTTTCTCCCAGGTTGTCCACTTTATTGGCATATAGTTGCTCATAACAGTCTCTGGTGATCCTTCGTATTTCTGCACTGGCTACTGTAGCCTCTCCTTCATTTTTAGTTTTGATGATTTGATTCTTCTTCCTTCTTCCCCTGATGAGCCTGGCTAAAGGTTTGTCAATTTTGTTTGTTTTCTCAAAGAACCAGCTTTTAGTTTCGTTAATCTTTACTATTGTTTCCTTCATTTATTTTTCATTTATTTCTGCTCTGATCTTTACAGTTTCTTTCCTTATACTAACTTTGGGGGTTTTCTGTTCTTTTTCCAGTTGTTTTGGGTCTACAGTTCAAAGGAATGATTTAGATAAAACCCAGTTCTGTATTTATACCAGCACCTTTTAATTCAATAAAGAAATCAACATGCAGGTTAATAACAGACTAGTTAGCTTCTGTAAAGCTTAGTACCATGACTACTACATAGCACCATGTCAGTGTTAATTTCTACTGTTATTTTCATACTTGTTAATACTTCTGTGTTTCCCAGTACTTAAACCAAGGGTCCTCAGGTCCAGGTGTACAAGAGAGTCACCTGATGAGCTTTTTACAAAGATTCCATTTTCCACCTTGGACCTACTTGATTAGAATCTTCGAGTGTGGATTCCAAGCACATAACAAGTTAGAACTCCAGTTTTGGGGAGAAGAGATAAGTGAGACATTTCAAGGACCCCTTTGGAGGAAGGAAGACGTCAGTGCATCATTGATGGCACTTATCATGTGGTGGGTAGTCCAAGAAGACAGCAAAGGAGTCAGTTCTGAGAGCTGAGACGAGGAACAAAGTACATATACAAACAAATGAATGTATTTTATATTTATATATTTTATATATAGTATATTTATACGCATATATACACATGCACACAATCGTGTACACACACACACACACACACACACGTATGCATACACATGCAGTAAATACATGCACACAGAGCTTGGAAACCGAAGGTTGTGCTTGGCTGTCTTTCTCTTCATAGCATTTATTTATTTTTATTGGATTTGAGGTTTTTTGGCTGCCCTATGTTGCATGGGGGGGTCTTAGTTCCCCTGCCAGGGGTTGAACCCGCACCCCCTTCAGTGGAAGTGCGGGGTGTTAACCACTGGACCACCAGGGAAGCCCCGGCACAGAACATTTAGATAATGTGTTGCTCGCTTTCTTTATGCTGTTTTGTCCCTTTGTTCAAATCAGGTTTTACCTGGAGAGAGAGGAGGTTCATGTGCATAGGCATGCCTTTATTCCTGCTCTCACAGTGGCAGGAGTATTGGCCAGAGTCGGCTAAAGCACTTACTTTAGACAAAATCCACACTCTTGAATGGGAACCATGTGATTCTGATAGATTACGTTTAAATTAATCCTTGTTCAGATTCAGGTCTCATCTGCTAATGGGGTTTAATTTTCATTCATCTACTGTAAGACCAAATAACCCTTATTTGCAGTAAAGGGAAAGAAAAGGAAGGAAATTAAAAAGCATTAGGTTTTATTTCCATCTAAGTGACTCAAAAAGCTCTTAACAGTTATTTTATTTGAGAATTAATAGCAACCCTTTGTTTAACAAAGGCAGTCAGTGTTGGAAAAATAATTTATAGAATAGGAAATAGAATGATAGAATTGTATGTTATATGATTATAGTATAATTGGTAGAAATCCTAGTTGGTGGGGTGGGGGGTTGCACTATTAAAGAATAACCAAGTTCACATCTCCTAATACTTTAGGCTGTAAAAATTTGAACATTTGACTCTAAGGAATAATCCTTTAAAATCTATTTTTTTTTAAGTATTTTTAAATTCTGTAGTGTTGGAACAGTAGAGAATAATATCAGAGCTTTTGGTGGGTGAAATAATAATAGCAAACACTCCATGCTGGCTGTGTGCCAGGCATTGCCCTGAGCATTGTACATCCATGGGTTCAGTACTAGAATTCTCACCTGCCATGCGGGAGGCCTGGGTTCATTTCCCAGCCCATGCAGCCACAGCGTCCCCTTTTTTGGGCTTGTTGTGTGGCTCAACTGGTAAAGAATCTGCCTGCAATATGGGAGACCTAGGTTCAATCCCTGGGTTGGGAAGATACCCTGGAGAAGGGAAAGGCTACCCACTCCAGTACTCTGGCCTGGAGAATTCCATAAGAGTCGGACATGACTGAGCAACTTTTTTTTTAATTTAACTTCCCTGGTGGCTCAGATGGTAAAGCGTCTGTCTACAGTATGAGAGACCTGGGTTCGATCCCTGGGTTGGGAAGATTCCCTGGAGAAGGAAATGGCAACCTACTCCAGTACTCTTGCCTTGAAAATCCCGTGGATAGAGGAGCTTGATGCAGGCTACTATCCATGGGGTCACAAAGAGTCGGGAACGACTGAGCGACTTCACTTTAATTTACTGAATTTTTTTTAAGCTTTTGATTTTCTATTGGTGTTTAGCCGATTAACCATGTTGTGATAGCTTCAGGTGAACAAAAAAGGGACTCAGCAATACATATACATGTATCTATTCTTCCCCAAACTCCTCTCCCATCCAGGCTGTCACATAACATTGAGCAGAGTTCCATGTGCTGTATAGAAGGTCCTTGTTGATTATCCATTTTAAATATGGCAGTGTGTACATGTCCATCCCAAACTCCCTAACTATCCCTTCCCCTCATCCTTGCCCCCTGGCAACCATAAGTTAGTTCTCAAGTCTGTGAGTCTCTTTCTTTTTGTAAATAAGTTCATTTGTATCATTTCATTTTTAGATTCCACATACAAGGGATGTCATAGCACATTTCTCCTTCTCTGTTTGACTTACTTCACTCAGTAAAACAATCTCTAGGTCCATTAGACGTACTTTTCTAGACTTCCTTGGGCTGCTCACTCCAGGTGCCTGGTCCAGAGGACATTATGCTTCACACTGGGCTGGGCAGGACTGTAGAAAGTGTTTTAGAAAAACTCAGAGGAAGCCAGTGGATTCCTACTCTTCCTTTTGCATGTCATCTCATAAAAACCAAGTTACTCTCTCAAGTGACTGGTAGAACAGGTGACTTCAGAAAACTCGAGGACATCACCCAGGGTCACACAGATGGACAGTGGCAGCCAGGATGCAGTCCAAGTCGGATTCCAAAGCCAGCAGCATACCTCCCTGCCTCTGTTAATACCTTCTGCTCCGGTTTGCCTCTTGGAAGGTAGGAAAGAAAGCCAGGGACGCATAGCTACTTGCAGTTACCTTGTGCGGTTCTGTTTGACTCTTTGGTCGATTTCCCAGATATCAACCTGGCTGCATGGTAAAGAAAGCCCAGGGAGGAAGGTACCATCCTCCTTTTGTGTCTAGAAGAAATAACCCTCTTTTGCACCAGAGAACTGTGCCCACTACCTCTGGGTTTTTCCTTCTCCCCTTTTCTTTTTTCCTTTATCAAAAAGATATGACTGCTTAGATCATCCCAGAGAGATCTAGAATAAATACCATGAGAAAATGGTCCCTCTGGAAGGCATCTTGTTCTCCTGCTGTTTGTAATTGTGAAAAGCTCAGCAACTGGGCAGCTGGATGGGGATAAATATAGCCCACAGCACTGACGCCCGCTGAATCCTGCTTTCTTAGAAGCACAATGGGAGTCCACGGAAGTCCAGGGAAGGAGCAGTAAAGCCCAGTCAGTCAGTCAGCCTCCTTCCCTCCCTCCGCCCCTTTCTCTCTCTCCATCCTAGACCTCAGTGTGGGTGTGCTGGTAGAAGTAGCTCCAAGGTGCACTTAAAATAGCTGTGGGACCTGCATGCTGGCTGAACTCAAAGACAGGGGAGATGCTGCCTGTAAAGCCAGCTCCTGTCTAATGCTAATGCTCAGGACAATTTTGACCATTCTGGTCCGGGGACTCCAGGAGCACGTTCTTTTCTCTGCTGCGTGGGTACAAGCAAGTTTTATAATGTGAGCTCTGGGTGTTTGGTGCCTCACTGATGCTTGCATGCTTAGATATCTTATTCTAACCAGACTCAGCTGTCTAAAGCCTCAGAAATTAAAAATAGCCTCCCATTGCTAGCTGTGGGATCGAAGGAGAGAGATACTCAGTGAGCAGAGAGGTCAGCGTTGGCTCAAGGCACCTGACTCTCATACCTGTGGATTTCATTGCACCTATATGTTTAATCGCTCAAGATCATTTTAGCCTTATGCGAAACTGTTGCCCCTTTGTTAGGGCTATGCAGAATAAAACAGTCATCTCGGATTTGTGGGCATCAGTTTCATTAGGAGTCTAGATGTTGGCAGGAGAGAGCCATTATTTTCCTTGGTGGTTCCCAGAGACAAATGGTACCTTGTTATCTCCCCATGCAGATGTCAGTGGTATTGGCTATTGATGCATACATTTATTTGTTTTCTCTCTCCCATTTGGGAGTAAATACTTCAAAGGAAAGAACCACACTGTCTATGTTCATTGTAACTCCCCACAAAACTTAATCATCTTACACATCTTAACGTGTTTTGTGACTATTGAATGGACCAAGGCAATATTTCATTGGTGTTCATGGCACCCCTCTAGAAAATAGCATAAATCCTGTGTTATTTGCCTAACCTTCCATTGTTCGAGGTTCTGTGTTCAAGAGTTGTCTAGAGTAAATCAGCATGCGCGCGTTTGTGTGTGTGTGTCATTAGATGCAAATTGCATTGATGCTATTTTTTTCCTTTAATCTCTATGACTGCTTCCTTCAAATTGAACCTCAGAGTGTAATACTTGTAAAAACAAAGCAAGAGCAATTAAAGAAGAATATATTTAAAAGATAAATTTAAACATGGATAAAATTGGAGGGGACCCAGATATTGGTGTCCAAGAGCTCTGTCCAGCCGTTGGTGGACAGGGTGCCCCAGGGCACGGCCTGCCTTACGAAACTTCTTGCCTGCAATTCCCCGTCCTTGGAACTAGAGCCCTGTTAGCAGCAGAACACCAGCTGTTCTGGCCTTGGTAGTGACTCATGGAGGAGAGACACTCTCCAGGGAAATCAGGCCACCACATGGGAAGTCTTGGAGCCAAAGTGGAACATCTCGAGTTACAGTTGGGAGCCACTGCAGGTTATACAGAGTTGACTTCCCAAAGACATTCACTGAGTACGGTGCCTGGCCTATAGTGAGAACCCAGTGATTGCTGGCCAAGATGCAAACAGGCCCCCACCCTTATCTGTTAGCTCAAATTCAGAAAGCCTAGGAAGATAACACAGTGCACTTGATCTGAGCGGCCGCAGCAAATCCATCCTTTCAGCTGGTGATGCTCGGATGACCTTCACCACATTCTTCAGATTTTTTCCCCTTTGTCTCTGAGTGAAGACTCCTCTTTACACAAATAACATGCAGACATCCCAGTCTCCAGTTCAGCTACTGACCTGTAGAGAAGGAAGACGTTGCAAATGAAATTCATACAAAAAGGACTAGTTGTGATGCACTGGAGGCAAGAGGGTAGATTGAGTTTGAGGCTTTTCTGCCCAGAGCATGAAGGAAAGGAGAAAAGCACATTGAATAAGTCATCTTCTCCTCTTTGGCCAAGATTCACATTCACCTGTTATGATTCATCTTCGCAGTGTTACATACCAGCCCCGTGACATCTGTCATTTTCCTTAGCCCTCACAACAAGCCACAAGCCAGTTGGTGTTACCCATAGCCTACAGATGGGGAAACAGTCTTGGTAAGCAAGATAGATGACTCGTCTGAGGTCTTCAAGCTAGTAAGTAGCAGAGTAAGAATCTCGACCCATGTCTTCTCGACCCTGCCTGGTGGGGCAGGAATAAAAGAGTGGAAACAACTGACCAGCTCTCCCAGAGTGACCACAGGCATTATAAGGTCCAGATTATCTTAAAGGTGGCACTGATTCTTATCCATCACTTACCATTTGTTTCCCCTGTATAATAAGAGAGTAAAGTCAGGTACAGTTTATTAATTTGTCTGACTCAGTAAACGCCATTTTTGGTACATCCCCTAATGAAGGGCTTCCCTGGTAGCTCAGCTGGTAAAGAATCCGCTTCCAAAGCACGAGACCTGGGTTTGATCCCTGGGTTGGGAAGATCCCCTGGAGAAGGGAACAGCTACCCACTCCAGTATTCTGGCCTGGAGAATTCCATGGAGTGTATAGTCCATGGGGTCACAAAGAGCTGGACATGACTGAGCGACTTTCACTAATGAAGCCAATCAGTGCAGTTCAGTTCAGTTCAGTCACTCAGTCATGTCCGACTCTTTGCAATCCCATGAATCGCAGCACGCCAGGCCTCCCTGTCCATCACCAACTCCCGGAGTTCACTCAGACTCGCATCCATCGAGTCAGTGATGCCATCCAGCCATCTCATCCTCTGTTGTCCCCTTCTCCTCCTGCCCCCAATCCCTCCCAGCATCAGAGTCTTTTCCAATGAGTCAACTCTTCTCATGAGGTGGCCAAAGTACTGGAGTTTCAGCTTTAGCATCATTCCTTCCAAAGAGAATCACCATAAATAACTGTTAGATTAAGAAAAAGTACTTGCCCTTGGATTTGATCCCTAACGTGGGATAACTGAGATGCACTGTGTGTAAGACATGGTGGAGATGTCCACAGTCAAGGCTGATGGGGCTGGAGACCTGCAGTTAGACACATATGGTGGGCTTACTCTGTTATAACAACTTTATTGACAGACCATACAGCTCACCTATTTACAGTTCAGTGGCTGGATATTCACAGAGGTGCATCCCTTACATTGAAACAGAGCACTAGCTGTGTATTGTCCATGCCTGGAACCCACCAAGGACACTGAGATTGTGCGTTGACAGGTTTTCTCTCTACAAGCTTCCTTCATCTCTTTTGTTTTAAGGAATTGAACAGCACTGTGGGATAATTCCTTAAAGGAGGGCTTTATCTCCTTTTTAGGATATTTTTATTTATTTGTCTATGTCGGCTCTTAGCTGTGGCTTGCAAGATCTCTGTAGCATCATGTGGCATCTTTCACTGTGGTGCATGGACCCCAGTTGCGGTGCAAAGGCTCAGTGGTTGCAGCGTGCAGGCTTAGTGCAGGCTTAGTTGCTCCACGGCATGTGGGATCTTAATTTCCCAACCAGGGATAAAACCCACGTCCCCTGCATTGTAAGGTGAATGCTTATCCACTGGACCACCAGGGAAGTCCCTCCTCCTCCTTCTTGAGAAGCATTTAGACATCCTTTCTTCAGTGGAAGATCCTCTGTCTCCTGTAAAAACCTGGACATCTTTCGTTGGTCTTCCACTGTGAGGTTTCCAGCAAATCCAACTCGTGCCAACTCTAGTCTAGGCACTGGAAATGTAGAAATTAAAGATTGTTCTGTTTCAGAAATTCAGTTTCCAGACCTCAGCTGTGCCCACAGAGTCAGGGAAATTGGGAAAGTTTCTGTATCAGACCATGGGAGGAAAGTTGGGACTGTCACTGGTGAGCCTGGTAAGCAAGCCAACTGTTGGTAGTTGGGATCTGGGGTCTAGCATTAGCTTTGGAAACATGGCTCCAGAAGTTAATGTGTATCCCTCACATTGTATGTTATATCCTTGGAGCTTATTTTGTACCTAATAGTATACTGCTACCCCTATATTACCCTGACCCCTTAGAAGATGCTTTTTTGGTTTGTTTTTAATAAAGGACAGGTTTGGGCCTGGAATCTGGGCAAGGCTGAACTTACAGAGAAAGGGGTTAAGTAAGCCCAGCAGGAAAGATTATAGGGTCATAAGGGCAGACCACCAGGCATCCCACTACAGCTAAAACCCAAGTAAAATAAATAGGGCTGATGTTACACGCAGGAGAAAGTGGACATCCCAAGACTGCATGACCTGAGGGAAAAGATTTCAGTTCTGTGGGTTTCATAGACTAAAATACAAGATTGCTAGAATGCTTATGACACAGGATAGCTTTGGAGAAGGAAATGGCAACCCACTCCAGTACTCTTGCCTAGAGAATTCCGTGAACAGAGGAGCCTGGTGGGCTGCTGTCCATGGAGTGACACAGAATCGGACACGACTGAAGCAACTTAACATGCATGCATGCATTGGAGAAGGAAATGGCAACCCACTCCAGGGTTCTTGCCTGGAGAATCCCAGGGACAGAGGAGCCTAGTGGGCTGCCGTCTGTGGGGTCACACAGAGTCGGACATGACTAAAGTGACTTAGCAGCACCAGCAGCAAGATAGCTTTGTGTGGTCTGTTTATTTGTTAATTTATAATAGAAATAAAAGAATATTCCCCTAGCTTTTCTTACCACACAAAAAGAGTATCTTTACGCTTCAGACTATCTTTCTAACAAATACCTATCAACTATTATGTGTTAGACACAGTCCTTTGTACTGTGATTCCAAAAGTAAATAAGATAATTCTTGCCTTCAAAGACCTTTCCTCTGTGGAAGACAGATAACTAGCCAGCAAATTAGAATATAGGGTGATCAGGGATGCAGTTCATGTCATTGATTCACAGAGGAGAAGCAAGTTCCTTAGGGAAAGAGAACGTGTTTAAGGTGGAATTATGAAGGACTGGGTTCTCCAGTAGGCATGTTCAGATGTGAGAGTTGGACTGTAAAGATGCTTGAGTGCTGAAGAATTGATACTTTTGAACTGTGGTGCTAAAGAAGACTCTTGAGAGTCCCTTAAACTATAAGAAGATCAAACCAGTCAATCCTAAAGGAAATCATTCCTGAATATTCATTGAAAGGACTGATGCTGAAGCTGAAGCTCCAGCACTTTGGCCACCTGATGTGAAGAACTAACTCACTGGAAAAGACCCTAATGCTGGGAAAGATTGAAGGCAGGAGGAGAAGTGGGCAGCAGAGGATGAGATGGCAGAGGATGGCATCACCAACTCCATAGACATGAGTTTGAGCAAACTCCGTGAGATAGTTAGGACAGAGGAGGACTGTGTGTGCAGTCCATGGGGGTCACAAAGAGTCAGGCACGACTTAGCAACTGAATAACAGCAACAAATGAAGCAATGTCAAGGTCAAGATGGGTCTAAGGAAGACAAAAAGAAATGATGATGCATGCTAGTAAAAGAAAACTGGGAAGGTAGGCCGAAAGGGCCTGCTGTGCTTAGTGCACAGGGCATGGAATTAAATTTTACCCTCAAACCTGTGGGTGTCCTTGAAGGAGTTTAGGCAAGGAAGTGACATGCTCCTTTTTCGTATTTAGAAAAAATACCTTGGGAATTATGTGAAGAATGATATATGGTAAGACAGGAGTCGGAAACACCAAGTTAGGAGGGAAAATGATGCTGGTAATTCACATGTACTCACACTTTTCTCTTACTGCCTATTGTAGCTTCCCAAACTGTGGACTCAGCTACAGGGAAGAAAGACAGATGTGAAATAACTAGTTTGTGAGACACTCAGAAAAGTGCAGACTGAGGCCTTAGAAGTGGTGGGAGATAGGAAGGATTCTAAAATGAGGAAATAAGTTCTATTAGGGCATAACTGGTAGCACTTCCCAGGTGGCTTAATGGGTAAAGAACCTGTCTGCAAGTCAGGACATGGAGGAGACGTGAGTTCAGTCCTTTTGTTGGGAAGATCCCCTCAAGGAGGACATAGCAATACTCCAGTATTCTTGTGTGGAGAATCCCATGCACAGAGGAGCCTAGTGGGCTACAGTCCATAGGGTCGCTAAGAGTTGGACATGATTGGAGTGACTGAACAGGCAGAGGGCATATAGGTAAGGAAGTTGTAAAAAGTGTTTGAAATCTAAATCACTTTGTAGCCATGCTAATTATCAGGACCAAAATTTTTTCCAAGTGAAATTTTGCTAAGTGCTTTGAAGTTGGTCCCTGCCACTGTGCACCACCCCACCCCACCCCCCCAAAAGCCAATGTGTCTTCACTGTGAGTTACAAATTAAAATTCACATGTTACATAGCCATGGGAGTGATAGTTACATTCTCACATCTACATTCTTACATTTCAGATCTCTTGAGTCCATTTTGCAAGTTATTTATTTTCCTTTGAGATAGGAGTTAATTCAGTCACACTTTCTTCTCCTGACAATAACTGCTTTAAAAAAAATTTTTTTTTTGCTCAAGGTAGCTTTCCCTCCAACCGTTTCTTGTTGTTCTTACCCAAGACCCAGTATCTGCCAAAACAAATGTATGTGAGTGATAAAGGCTGAGAGGAATGTCTGTTGGACCACAGGAAATTTCCTGTTCAGGAAGAGATCTTGGGAACTTCCTGTGGAGGAGTGCATTGTGGGACTTCTGGCTGCAGGCCCTTGACCACAGCTGCAATTAACTAAAGGCAGGAGGGGGAAGGGAGAGGAAGAAGAGGAGACAGCTACCCACAGACATTTTTATCCATGTAGGTTGAGGAGAGAATGGGCTAATACAGCTTTAAAACTTGCCAAGAGAACTCCTTCATTGCCTCCTATCTTTCGCAGCATTCCAGACACTTCCTTAGGGTTTTCCCAAACAAGCAGTGTCCCATTGTCTGTGTGTGTCTTTCTGCCCCCCACCCCACGCCTGGTGAGCATGCATGAAGTGCCTACCTCCTCTTGAGCACCCCCAACTAGTTGGAATCCACTCATCAGCCTCAAGGATCCCTCATGACTACTGGTATCCAAGCCTTGGAGTGGGTAGTGTTTGTTCTTCCCAGATACAAAAGAGTGGACCTTTGGGTGTTTGACTTATTTCTATTTGACTCAGAAAACATGAGCTGTTATGGATTATAATGAAAGACAAGAGTGATAAATCCAGCTGATAAGCGTGACCAAAACCAACAGGAAAACCCTGCATTTTGGTTGGTTCAATCAAGTATGAAGTTCTGAGGAATGCCTCATAGCCACACTTCTCAGCCCCTGAGCGGTCTGACCTATAGAGCTGGACATCACCCCTGCCCCCACCCCGACTGGCTGGGAAACTTCTGTGGCACTTTGGCTAGGAGGTTGGTGGCAGGTCTTGTCAAGGCCAGTAAGACCATGGCTAGCTTTCTAAGCCCCAACTTGGGAAAGTCACTTTATCTCTCTTCTTTGCAGTTTCTCTGCCTAACCTGGGGAATTAAAAAAAAAAAAAAAATTCCTCTCTCAGAATTGAGGTGAGAATTAAATCATGGACAGAAAAGTGCCGAACCCAAGGCAGAGGCTGAGAGAGTTAGATGGATTTTTCCCTCAAGTCTCTCATTGGTACAGATTGTAAGTCACTGAGGTGTGGTTCTGGCCTGAGTCAGAGGGAAGGCTTTGAGGCTCAGCTCCAGTGATTTGCATTGAAGGAAGTTTGTCCTAGAGCTTCTGTTTTGCATCCCAAGTACCTGTTATTTCTTTACAGCCTCCACTGACTGCTGTGGGAGTCCATCTCTGAATGGGAGGGCTATGTTTGAGTTTCAGAACCAGTCACAGCCTGGTAGCAGCTTATGTCCTTAGGGAGTTTCAGCTGGGGTGGGGGAGGGAGTGACCAGCTAAGGACTGACAGTAGTCCACGCCGTGTTCTGGGTCACGCAGCAGGACCTTGTCCTCTTGTGCATCACCTGCCTCGCCATCCATCCCTCTCCCTCTCCCCTGATGGGCAGAACCCCTGTCCTCTCCAAGGCTGGTCCCTGGACAGGAATTCATTGCTGTATGCTACTCAGTGCCGTGTCCACATCACCTGCTAGAAAGTGACTTCTAGGGACAGGGGCCATGTCTGCCTCATGGTTTGTGCTCAATAAAGGCTTGTGAAGTGGAACCCACTTGATTTTAACGGGAGGCTCCAGGGAGGCCTTCACACGATGGGGCTGAAACAAAAGACACTCGTGATAATATCATACAGTCCCATACCAACCAGGCTGAACATCATTTGTTATTATTAAAAATATGTGTCTGTGCGCTCTGTTGACTGACTGTATTGTCCTTTTTTGTTATTTGACCTACAGGCTCCACTGTCACATGTTTAGTCTCTGTTTTCATGGCCTCCTTTCTTCAAAAGTTGCATTTTCTTTTTTCTCCCTCTCTCTTGGGTGGGGGGATTCCCCTCTTTGTAGTCTAGAAACTTGAAATGCAGGCCTGTTTTTGCAACAGGTCAGTAAACAAAAGACAGTGGTATTGACCCTTGAAAGAACGAACCTGCTGAATTATCTTGAAATGTGAGGTTCTGGTTTTAAAATTTTCTTCAAGGTTATGTGGCCAGAGGTTCACCAGAAAGAATTTAAAAGCCAGAGTATGATGTGGCAAACATTGTCTGAGTGTGGAGTCTACCCCCTCAGGTAGTATAAGTATCAATATGCGCTCAGTTGCTCAGCCATGTCCAACTCTTTGTGACCCCCTGGACTGTAGCCCGCCAGGCTCCTCTGTCCATGGCATTCCCCCAGACAAGAATATTGGAGTGGGTTGTCATGCCCTCCTCCAGGGGTCTTCCCAACCTAAAGATCAAACCCATGTCTCTTGCATCTCGTGCGTTGGCAAGCAGATTTTTTATCACTGTGCCACCAGGGAAGCCCACAAGTATCAATATATCATGGTTTTAAAAATAAAATTTAAAAATCCAGATGAGACAAAGAATCAGCTGTGTTCACTGAAAAGTTGTCCTCATCATGGGGGATGAATGATTTTGTTTTACATTATTCTGAGGAGACTTCCTGCATGAGAATGGCAAATATGTGAACAGAGAAACGAATTCCCTGGAAGAGAGCAAAATAGACCTCTCAATTGAGCTTTCTTTCTAAAACTCTGATCTTGGCAAAGTTTTTTTTTTTTTTTTCCCCAAAGTTATCTGACTTCATTCAGGAGGCTGCTCTCTGGCTATGGCCTAGAGCATTCAGGCCAGTTTCCTACATTTTGGAGATATTCCTTACAATTGGCAAAATAAAAGCTTGTTTAAGAAATCTTGATGCCTTCCCCCAAATATCAAGGTGTGTAATCAGAGTGCTCCCTTACCACAGCTGGTGCTCTGATTCATTCCGAGGGTCTTGACAGAGACTGGGAAACAGAATGGTCATCCCAGGGAGAGACCAAGCTATTCTTCAGGTAACACACTGTCATCCGGCATTTGCTGTAGTGGAGATACTGTTATGATGAAGTGAAGAAGTGAAACTCACTCAGTCACGTCCGACTCTTTGCGACCATGGACTATAGAGTCCACGGAATTCTCCAGGCCAGAATACTGGAGTGGGTAGCTGTTCCCTTCTCCAGGGGATCTTCCCAACCCAGGGGTCGAACCCAGGTCTCCCACACTGCAGACAGATTCTTCACCAGCTGAGCCACAAGTCTAGGCCTCTTTTACATTTATGTGATACTTTTGTTCCTGTTCTTGTTTCATCGCCCAGTTTTGTTTGGCTGTTTTGTGACCCCATGGATTGGGATTTTCCAGGCAAGAATACTGGAGTGTGTTGCCATTTTCTTTCCCCAGGGTATCTTCCCAGCCCAGGAATCAAACCCCTGTCTCCTGCCTGAGTCTCCTACATTGCAGGCAGATTCTTTACCACTGAACCACCTATGGCTTCCCAGGTGGTGCTGGTGGTAAAGAGTCTGCCTGCCACTGCAGGTAGACATAAGAGATGTGGGTTCAATCCCTGGTCAGGAGGATCCCTTGGAGGAGGGCACAGCAACCCACTCTAATATTCTTGGCTGGAGAATCCCATGGACAGAGGAGCCTGGTGGGCAGCAGTCCATAAGGTCACAGAGAGTCAAACACAACTGAAGCAATTTAGCACGCAAGCATGAGCCACCTGTAGTTCACCAGTGTTAATGTATGGATTAAACTGTCTCATTTAATCATCATCATCCTCCCTTGTACAGTTGGGGGAAACAGACTCGGAGGTTAAGGGTGGAGGTTGACCAGCAGACCCTTAACTCTCCTTAGGTCTTTTCTCTCCAAGTTCAGTGTGGTCAGGCCAAGATGTGAAAATTAGTAAGCAACCAGTTAGTAAGCAACGTTCTGACAAACTCCAGGCCAAAGGAAGGAAAAGGGCTTCTTTGTTCCCCTTCATTTCTCCCCATGCTGTCTGCCCCTGCCCCTCAGCTCCTGTTTACATCCACCCCTGTCTGCCCACTCTGCCTTTGCCACCTCTGCAGGCTCTGGTGGGGGTCGGGTAGGGGTGCTGTGGAGCTCTTTGTTTGTGCAGTAAGGGCTTCCTCACAGGAAATTTCCGGTGATGGAAACTCTGCGGAAACTTCCTGTTGGTGAGGACGCTGCAGAGGTCTGATAACACTAACCACTTAAACCTCCGAACTTCAGCTGCCCTGGAGGCTGGGAAGGTCCATCTCTGCTTTCTCAGAGTCTGAGAGGGCAAGAATGTACAAGTGTACAGAAGCCTCAAGAGTCTCACTCGGCAGCATTTTCTCAAAACAAAAACTTGTGATCAGCAAGTTGTCCTAGATCAGCCCTCACAGTTAAATGGACTACTTAGATTTCTTTAAAAAAAAAAAAATTATACATTTACACATATATATATATATATATATATATATATATATATATATATATATATATATATATATATATATATATTTGGATGCACTGGGTCCTAGTTGCAGCACGTGGGATCTAGTTCCCTGACCAGGGATGGAACCCTGGGCCCCCTGCATTGGGAGCACACAGTCTTAGCCACTGGACCACCAGGAAAGTCCCCTGATTAGATTTCTAAAGAGACTAGTGTCTGCAGGGACCTTCTGTCTGGAAGCATTGAGGGGGCTCTGAAACATGTCTTGAGGTTCTTCCTAATCATATTAAATCTGGTTCTTTCTCATCATGTTAAAATACATCCCTATGACTCTTCAATGTTATGGGTTCATGAGTACTACAGACACTTCAGCCATCACATATGGACAGGGAATTTTAATTAATCCTTGTCATTGGTAGACACAGTTGACTATGTATGTGACGTGGTTCTCTTAACACCAAGTGTAAATTATCTTTATGTACCGCAGGACGACCAACCTTGAGCACCAAGTTCTCACAGTAGGCATTATGTTTATTTGACCTGCTCTGGACCTCTGGTGCTTTATTTTGTTGTTTGTTATCATTTGGGCCAAGTTAATTATTCCTAACTCATCCGTCGAAGTGAAACTCTGAATATCTCCAGTGTTGAGAATTCTATAGGTTTCTGTAGGCGACTCATAGCCCAGCTCATAGTTTAAAAGCTTGGTCTCATAATTAGGCTGAATTCGCCCTGGTGACCTGTAGCCTCTACTACTTGCCGTGCCCTTGTCATATAATAAAAATAATTGACCCCCTCGTCCTCTTTCTAGCTATTCCCATTTGCTTAGACAGTTACTGGAAGAATGTCTCTTAATCACTTGACTTGCCCCAAGCCAAGTTCGTTTCTCTACAAGTTTCTTAATAGGTGTTGTTTCCTGGTTAGGGGCTATGGTGGCCTTCCTTTCCAAAGTGCCCTAGATTCAGTGGAAGCATGAGTCCCACCTCCCCAGACTTCTGCCACAAGCTGGGGGTCTTTCTTGCTTTCTTAATAGGAAATGATCATTGCAGCATCAGAATAAATCAATGAACTGGACTATTTATAGGTGGGGTTTTGTGGTTACATTCTTGCAAATTAGGGAAGCATGAAAAAAATTACAATTAGCCAGGAAGAAATTTGTTGGCTGATAAGAAGTCTGCCTGTTAGATTCCTAGAAGACAGAGACCATTGTTTATCTTTGTATACATGATATTTTTCCATTCTTGGCATATAGTGTTCGTACATGTTTGTTGAATAAATGAATCATAAAGGTAAAAAAGGAACAAGGTTTTAGACAGTGTAAAATGCATAAAAGTTGTGAATGTTTTCACCTTATTTTAAGGATCAGCTGTCCTCATGAATTGAGTATTGATTTTCAAAGTGATAAATTATCATTGATGAATGATACTGCATATACTTAAAGGCGAGGAAAAACATTTTTGAAAAAATGCCTCAGCAAAAGTTTTAAATATGGAAATGTAAAACAACGAATTAGTCTGGGCCACTTGGGAAAAAAGAAGGCCTGTTTGCAATATAACTTACTGTTGGTTTTATGTTTGAGTTCATATTGTAGACTGGGATTAACTGGAACAGGTTATAAATAGAGGCTGTCCTTATAAACACTAATTAGCACAATTTGTCTACATAAGAATAATTGCCATTTTCAAAGTACTCTTACCTTAAAATAGATCTCAGTGATGTCATAATAGCTTTAGACTGGACTAAGATATTATTATTATTGTGTCATGGGCTTCATCAAAATTGTCTTGAAGTGCCATAGGACTGTCTGCTAGGTAGCCTTCTGTTTTCTGAAAGTCTGGTTAGTGTGTTAGAGGGACCACAAGCTTGAGATTCTCAGAACTGATTTTAGTTCTGCCTTTGTTGTTAGTCCTCCTTTCGACAGATAATTTCCTGGGTGAGTATGTCTCCTGTGAGGTGCTAGATGTGTGTCGGGGACCTAGACGAATATGGCCCCTTCCTTCATGTTGCTCATAACAGTGTGTAGTGAGGGAGAGTCAGGCTTCCCCAAGAATGAACACCAGCCACGTAGTCCATTTTCTGCAGAGTAATCTGCTGTAAAATAGAAACCAAATAGTGTCATTTCACTGCTACAAAACCTCCCCTGGCTTCCCATTACATTTAGAAACATTCTGAGTATGAACCACCTGGCCCTGTATGATCTGAACCCGATAAACCCCGTGAACCGCTCCAGTCTCGCCTCTCCTGTATCACCTTTTGTTCTGCTCGGTCCTCTCCAGCCTTACTGGTCTTGCTTTTCTTAGACCACCTCAGGGCCTTTGCACTTGCCTCTGTCTGCCTATAAGGCTTTTCCTCTGGTTATTCCCATGGCATAGTCCTTGCTCAAATATCAACTCCTGGAGAAGCTTCTCTGACAGCTTTATCCAAAATGGTATCTGCCTTCACTCCCTGTCCTCTTTACCCTGTGCTGTTTTCCTTTATAGCACTTTTCACCACTTGATTTGTCTTTTTTTTTTTTTTTCAATTGGGTGGTGACTCTAAGGCATCTATTCAAAAGATAATTGGCAATTCATTTTGCACAGATTGGACTTGATGCCTGCTGGGATCAACTGGGGTCCAGCTGGATGGGAATCTGGCTGTCTCATGGGAGGCTCCAGAAGTTTGGGGGGCAAGTGAGTTTGTCCGCAAAGAAGTCCTGTGGTCTCTGGCTTGTAAGGAGCCTGGCCGGGCAGGGACTTGAGCTTGTAGCAGTCATTATGTGGATTCTCACTAAAATCCCCTGTGTTCTTACCTGTCCTCTCTCCTGGACCTTCTCATCCTCCGACTAAACCTGGTTCCAGCCAGCAGATGTTCTGTCATCTCCCCAAAGGAGCAGCTTCTGGCCTGCGGGTGGGGCAATGGAGTACAGACATCCCCAGTGCCTCCCCTTGCCCTCCTGTCTTCAGAAGCACTTAGAACCTCCAGTGTCTGAGGTTTGGGGGGTTCTGCCAGGAAAACCAGCTTGTTTCTTACTGTCATATCCCCCCGCAGGCAGGTAAGGTTCAATTGTCCCACTCCGCCGAGTCAGATAGCAATTGTGCCCAGTCACTTAGTTGCACAACTCTTTGTGACCACGGGGACCATAGCCCGCCAGGCTTCTCTGTCCTTGGGATTTTCCAGGCGAGAATACTAGAGTGGGTTGCCATTCCTGCTTCAGGAGATACCAGCTGTCCATCTGTTTTTCATGCTCTAAACTCTTGTGTACCCCTCTTAGCTGCCACTGCTGCATCTCCCATTTTGTCTCTTCATGGGTTTGTACCTCTTTATTCCTCCACTGTGGTTTAGTGAGACTTTGGACAGGGGCAGGGAGAGACTCAGGTATAACTCAGACAGACAGTTACACTCCGGGGTAAGGGTATCCGTGCGGCCCTCCAGGCGGCTTCGAAAGCACAAAACGTGCAAACTAGGCCTAGTCTCTCACAGACGTTGAAGAGATTTAAAAGCTTAGCAGGAGTTAGTTGGGTCAAGAGGAGGCAAGATTATTTCTGGGAAGGAGAACAAGGTGTGTGAAAATTCTGAGCCCTGAAGAGGATATGGTTTTAAAGGAATAGAAAGATCAGCCAAATTCACATTTGGTGAATTTGCTGCAGGAAACCAGAGCAACATGTTATAGAACTGCAAGGGGCAAAGATGGTGAGGGAGAGTGAGGCAAAGTCACCTTAAGGATATTGGTCTTTGTCCTGAAAGCAATAAGCAGCCATGACTGTTTCCGGAGTAACCTTGGACCTCACAAAATCTCAGTTCTTCTTTTGTAAACCAGACACTCTACCTCATAGAGTTATGAGCATGAAATGATATTGTCTATTAATATTTACTGTTCTGCTAAGAGGCTGCTATTAACTTCTGGGACAAGCCACTGTAGCCCCTCAGCAGAACAGTATAATCAAGCTGTCGAGCTGGGGAACAGTCTTTGCAGTCAAGTTAAGTGAGAGGTATAAAGAAATAATTGGAAGTCATGGTTCTGGGACCTAAAAGTCTAATGGAAGGAAGTTTCTGTTGTCCACACCTCGGATGAAAGTAGGCTTGGAAGATGGTGGACAGGTTAAAGGTTTGATAGTATTCCAGTATTCCAGTCATATTGCCGAACATGCTGCAGGAAGGTTAAGAAGCTTACCAATTAAGGAGAAAGACAAATACCATATGATACCACCTATAGGTGTATCTAAAATAATATCACAAATGAGCTTATCTACGAAATAGCAACAGACTGAGAGATATAGACCACAGACTTGTGGTTGCCGAGGGGGCAGGGGTAGGGGAGGGATGGATTGGGAGCTTTGGATGAGCAGATACAAACTATTATATATCGGATGAATAAACAAGGTCTTACTGTATAGCACAGGGAACTATCTTCAATATCCTGTGATAATCCATAATGGAAAATAATATATGCATATGTATAACTGAATCATTTTGCTGTGCAGCAGAAACTAACACAACATTGTAAATCAACTATATTTCAATAAAATAAATTTTTTAACATGCAGACTTATCAGTTGGTAGTTGGGAACGATGAGGAAGCAGACACCAAAGAAAGATGGGTAGCTCTTTAGCCTTTGTCCTGTGTAATCAGTGTCATTTGATAATAAAGCAGCCATTCTAGGTTTCCCTGTGAAAAAGTTTCATGACAAGGTGCTAAATGCTGTGGACAATAGGCAGTAAAATCTTAAAGAGGAGAGCTCCAGGAGCTTTTAAGCTCTAGTATATTTTTATTTGAATT
Source organism: Capra hircus (assembly GCF_001704415.2). NCBI lineage: Eukaryota > Metazoa > Chordata > Mammalia > Artiodactyla > Bovidae > Capra > Capra hircus. The sequence continues at coordinate 96,666,166 of NC_030812.1, read as the reverse complement.
GTAGTATATTTGCTCTTTTACAGAATTGGTCATTGAGCTGCACTATCAGCACAGGGGTAAGTTGACAAGTCTTGGTTCTCCGAACTTCACGGTGCACATACATGGTGTTTATCCTGCCAGCACCAAAGAAGCTGATGAGCTCAACTCTGTGACCTCTTCATTTGAGCAGGGGAATCAGCCTTCGTTCAAAACCTGACATTTCTTTCTTTTTTTTTTTTGGATTTTTTTATTTTTTGATGTGGGCCATTTTTAAAGCCTTTATTGAATTTGTTACAATATTGTTTCTGTTTTATAGTTTTTTGGTTTCTGGCTGTGAGGCACATGGGATCTTAGCTTCCTGACAAGGGATTGAGCCCGCAATTGCCTGTGTTGGAAGGTGAACGCTTAACCACCAGACCACCAGGGAAGTCCCAAGACCTGACATTCCTGAATATGCTAAATATTCTTTAGAAGACAGTGGCTTTTATAGTCCCTTGGTGGTGTCCCTCCCCAGTCAAGTCAAGACACGGAATTGTCACACGGGTGAATGGTCTCAGTCTCTTAGAATTCTTTCTGGGTTTTAGAGATGTAGGCAGAGTCTGAGGCCCACCAGTGGCAAATCTCCAGGTAAGCTTAAGCTGTAAAGTTGTCGTTAAGTAGTCTGGTTCTCTTGCAACTGCTGTTTAACTGTGTGGCTTTTTTACAGCTCAGTACGAATTACTTGTAGTTGTAAATTATAGTAGAAACTGGCATCTACCTAATTTTGATCTTAAAAAATTTCAAAGCAAATAAGTACACGCTGGAGAGTAGGTGGATTTTGAGATCGCATTCTGAGCATCACTTTTTATGAAGCGCCTGCGGAAATGGGTAGTAGCAGGGAGAATTGATAGAGTGAAGAAAAATCTAGATTCATAGGGGCTTTCAATGAACACGTGCGAGGCCAGGCTTCCGTGGCCAGGCTTCCGCTTAGGAAGCGGTGGCTCTGGCAAGGATCTCTAAGTGTGCAGGGCTCATTAGTCATGAGCAGGTGGGGCCCCAAGCTATTAGGGTGACAGCTGTGCCGTGAAACCTCAGAAATGAAAGTTTTCTTTTTCATTTCTGAGCCTGTTGAAAGGTGGATGAGAGAGGAAAAAAAGTACTCACATAATAAAATCATATGTAAAGACTAACCAAATAACCCACTTTAGGTTTTAGTCACTGCCAGGCAGGAACACATATTTAAAGAGGGGGAGGCTTTACCTCCATGTATCTATGTAAACTAACCACCTTTCCAGGGAACCATGATGCACCTGGCCAGCAGTGTTTTTGTTATTAGGGTAATGGCTGTTTGATTGGACTCACAGATTTTATTTTCTTTTTGGAACAGAAGAATAGCAGGTGGAAGTTTTGCAAAAGTAGGAGTTAACTTCCTGAACCAGAGATACCTTAGCACATTCTGAAGTATTGGATTAGCCAAAAAACTCATTCAAGGGACTTCCCTGGTGGCCCAGTGGTTAAGACTCCATGCTCCCAATGCAAAGGGCCCGGGTTCAATCCCTGGTCAGGGAACTAGATCCCACATGTTGCAACAAAGACCTGGTACAGCCAAATAAATAATTTTTTTTTTCTTTTTTAAAAGTTTGAGTTTTTCTGTAACATCTTACGAACTTTCTGGTCAACCCAATAATAGAAGCATATATTTTTCTCTTTCCAAGCCTGCAGCGGCCTTTCTTGATGATCATCAACAATACACCTACCCATAAATCAAGGAAAGGATTATGAAAGGGAAACATGAAATTCACTTGAAAAAGAACAGCTCTAAGCCTTTTCTAGAATTTTCAGACTAAACCCTTTTATTTTATTTTATTTTATTTTTGGTTAGCAAAGTTCATTGTTTTCAAACATTTGTTAGCAAGAATGGCATATGTAGTTCAGTCCAAAAATCTCAACTATGGAATTGGGCCCCACAAACCACTGTTACTATGTAAGCAACTCTCGCTTTAACATGAATTTTGTTTTTTTCGCCACAGTTATGGTCACACCACCTCCATCCATCCACCCCCACCCCTGTCTCCCCCATGGGATGCAATAAGAAGGAAAAAGTACCTGTCGTGGTATCCTAGAGAAATACATTGAAGGGGATAATAGCAGGCAACAAAGCACTAAGAGGAAAACAGTAGCTGAGAGTAGATGTGATGTTGTAATTTATAATAAGCAATAAGTATTTGGTCCCTGTTTCTGGCACAGGGTTCCTAAAACCCTTGGAATTTTCTAAGGACTGAGCGTGGTACAGGTGTCTTTTGTTGTGTTAATGAGGTGGATTTTGGAGACACTAAAAGATTCAGATTGACTGCCAGGGGAACCAGTCCTGTGATTATAGAGGGTATTCTCTATAGAGGGGCTGAAGGTTGAACCAGTAATCCATGGCCAATGATTTAATCAACCATGCCTATTTAAGGAAGCCTCCATAAAAATCCAAAGGACTGGGTTCAAAGCAGGTTCTGGGATGGTGACCATGTGGAGGTGCTGGGAGGGGGCATGGAGCTCCTGCCCTTTCCCCAGACCTTGCCCTCTTCACCTCTTCCATCTGGCTTTCCCTAAGTTACATCCTTTTATACTGAACCAGTGATCTAGTACGCAAAATCTTTGTTGAGTTCTGTGAGCCACTATAGCATGTGAATCAAACCCTAGGAAGGAGAAGGTGGTAGGACTTTCTGATTTATACTTTATTGGTTAGAAGCACAGCTAACAGTCTGGACTTGTGACCAGTGGCTTAGCTTGTGGGGGAGGCACAGTCCTGAAAGACTGAGCCTCAACCTGTGGAACCTGATGTTCCCTCTGGGTAGACAGTATCAGACTTGTTGAATCCTAGGACACCATGCTGGTGTCCCAAGCATTGTTTGATTTTGTGTGGGAAGTGGCCCTGCCTTCCCCCTAAAGAACCTCATACATTAGAATTGAATCAGGGAACCCAAGAGGGTACCTAGGAAATATAAAGGAGCCCTGGGAAGAGGAAGGATGGGTAGAGGAATGCGACTTATAGGGAGTCATGGATTACCTGGGTGGCCTATTTGTAATGATAGAAGTGGGAGGAAAGAGGGCTGGAGGTAAAGGGAGATGGGGTATGTAATGTTCAGTAAGAAGGAAGGAAAGAAGAAAGAGGAGGGGAAAAGTACTATGAAATGGGAAGGAAAAACACAAAATGAATATAAGAAAGAACACAGAGAGACATGAAGGACAGGAGAAAAGATGTAAGAGGGGAGGAATGAGAATAATCAAGTAAAATGGGAGAAGTGTATACTCAACTATTGATTTTCTCTTCTAAGAAGAGAATGATACAGATAATCCAAAATAATGGGTCCTTTCCAAGCCATCAATATGTTTTGACCTAGTATGCATCTTTGTAATATCATTGTTTTGTTTTTAATTTTTTTTTTAATAAAACAGAGAAGCCACAGATGCATAGCTGATTCAGTAGCCCCAGCTCCTTATCTTCAATTTAGTTCCTTCCTGCATCTTCCTTTGGGTTGGGAGGGATCAATATCTACAGACGGCCGTTATTCTATAAGGAAGCCAGATCCCCACACATCCACCCACCATAAAGCCCTGATCTTGGTGGCTGCTTGAGATGGGGTAGGGGTGGTTAGAGCAGTTGACTTCAGGATGTCTATGAGCTGACCCTGAGCCTGGCTGTGAACCCCAAACCCCTTTTCTCCTGAGTTCTTCAGGATTGTGATTTTCCAAAGAGAGACTTCACAGAGGGGTTGAGAAGGCCACTAGAGCACCATGTTTTGAACAGAAAACCCCTGAATGTAAACCCAAGAGGAAAATCACTTCTTTATTCCAGAAAGAGCCCAGAAGACCCATCATTCAAGTGCATCTGTGAAGACCTGGAAAGAGATGAGCATAGGTGTGGGGGGTGGTGGTGAGGGAGTGCAGGCATGAGTATCTGTATCTCTGTCAGAGGCCCAGCAGCTCAGAACCAAGTACCCGTGTGCTGTGATCCATGGTTTCTTTAAAAATTTAAGTGTAAATTAGTGTAAGACTTAGCCACTCTTGACCAAAAATACCTGTTGTGTCTTGAGGTTCTAGTTGGCAAGAGCCAATCTAAACCATGATGACTGTCACCATTAGCAGAATCCATGTGTCAGATTTTACTCTTTCTGATGAGGATTAACCCCCAGATTAATCCTGGATTGGGTCCATCTTTAATAATAACCTATACCTTCTGGAAGACTCAAACTTAGCTTTTCTTTTCCAATGCTTTTATAACTTTCAGAGTAGGATTGCTGGGCGTAGATGGACATTCCCGGTCATCTGGTCTACCCCTGCTGGGTTTTTTTCTTTTTTTTTTTCCCACCTGTAGCTTCATTGAGTGATGACCATCCACCTTCTGCCTAGAGACTTCAGAGGGTGGGATGTCCCACAGGCAGTCTTGTCATTTTGAAACACAACCGTCTGTCAGAAAGTTCTTTGAACTCTTTGTCATGTGACATTTGTTAACACAAAATCTCATGTGTTACATGAGTAGTACGGCAAATAATTGGTCCTCATGTGTTGTTTTTTTTCTTCACCAACTCTGATCATCGCCTAAACATTGTTTTTAACAGGATCTCAATCAACCTCGACTGATCTTTTTCTGCTTTTACTTCACTCTCTGGTGGTGTCTAGATTATGAGATTCATTTAGAGTCTAACTAAAGAAAGAGAAACCCTCTGTTACCATAAATATAACATTTGGCAGTCAATAGAAGAAGGGAAAATGGTTTAGCAAAGACTTGTGACAATTCCAAGAAGCAGTGTCTTTTGGAACATTCCATGGTGACCCTGCCCCTGGAGTTATTTGCTTATCTGTCTGGTTTTGGAGTTTCCAGAAAAGATTTGCTGCCTTCAGAATACTTTCTGGCCCTCCCTTTAGTGCCTGAATTTCTGCTCTTAGTATTTTACCCCTTGAACATGGATTTTTGTTTTAAAAAGCCCATAGACTGGGGAGATGGCTCATTAAGCGCTGGGGGTCATTTCACAAGAGCATTAATTATTTTTAGATCTCTTCCTGAGAGCATGTTTTAATTGATAGGGGATGTGTAGATCATTAGACACACATTTTGAGAAGGGGTGGTGGGAAGGGAGGAAAGAAGAAAGGCAACATTTCTGAGTGCTTGTTAGGGACCAAGCACTTTCACACATGTAATTTTCCCAACAGTCCCTGTGAGCTGAATTCTACTTTTTGTTATTGTTGTTCAATTACTAAGTTGTGTCCAATTCTTTTGCCACCCCATGGACTGAGCCCACCAGGCTCCTCTGTCCATGGGATTTCCCAGGCAAGAATACTGGAGTCGGTTGCCATTCCCTTGTCCAGGGGATCTTCCTGACCCCAGGATCGGGCCTGGGTGTCCTGCATTGCAGGCAGATTCTTTACCATCTGAGCCACCAGGGAAGCCCCCTAGCTCCCTGAATTTGCTGAAGTTCATGTCCGTTGAGTCGGTGATGCTACCTAACCATCTCATCTTCTGCTGTCCTTTTCTCCTTTTGCTTTCAATCTCTCCCAGCATCAGAGTCTTTTCCAATGAGCTGGCTCTTCGCATCGGCAGCAAGACAAAGTGTCCTGCTCAGATCATGGACTAGTCAGGGACAGGGCTGGGACTTAAACCAGAGCTGCATGATCTAAAGCCTGTGCTGCTTCTTATTCTGTGATACTAATACCTCGTGCTGTCATCAGAGGGGAAAGGACGGAGATCTGGGGAGCTGAGACGGCATTTGCCTCCTTCCGAATCTTGCATAAGGCTGACCGTGTCTAGCAGCACCCCTGTGAAATCAGAGGCACATGCATGGTAGTCAAAATGTCCGCCTGCCTTGGCCTTACCTGGAATTTATGTGCCACTGCAAAGTGTTCTATTTGGAGTGAGGTATTTGTTCATCAAGAACCTTTCTCCACATGATCAGGATGCTTTTTATTACTTCCTTGTTCATTCTCATAGCTGGTCCCCCCGTTGGAGAAATGGACGGTATTCATACTCGTCGTGTGAACTGGCACAGATCTTTCCTGATTACTGGAAGGCTGGTGATCCCTTCCGAGGTCCCCTCCACCTCTAATTTCTTGTGGTGTTTTGGCTATGTGCTGTCAGACTTGATCACAGTGAGCAGACTGCCTGTTTTCTACACTGGTCCCCTGAGGAAGGATATGGAAATGATTTTAGGTACCTCCCTCATCAGTCACAGCAAGCAATGCAGCCAACCTCCTTTAACTCCCCTCCTCTTTCCCACACTCAATCAAGGACATTCAGTGCTTGTCTGGGGTTCTTTCTGGCCCCTCTCTCAGGCACTTTTGGGGAGAGCTTTAGGGTGGGAACACAGTCTCTGGTGAATTTCCCTGTTTCCCCGACACAGATCACCATCAGACTTTGGGAGGCAGGTCTCTTCCACCCACCTCAGCATCCTTTCACGGCAGCTACAAAACCACGATTTCTCTTTTAAGTACACATCCCTAGGACTGTAACAAAAGGCTTCTGTGAGCCCAAGAGCAGCAGGGGAGGGTACCACGAGGGGGACTGAAGATTTAAAGGGTTTCATTTCTTCCTTGCTGCAGACCGTATTGTGTCTGAATGCAGTTTGGAATCTGCTTTTCCAGCATGAGGGGAAATAGAAATGAGTCCTAAAGCTGCCCAGGGACCCCAGCTGGTCTTTATCCTTAGAGCTTAGCGATTTCCTGCCACACGATTGAGCGGCAGAGCTCCCTGACGTTCATGAGGCCCCGGGAAGCCCCGTGTGAATGTCCTCCCTTTGCCGAGCAGCTCCCCAGCCAGGCCAGGTCTGTCCAGCCAGAGCCCACAGCCACAGCTAAGCTGCCCTCCCGGGATGGCGGGATGCATTGTTTCAGAAGAGATGCAGGAAATCAGAAATCTCTATCCTCCCCCAATTAGGGAGAATTGATTTCTACGGAGAAAGTGGCCAGTACCGAAAAAGAAAGCCTCCTCTCATCCCTGCTTCTCTCCGCAGCCCACCCCCAGGTCACCCCACCCCACAGTCCTGCATTTACAGGAACCTCCCCTGCCTAGGGATGCTGCGCATTGTGACCGTGGATTTGGCTGTGCTACCAGCCTCTTGCTTTTTCAGTAGCAGAGTTAATGTGGCCATGACTCAGAATGATGGGACCCCAGATGCTAAGGAAGTGAACTGACTTCTTTTCGGCTCACAGTGGACTCGTAGCCAACAGAAGAGGTTTCATGTTCTAATGAAATGGCGCAGAAACTCTGTCCTTGGTGGCTAAGTGCTGTGTGGTATGGCTCTGACTCCCTCTCTCTCTCTTCTCCCTCCCTCCCTTCTTTCATCGCCTCCTCCCTCTCTTTCTTCAAGTCAGAGCTGAGAACTCTAATTCCAGCCCAAATTCCTGTAAGCAAAGGGTCCTTCTGAACATGACCTTAAAAGAGTTCTTCTTTTAAGAATCCGAGTTGCATGTTGTTCCTTGGATGTAGGAAAGGCTGGAGAAATCTTCCACTCCATTTAAGGAAAGGCTGGATGCGTGGTGGATAAGACCTCAGGCGCAGGATGAGCAACGTACAATTATATAGCACCTTTCTTCCAGGGAGTACTGAGTACTTCCTTGTAAACCCTGCCCTATTCTCACAGAGCATGAGTTATTTCCTAGAAGTAATTTAGTCTTTTGTTTTTTTTTTTTTTTTGGAAAAAAGCATTGATTTCTTTCAACTATCATGAACCCAGTTACAGTAAAACCTCTATTATCTAATCTTCTGTGACTTTGTAAAGCTCTTATTAACTGGCACATTATATATTTCACCAGTACAATGACAACTGATGTTTTTAATAGTGACCTCGAACTTCTGTAAAATCCTGCATTATCCACTCAGGAATCAAAGAAAAATGAAATTATATTCACGAGAGTTTGTTATGTTGTGTCTATTGTGTTTTATTTAAATCTTTTTTAAGGAAATTCAGGTCTACCATGACTTTCCAGAGTAGTACCAATTTTATTTTTTTTAAGAATTTTTAATGAAATACAGTTGCTTTATAGTGTTGTTAGTTTCTACTGTACAACAAAGTCAATCAGCTATACATACACAAATATCCCCTCTGTTTTGGATTTCCTTCCCTTTTAGACGACCGCAGAGCACTGAGTGGACTTCCCTGTCTATACATTGGGTTCGCAGTAGTTATCTGCTTTATACTTAGTATCAGTAGTGTGTGTATGTCGATCCCAATCTCCCAATTCATCCCCCGCCCCTTGTGTCCATATGTTTGTTATGTATGTCTGTGTCTCTATTTCTGTTTTGCAGAAAAAGATCATCTATATCATTTCTCTAGATTCCACTCCAATTTTAAACATTTTATCCTTTCCTGGCTTTGTAAACCGAACCTTGTTTAAAAAAGAGAGAGATTCCAGGGTTTTGGATCCAAACTACAGATGATCACTCAAACCTGACCAGGAGACAAAATTTCTTACTTAGAGCAGGTACATCTCACCCCCATGTGGACACGTCTTCGTAAACACTGCCCACAGTTCCTATCTGAGATCTTAGCCCATCTCTGCTAGGTGTTCTGAGTCATGCCAGGGTTTGACACCGTCATTCAGAGACTGGCAATAGTTGAGTATCCACATCACAAGAGCCCGGATCCATGGCCCTCCTCAAGCTCTACACCTCTCTCTCAGGCTTCACTGTGAGATGCAGTTTGTATCCTTTCCCCTGAAGGAAACCTTATATAGAAAAACAAATGCAAAAAACAACGCGGAGACCTTAGGAAGTTAGAATTCTACCAGCGTCTTGGGAGGGGGTTAGTAATGACAAAAGACACCTGAGGAGAAAGAGATGTGAGCAGAGTGCCCCTCCCCCACTGCCTCTGCCTTGCCTCCAGTGTGATGCCAGCTGCCACCAGGGTAGTCCTGGTATAGGGCAGGGGACCTTGGTGTTGCTTCTGCAGGCTCAGCTCAGAAAACCGAGAGCAAAGGGAGAAGGAAACAGAGGCCCTAAAGCAACAGAAAAAGACATGCCCAGCTCTCCTGAGGGCCAGCAGTTCACGCACTTGGCTGGAGAAGTCAAAGCATACCATGAGTAGAGTATGTGCTTATCACTGCATGCATGCTAAGTCGCTTCAGTTGTGTCCAACTTTGAAACCCAATGGACCTGCGCCGGCCAGGCTCCTCTGTCCATGGGATTCTCCAGGCAAGAATACTGGAGAGGGGTGCCATGTCCTCCTCCAGGGGGTCTTTCCAACCCAGGGATCAAACCCATGTCTCTTTATGTCTCCTGCATTGGCAGGCAGACAGTTCTTGAATGCTGCCTATTGTAACGTTTAAGAACCTTCTTGTCCATTGTCTCATGTGATCTCACAACAGCCCTGGGAGGCGGGCTTGATAGAAAGAGTCACTCCCATGTTACAGAGACGGAAACGGCCTCAAAGACAATGATGCCTTAGCTCAGCCCTTGTCAAACAAGGCAGGTGACAACCAGGACCAAAACACAAGGCTTTCGATTCATTATCCACAATCTCCTGATTGAATAGGGTCACCCTTTCAGGTGACTGGTCCCCCAGGGCCTGTTTATAAACAGGTGGATACATGTGGAGAGTACCTTTGAGGACACTGACCCAGGGGACCACCTCTGCTTCCAGAGTTCAGAGTATTAGACAAATCCTTGACTGAGAGCCAGAGGCCTTACTTCTAATCCTGGCCCTGCCTCAAACTAGTTGGGCAGCTTTGAGCAAGCAGCCAGTTACCTCCCTCCCTTCTGGGTGCTCAGCTGGAAGTAAGAACAGTAATGTCTGTACCACTGACCCCTCTGGCTGTTGTGAAAGCTGTAACTTTTGAAAGCCCTTTGTTGCCAGAGGTCTCCATTTCCCATGACTTGGTTCAAAGGAAAAGGGCATTCAGGTATAGGGTGTGGTGACTTAGATTTGAGAATATTTTTGAACAGAATACAACAGATTCATTTGACCAGAAGCAAATAAAGAACCCGCCTGCCAATGCAGGAGGCACAAGAGACACAGGTTCCAGAAGATTCGCTGGAGGAGGGCATGGCTACCCACTCCAGTATTCTTGCCTGGAGTATCCCATGGACACAGGAGCCTGGAGGGCTACAGTCCACCGGGTCGCAAAAAGTCGTACACGTCTGCAGTGACTTAGCACAAGCATGGAGAACCGTATGCTGGGTGTGGTAGAAATGCCTGGAACCCTCAGCCATCATAGGATTCAAAACTCAAAAATGATGCAAAAGGCAGTTCCGTCCCAGTTTTTCTTTGTTCCGAGGATGACACGGCACATGTCTAATCCTTCCGAGGGTGTTAATTTATGAAAGACCTCACCAAGAAGCTGAGCCTTGAGAGATCTAAGCACATTTTGAAGAGTGCCTGGTTCACTGGGCCGACAACAGAAGCAGCCCGTCCTGGGCAGAGGGGGTGGTGTGCACAAAGGCCAGAGAATGCAGTGCCTCTGGGAACTGCAAGCCTGTCTGCACGGCTGGAGCCAGGTCAGCCAGAGGGCGACATGGTGAGTTAGGCAGGCACTGAGGCAGCCCTAGGAAGCTTTTGAAAACATTTAAGCAAAGCAGGAACACAGCTCCGTGTTTGACAGAGATCGCTGCCTGAGACTCAGTGCTCAGCTGAGTTTTATTGGCTGAAGGGCAGATCTCAAGGTGTGTGGAGACCAAAGGGGTGGGGAGTCCGAGGTCCTGCCTGGCTGTCCCTCCAGGAGCCCACCCTCAGCCATCCTTGTCCGTTGAGGCCAAAGGATGGTGGGTGCCCGGGAGCCTGGAGCTCACTAAGAAAGGGTAGGAAGGAGCCGACCAAAGGGTCCACGCTGCCGTTGATACACTTGCTAGCTTTAAGTCACTCAGATTCAACCATCTCCTGCTTTTCCTTGATGTGTCTCTGAAGCAAATGGAAACTTCAATCAGACACCAACTTCCTTCCATCCTTCCACTGGACTCAAGCCCACCCAGAATTCAGGTGTTCAAAGTCCCACGCCACAGATAGCGTGTGCCTTTAGGGGAGAGAGCAAGGGGGATACTCTCCAGGCTTTAGAACTGCCTGGTGATATGCTGTGAACTGCGGGTGTGGGAACATGAACTGTGGAGTCGGGCAGTCTGGGCTGTGAGTCCTGGTCTCAGCAATCGGTGGACACAGGATCTCTGTAAGTCATTGGACCCCTTTGCCTGTGTTGGCATTTTCTCATCTGAAAAATAAGAGCAATAGCATTCACCTCTGAGCGCTGCAGGAAAGATCCAACAGATAGAATCTCCAGAGCACCAGGTATACAGTAAAATCTGTTTATGTTTTGCCTTTTCACATTGGAAGTTTTCAGTAATTAATCTCTTAGAAGAAAGCCTGCGTGTGTGCGGTGCTCTGCTTCTGCTACATTGCTTTACGGAAGCTGAAGAAGTAGGAGTTCATGATGAACCACTTCAGAAAGGAAAGTGTTTCTTCAATGCCAAGCAAGGAAAACTTAGGAAGAAGAGCCAATGAATAAATCAATTGATTAGGGTCCAAAATGCCCTATAGACGGACCTAATATTATGGTCCTAAGATCTCATCTCCAGCTCATTGCCTACCCAACCTATATGGTAGGCTTTTCTAGCCAGAGAGACAGACCTCGTAGGATATATTCAATTTTAATGCATAAATCATTATTACTGGTCAAAAAGCCGCCTTGTTCTTTCCGTGGCCACAAAAAGCACACCTCAATGCTGGCCCCATGCCAAGTCAAATGTGTGAACACAGCCAGGGTGGGTTCCATGGAGGGGGTGGAGGGACGAGTAGGCTTGTGTTTAGAGCTTATTGCATAGTGGGGAAGAAGGCACAGATGTGGATAACTCTTAATTTATCACAGCTTCTGCGAGTCCTGTATACATCTTCAGAGCATTCTGGAAGCAGAAAGGCGGGAGAGACATTTTTGGAAGAAGGTTTCAGGGAAAGAGTTTAGTGCCAGGGGTGAGTTCCAGCAGGCAGTGCTGGAGAGAGACTGGGGTCCAGTCAGAAGCAGCAAGGTCATGAGGAGCAGAAGGGGAGTGGCTGGTCCAGGGCAGGTAGGAGGGAAAGTCAGATGAAAGGTCTTGGATAGGGTCTGCGTTAGAGTGTTCAATGCCCCTGTCCAGAGAGTGGTTTTATTTTGTTATGTATTCAATGCAGAGCCTTGAAGGTGTTTCATCAGAGGAGCAATGGGGACGGGACTTGAGGTTTCTCTGGGAGCACTGTATAGCCTCTCTGTGTACTTGTTGTGTCTTGGTTTTATACCAGTTGCAGTCTAGAGCTCCGTATCTGTGAGCCTACAGTCTGAGTTTCCAGAAGAGACTGGATTTTTGTGTTTCCTCCACTATCCCCAGTCAGCGCCTTCCTCTCTGATACGCAGTTGATATGCAGTCAGGCCTACAATTCCCCTCCCTCATCCCCTCCCACTGTCTTTTCTCTTCCTCTCCTCCCCTCTCCCTCCTCTCTTTCCCCCTGTTCCCCTTCTTCCCCCTCCCCTTGTCCTCACCCTCTTCCCCCTCCCTCCTCCCCTCTCCCTCCTCTCTTTCCCCCTGTTCCCCTTCTTCCCCCTCCCCTTGTCCTCACCCTCTTCCCCCTCCCTCCTCCCCCTGCCCCTCCCCTCTCCCTCTTCCCCCTCCCTCCTCCCCTCTCCCTCCTCTCTTTCCCCCTGTTCCCCCGCCTCCCCTCTCTCCTTGTCCTCTCCCTCCTCCCCTGTCCCTCCTCCCCCCAGCTTGTCTGCACTCAGGCCCAGCTCACTGCTCCCTCCAGTCACTGTGCAGCAGGTCTCCCCTGGCTGCACACAGCACCCTTTCCCCCTGAGCCCAGCTCCTGTGCCCTGGCCTCCCCATCTGGTTATCCTCTCCCTTCTCTGCTCTCAGCCCTCTTTCTCATGTTCATCCCATTCCCTTCCATCTTGAAAGAAACCTGCCTGGACTCAACATTGCTCTTCACTACCACCCCGGGCTCTTTTTCTCTCCTCCCAGCCAAGTTTTTTAACTTTGCTGGATGGCCAGCAAAGTCCCGGGTATATGTTTTTCAAACAGTTTGCTCCTTAAATGTTTTCCTTAAAACTCATCTACTCCAGTAGCTTCCAGAATCACCAGTGTGATGGTGACTCCCAAATATCTTTTGTATCTCACCGAGATTTTTCTCTTAAGTACCAGATGCATACCACCTGGCTTCCCAGGTGGCTCAGTGCTAAAGAATCCACCTGCCAATGCAGGAAACGTAGAGATGCGAGTTTGATCCCTGGGTCAGGAAGACCCCCTTGGAATGGAAGATGGCGACCCATTCCTGTATTCTTGCCTGGGAAATTCCTTGAATGGAGGAGCCTGCGATGCTCTAGTCCTTGGGGACACAACTGACCGCACACATACAATGGGTGTGTGTGCACAGCTGAGTGATACTAGACCTCCCCACCTCCACCTTGCTAGCCTGAAGTCACCTCCAGTGAAACAAAATGACATATACTTTCTCCCCATCAGTCCCCTGTGGACTGGGGTGGCCAGGCCCCGCTGTTTGGTGGCAGGAATCAGAAGCCTGGATTTTGTCGTTGCCGGCTGCCTCCACATTGAGCTCCTCTCCAAGTTCTGACAATTCTGCCTCCATGACGTCTTGAGCCCGTTCTTTCTCCATCCTTTCTGCTTTGGTTCAGGCTAATGATATCTGTCATTTCCATGTCTACAGCAGCCCTCAGACTGATCTGGTACCAGTCTGGCCCTGTTCTAACTCATCCTCCACTTGCAGCTGGAGTGACCATTGGAAAACAAGGTCTGATTGTGTTACTCCCTTGTTTAGAATCCTTCAATGGCTCCAAGTAGCCTTAGGATAAAGTCTAAACTCCTTAGGACAACAGACAGGCCCTTTCTAATAACGGCTAACATTTATCAAGTGCCTCCTCATTGCCAGGCTCTGATCTAGAGCATGACACGCGTCTCCGCATCCTGAGTGCTCACAACGCCCCAGTGTGTGTTCTGTCACTGTCCCAGTTTTACAGTTGTGGAAACTGTGTGCTCTTACCTAAGATCACACAGTTAGTAAGGTGTGGAGCCAAGACTTAAATCCACACTATGGTACACTGTCTTTTCTTCACAGGTCATAGCTTCTCATTCATTCAAAAATATTTATTGAGCGCCTGCCATGTGCCAGAAACTGCTTGACACATCAGAGATATAGTCTGAATCAGAACAGTTCTTTCACTGCCATCTTAAATTTTTATTTGTTTCTTTCTTTATTTTTGGTTATGCTGGGGCTTTGTCACTGTGCAGGCTTTCTCTAGTTGCGGTAAACGGGGGCTACTCTTTGTTGTGGTCCATGGGCTTCTTGTTGCAGTGGTTTCTCTTGTCGCAAAGTACGGACTCTAGAGCATGTGAACTTCAGTAGTGGTGGCTCGCGGACTCTAGAGCACAGCCTCAGTAGTTATGGCACACTGACTGGCATAGCTGCCCCACAGCACCTGGGATCTTCCCGGACCAGGGATAGAACCTGTGTCTCCTGCATTGGCAGGCAGATTCTTTACCACTGAGCCATCAGGGAACCCTCCTCGCTACTATCTTAGATTTGTATAACTAATTATACTAAACATCAAAAGATGTTTAATCAGGAGTCTGCCTTGAACTTGTAACAGGCTTTTTGCAAGCATATTCAGAGGCTGGATGTCAGGATGAAGTAACTTTAATGTAGTAATATTTGCTTCATTTAGATAGTTTGCAGAATATATAATTATATTTAAAGGATTTTAAAATGTGCATAGTCTTCAATCCATTGAACACCAAAAAGATAAATAATAAAGCAGAAGATAAAAATGGTTTACATCCTAATGAATAAAATGAATAGTAAACAAGATAAATAGTAAAATATATAGATTTGATTGTGATAGATGCTAAGGAAAAAAATTAAGCAGGAAGGAGAATAAGGAGGCGTCAGAGGACAGAAATTTGTGGTTTTATATGGAATGTCTGGGAAGGACTTGGAGAAAGTGAGGATGTCTGAGATCAGAATACTCCAGCTAAAGCACAGCAAGTACAAAGGCCCTGAGGTAGAAATATGCCTGGTGTGTGAGGGGAGACACAGGGTCAGGTGGCTCGAGCAGAATGAGGGAAGGGACAGGTGGGAGGAAGCAGGTTTGGACAGAGGTTAGATCATGTGGGGCCCAAAGGTCATTTTAAGGACTTTGACCTTGACCAAGTGAGAGAGAGGCCCCTGGGGGATTTTGAACAGAGGAGTGACATGTTTTACATGGATCCTTCTGGCTGATATATTGAGAATAGACTGTAGGGGAACAAGGGTGGAAGCTGGGGGACCAGTTCGGGACCAGCAGCAATAATTCCGGGTGAGAGGTGATGGTGAGGGGGACTGAGAGGCAGAGCAGAGGTGACAGGAGTGGTCAGATTCTGGATACGCTTTGAAGGCAGAGCCAACAGCACTTGCTGCTGATGGAATGACTGCAAGGTGTGGGGTACTGCATTGGGAAGAGTGGACTTGGCATTCTCTGAGGTGGGAGAGGCTGGGGACAGCAGGTCTGGACAGGGGACAGAGGACGGGCAGTTTGAGATGCCCGAAGCAGTGGAGAAGACTCTGATGCTGGGAGGGATTGGGGGCAGGAGGAGAAGGGGACGACAGAGGATGAGATTGGATGCCATCACTGACTCGATGGATGTGAGTCTAAGTGAACTCCGGGAGTTGGTGATGGACAGGGAGGCCTGGTGTGCTGCGATTCATGGGGTCACAAAGAGTTGGACACGACTGAGCAACTGAAATGAACTGAAGCCTAACATGCCTGTTAGGCATCAACACGGAGCTGCTCTGTCAGTCTCTCTCCTCATTTATTTATTTTTTTAAATGTATTACTTTTTAAATTTTACTTATTATGGCCATGCTGTGCAGATTGTGGGATCTTAATTCCCCAAACAGGGATTGAACCCATACCCCCTGCTTTGGGAATGCAGATTATTAACCAGTGGACCACCAAGGAAATCCCTCAGTTCAGTTCAGTCGCTCAGTCGTGTCCAACTCTTTGCGACCCCATGAATCGCAGCACGCCAGGCCTCCCTGTTCATCACCATCTCCCGGAGTTCACTCAGACTCATGTCCATCAAGACCGTGATGCCATCCAGCCATTGAAAAAGTTGGCTTAAAGCTCAACATTCAGAAAACGAAGATCATGGCATCCGGTCCCATCACTTCATGGGAAATAGATGGGGAAACAGTGTCAGACTTTATTTTTCTGTGCTCCAAAATCACTGTACATGGTGACTGCAGCCATGAAATTAAAATACGCTTACTCCTGGGAAGAAAAATTATGACCAACCTAGATAGTATATTCAAAAGCAGAGACACTACTTTGCTGACTAAGGTCCGTCTAGTCAAGGCTATGGTGTTGGATGTGAGAGTTGGACTGTGAAGAAGGCTGAGCACCAAAGAATTGATGCTTTTGAACTGTGGTGTTGGAGAAGACTCTTGAGAGTCCCTTGGACTGCAAGGAGATCCAACCAGTCCATTCTGAAGGAGATCAGCCCTGGGATTTCTTTGGAAGGAATGATGCTACTCCAGTACTTTGGCCACCTCATGTGAAGAGTTGACTCATTGGAAAAGACTTTGATGCTGGGAGGGATTGGGGGCAGGAGAAGGGGACGACCGAGGATGAGATGGCTGGATGGCCTCACGGTCTCGATGGACATGAGTCTGAGTGAATTCCGGGAGATGGTGATGAACAATCCCTATTTTAAAAAATATCTATTTTGTTAATTTATTTGACTGCACCGGGTCTTCTATCATCTTTGCAACATGTGGGATCTAGTTCCCTGACCAGGGATTGAACGCTGGGGCCCCTGCATTGGGAGCACGGAGTCTTAGCCACTGGACTAATAGGGAACCCCTTCCCTCTCCTCATTTAAACCCACGTTCCATGTACATCTCATGTTTTGTCCCACTGAGCTACTCAGTGGTTCCTAAATTGGCTTTGCTCTTTCATGTGTCCAGATTCTTATATCCACCTTACAAAACTTCCTCTGCCAGGAAAGCAGTCACCCCTTCCTTCGGTTCACAGAATCTTCCCCCGTCCTGCACTAATGCATGGACTTGTCAGTGTCTCTTTACATTCCTTTCTTCCTACCAGCATCCCTGTGTCATTCACCTGAGTTAGGTGTACCCTGCCCCTGACACGGGATGCGGTGCATTGGGGGAGGGAGGGGCGCCTGGTTCTGTTAGATGTCTGGGTGAGTGAGAGAATAGGTGGACAGATGGACAGGAGAGCCCTCAGCACAGTTAGGCCAACCGTGTTTTGATGGTAATGATGGGAATTCCCCTGGAGCAGTGCCAGGTGACATGATCGCCCCAGATTGAAATGAAAGAAACAGCAGGTGTCAGGAAGTTTCTGTGTCCCTGCTGCCGTCTGTGCTAGAACACTCCAGCGTGGGTCCCTCTTCCCCACTCTCTCCCCACCCTCCTGCCCCCGTCCTGGCCCCTGATTTTATTGATCACAAGCCTCAGTGAACATAGGCCCTGTAGTTTATACATCCACATCTGCGGGGGAGATTTCTTTATGAAACCGTAAGAGTGTTTAACCGAACGACAGGATGTGAGCCTGCTTCCCCAAGCCCCGTCTGCTCTGCTAAAAAATAATAGGTCCTCATTCTTTGGGAAGCTGCCTCGGCCAGCCATTACTAATTTGGGCATCACTAATTCGGGTGCCCATTCAGGCAAATGAGCAATGGCTGCAAAGTGCTTTTGTCCGTGACTTGCAAGCAGAGGGGAGAGCGGCGGGGAAGTGACGTGAAGGGAAGGAGGTTAGATCGTTTTGAGCTTCATTTCATTTCCAGAAAGGACAGTCATCGCTTCCTGGAAGCGGCACTTGGCAACAGGCGTGGAGAATGGGAAAGATTTATTTCCCTTTGCCAGAGCTCAATAACTCAGCTCAAGGATCGCAAATCGATACATTGCTTGCAAAGTTTCCAGGGACTGCATTAAAAAAGCCATTTTTAAAAAAAGATCATTCTACGGCGGCAGCCCCTGATGAGACCAGCCAGTCAGGGTTGAGTCGGGTCTTCCAAAGCCACCAGACCCTAATGAGAAAGGAGGCTTTTGAAAAAGCAGGAAAGCGAAGTTTAGAGCTGACAGCAAATGGGCCACACTTGCAAGGGCTCTGACAGCCACACCCGGCTGCTTCGTGGGGCTCCTTCTCAGACGAGCAGCTGCATCGCTGTCCCCAGGCTTCTGTGGGAAATACATGACTAATGCATAGCTAGCTCCATCTTTCTTGGAGCTGGAATTGGTCACTGAGCAGAGGAAAGACTCACTCAGAGAGACCATCACCATGATCTAGGGCTTCTGACATGTCTGGCCTGCAGGCTGAGTCACTCACAACTTGGTGAATTTTTTTAAATGCTGTAGTGTTTTTGACATCTGGCAGTCTTGACTTTTTCGTAAGAGGAGGTGTGGAAAGACAGTGAAGAGGTGAGCTGTCTGTATCGTGGTCATCGAGGCTATTGTTTTCCATCCCCATTAGAAAGTCCTTCCCTTCGGAAGTGTTATCTTCACTGGAATAGTTCCGTAGTCTTCTCCATAAGAGAAGCTGATGTCCCCTGCCTGGAGACCCAGTGCCCACCGAAGCTCAGAGACATTTGCTGGTGTGCCTTCCATCCAGGTGCTGTGTCTGTGCTTCCTGCGCTTGGGGCTGTCACCCCCTCTGGTGTGATCAGAGACCCCCTCACGTTTTTAATTCTTACTGGAATATGGTTGATTACAGTGTTAGTTTCTGCTGTACAGCGAAGTGAATCAGTTATATATATATATATATATATATATATATATATATATATCTCACCACTCTCTTTTAGATTCTATTCCCATATAGGTCATTACAGAGTATTGAGTAGAGTTCCCTGCGCTATACAGCAGGTCCTTATTAGTTACCTACTTTATACATAGTAGTGTCTTTATGTCAATCCTAGTCTCCCAATTTATCCCTCCCCTGCTCCTTACCCCCAGTAACCATAAGTTTGTTTTCTACATCTGTAACTATATTTCTATTTTATAAATAAGTTCATTTATACCCCTTTATTTCAGATTCCACATATAAGCAATATCATATATTTGTCTTTCTCGGTCTGACTTACTTCACTCAGTATGACAATCTCTAGGTCCGTCCATGTTGATGCAGATGGCATTGTTTCATTCTTTTCATGGCTGAGTAATATTCCACTATATATATGTATCACATCTTCTTTACCTACTCTTCTGTCGATGGGCATTTAGGTTGCTTCCATGTCCTGAGTGTTGTAAATAGTGCTGTGATGAACACTGGGGTGCATGTATCTTTTTGAATTAATGGTTTTCTCCATATGTATGCCCAGGAATGGAACTGTTATATCATATGGTGGCTGTTTTACTAGTTTTTTAAGGAACCTTCATACTGTTCTCCATAGTGGCAGTACCAATTTACATTCCCACCAACAGTGTAGGAGGGTTCCCTTTTCTCCACACCCTCTCCAGCGTTTATTGTTTGTAGATTTGTTGATGATGGCAGATTTTTTGACCATGGCCATTCTGACCGGTGTGACATGATGCCTCAATGATACCTCATTGTATTGATAGTTTTGATTTGCGTTTCTCTAATAATTAGTGATGTTGAGCATCTTTTTCTGTGCTTTTTAGCCATCTATATGAGACACCCCTTAGATTATCACACTTCCGCTTACTGCCACAAAACCCAGCAACAGTTCACCAAGAGACACACAAAGGTTGGTGCTCTTTTTTTATGAGACACCAGAGGGACGCTGGCCTTGCCAGTAGGAAGTGTCCTGAGATAGACTCTGGGGAGACAGTGCAGGCAGCAGCATAGTTCTCAATCTCTTAGAACCCCTGGGAAAGAGCAGAGCAACTTAGTAGCAAAACTTCATACCCATGAGCAGTGTCAAAACTAGGTGACAAGATATCCCCGAGAAACAGTGGAGTTTTTGGACATTAGAACAGGAAAAGCACCTCAAATAGTGAATACTGAAAAGCATGGAGGGTCAGTATGAGAGGAACAGCTGAAAGTGGAGTGATGAGTACAAGTAGCGTGCAGGGAGGGGGCTTCCCTGATAGCTCAGCTGGTAAAGAATCAATCCACCTGCAATGCAGAAGAGCCCAGTTTCCTGGGTTGGAAAGATCTGCTGGAAAGGGATAGGCTATCCATTCCAGTATTCTTATACTTCCCAGGTAGCTCAGCTGGCAAAGAATCTGTTCACAATGTGGGTGACCTGGGTTCGATCCCTGGGTTGGGAAGATCCCCTAGAGAAGGGAACAGCTACCCACTCCAGTATTCTGGCCTGAAGAATTCCATGGACTGTGTAGTTGCAAAGACTCGGATACGACTGAGCAACTTTCACTTTCACAGCGCACAGGGGAGGTCTAAAACAGCAGTTCCCAACTCTTTTGGCACCTGGGACCAGTTTCATGGAAGCCAATTTTTCCATGGATCTTGGTGGGAGGGTGCAAGTGATGGGGAGCAGCTGTAAATACAGCTGAAGCTCTACTCACTCCCCCGCTGCTCACCTCTTGCCGTGCGGCCCAGTTCCTAACAGGCCACAGACCAATGCTGGTCCCTGGCCCGGGGGTCGGGGATCCCTGATCTAAAGGATCTAGAGCCTTCCGGCCACTGTGAACTCTGGAACTAACCAATCAGGTCCTCCTCTAGGAAGGCCATGTAGTGAGAAGCTGCCTGAAGTGAAATCAAACTGAACAGGGTAGGGACAACAGAGACTTATGGGAGAAAAAGTCCCATAAGGGAACAGAACCTGGAAATTTCAGCAGTCATATATTTGAACACAACATGAATGGAATGGCAGAGAATTGAAAATGAAAGTGTTAGTCATTCAGTCGTATCCAACTGTTTGAAACCCCATGGACTGTAACCTGCCAGGCTCCTTTGTCCATGGAATTCTCCAGGCAAGAATAACTGGAGTGGGTTGCCATTCCCTTCTCCAGGAGCTTTGTAAAGTTAGAATGACACTGTGTTCTAAAAGTTCAGGAAAGTGAATTTCACATGGAAACAAGCAATTGCAAAGCAGTGAGGTCAAATCCCGTACAAAGTTTTTATATAAAAAGAAAATAAGGAGCAGACTACATTTCTAAAGAAAACATGCCAAAAAGACGTGGCTTTGGAACAATTCAGAACTGTGACCCAGGTCCAAATGAGCTGAAAGGCATTAAGAAATGATATAAAACATGAGGGAGGGAGGAGCCAACATAAATCAGAATTATGAAAACTTAGATGACAGAGATCAGGAAAGAATTTAAAATTTTTTAAAAACGAGTAAACTAGTAAAACTAAAAGATGAAGATATAGAAAAGGTAATTTTTAAGAGAAAAACTGAAACATTTTTAAAGTAAAAAAAAAAAAAAGAGGGGTTTCCCTGGCAGTCCAGAGGTTAAGACTTTGCCTTCCAATGCAGGAGCACGGGTTCAATCTCTGGTCAGAATGCTAAAATCCCACATGCCTTGCAGCCAAAAAACCAAAAGGTAAAACCGAAGCAATGTGGTAACAAATTCAATAAACACTTTTAAAATGGACCACATCAAAAAAAAAATCTTAAAAAAAAGATAAATTTCAAGAGAAAGTGACATATGTTGAAGGGGGACAAAGGCATTTCAATATGTGGGTAATAGGAACCTGTGAGGAAGGAAAACAGCAGCCGGGCCTCACCACTCCCATCTCTGCCTCTGTACTCACGTAGCTGTCTCTTCTTCCTTGTCTCTCCTCCATGTTCCCTCAGGAGGACCCTTGTCCTTGGATTTACGGTGTTAGTCGCTCAGTCATGTTCAACTCTTTGTGACCCCATGGACTGTACTCCGCCAGGCTCCTCTGTCCATGGAATTCTCCAGGCAAGAATACTGGAGTAGGTAGCTTTCCCCTTCTCCAGGGGATATTCCCAGCCCAGGGATCAAACCCAGGTCTCCCACATTGCAGGCGGATTTTTTACCAGCTGAGCCACAAGGGAAGCCCAAGAATACTGGAGTGGGTAGCCTATCCCTTTTCCGGTGGATCTTCCCGACCCAAGAATCAAACCGGGGTCTCCTGCATTGCAAGTGGATTCTTTACCCGCTGAGCTATCAGGGAAACTCCCAAAGAGTCAGAAGCCATAACCAAAACAGCGTGCAAGTATTCCTCTCAGTGCCTCTAGCATCCTACTACCTATGGGCTGCAGCAGCCCGCACCAGCCCTAAAACTCAAGGGTTGCTCACGCTTCCCTTCTGACTCTTTTATTCAACTACCTGCCTGTCTGCAGCTCTGTTGAAGGAGGTAAGGACTTGGTTTGGTTTTTAAATTTTTCTGACTCTGTCTTAAGCCTGGAAATCAGAGGATTAGTAACCGTCACAGCTCTGACACTAGGACATAGAGCTAGTAAGAAAA
This sequence comes from Capra hircus, assembly GCF_001704415.2. Classification (NCBI taxonomy): domain Eukaryota; kingdom Metazoa; phylum Chordata; class Mammalia; order Artiodactyla; family Bovidae; genus Capra; species Capra hircus. The sequence continues at coordinate 96,643,843 of NC_030812.1, read as the reverse complement.
AAAGACAACTTTTTTTTTTTTTTCTGGGAAAATTTTTTCATTGAAATATAAAAGTGCTTTACAAGGTTGTATTAGTTTCTGCCATACAACAGCATGAATCAGCTATAAGTATACATACATCCCCTCCCTTTTGAGCCTCCCTCCCACCCCACACCATCCCACCCCTCTAGGTCATCACCAAGCACCAAGCTGAGCTCCCGGTGCTGCACAGCAGCTTCCCATCCATTTGACACATGCTGGAGTATACATGTCAGTGCTCCTCTCTCAGTTTATATACTACAACATTTTAAGTGATTACATCTGTGAAAATAGATTCACATTTCCCCACAAATCCTCAAGGAAATGAAGGACCAATGGGATGAGGAGTGGAGTGAAATCTTGACACACACGAACATGCACACTCGCACACACAATTATCTTTAATCACAGGTTGCTTCTCCAGGTTTGATGGGTTTTTTGTTTTGTGAGGCCTCCACAAAAACCCTTAAAGGGACTTCATCCTGCCTGCATTCAGTCCACCTGCCTCTCATCTCGCTGAGTCAGCATCTGCTTGGGCAACCTTGGAAAACATTGGAATGCCTCCCCAGGGAAGAGAGTCACGGAAGAGGAGAAGGGAGACAGGGTCGGGGGAGTGTGGAATTCTCCGTCAAAGAAGACATCTTCCAGTGAAGCATGGTTTTGCCAAGTGTGGTAGGTTTCTTGAACCCCTGGTGCCATCTGCCTTTTGGATCCTGGACGTGTTTGCTGAGGACTGGGAAGTTAAAGGCTTCCTATAGTCTCCCCCTCCACTCCCAGTCTTCACTCCATCCTCAGAGGATGCAGTGACCATATTGACTGAGAAAGGCAGCCTGCTTTTTTTTTTTTTAACTTTTTATTTTGTATTGGGGTATATCTGATTAACAATGTTGCAATAGTTTCAGGTGAACAGTGAAGGGATTCAGCCACACATATCCATGTATCCATTCTCTCCCAAATGGATACGTGTGTGTGTGTGTGTGTGTGTGTGTGTGTGTGTGTGTGTATATATATACACACACATATATATGTATGGCTGGATCTCCCCTCTCCTAGGGGCAAGGCAGCCTGCTTTAAAATCCTGGGGAGAGGGCACCAGGCACAACTGAACGACACACGGGCGAGACCCCGGCTGCCAGTGACAGGGCTCATCAGCCCATCCAGAAGGAGAATGAGTTCTGCTCTGGTTACACTTTGCAAAGGAATGTTCTGCAGACCAGCAGGCACACAGGATGATCCTGTGTGGTTTAAGAGAAGAAGAGCAGAACAGATAAAGAAGATGCAATACAATGAAACATTACTCAGCCATGAAAATGAATGAAGTTGTATCATTTGTAGAGATGTGGATGGACTTAGAGACTGTCACACAGAGTGAAGTAAGTCAGAAAGAGAAAAACTAATACCGTGTATTAATGCATATATGTGGAATCTAGAAAAATGGTACCGAGAGCCTGTTTGCAGGGTAGTAGTGCAAATCCCATGGACGGAGGAGCCTGGTGGGCTGCAGTCCATGGGGTCGCTAGGAGTCGGACACGACTGAGCGACTTCACTTTCACTTTTCACTTTCATGCATTGGAGAAGGAAATGGCAACCCACTCCAGTGTTCTTGCCTTGAGAATCCCAGGGATGGGGGAGCCTGGTGGGCTGCTGTCTGTGGGGTTGCACAGAGTCGGACACGACTGAAACAACTTAGCAGCAGCAGCAGCAGCAGTAGAAACACTACTTTGGCCACCTCATGCGGAGAGCTGACTCATTTGAAAAGACCCTGATGCTGGGAAAGATAGAGGGCAGGAGGAGAAGGGGACGACAAAGGATGAGGTGATTGGATGGCATCACCGATGCAATGAACATGGGTTTGGGTGGACTCCGGGAATTGGTGATGGATAGGGAGGCCTGGAGTGCTGTGGTTTATGGGGTCACAACGAGTCAGACACAACTGAGCGACTGAACTGGATTGAACTGAATAGAGACTCAGACATAGAAAACAGGTATGTGGACATGGAGAGGTGGGGAGGAGAGATTAGATAACTTGGGAAAGTAGCGGTGGCGTATATATATCTCACCGTGTGTAAAATAGATAGTTGGTGGGAACCTGCTGTCTAACACGGGGAGTTCAGCTTGGTGCTCTGTGATGGCCTAGAGGGCTGTGATGGCGTGATGGCAGCAGAGGGGGGAGATCCAAGAGGGAGGGAGATGTATGTATGTACATAGAGTTGATTTGCTTCGTTGTACAGAAGAAACTAACACAACATTGTAAAGCAACTATATACCCCAATAAATTTCTTAAAAAGTGAGGGCACAGAAAGGATATTCATTCTTCTTTATCCAGACACCCAGAGTGGATCATCTGTGTTCTGTGGCTCTTGCAAATCCAACGAGATCTTTAGGTCCTCTGCGCCCCATCCATTTCCACAGAGGAGTGAAAAACCTTGCACCAGCTTTCCCAACCCATTTTGATTTGCTTGCTAAATCTATTTGAGGAACGTTTCAACTCTCTTCATGTCTATTTTCCTACATATTTATTTCTTCTTAAAATTGGGCTTTTTGTGTGTGTGCATAAATATCAGTAGAGTTGAAAATAAAAATGTCTCTCCACCCAGCAATATGAGAAATTCTGCCCTTAATCGCCTCCTTCCTTTAGAAATTCACCTCTCAGTGGTCTCTTTCCATGCCAGCCCAGTTGCTTCAGCATTCATAAAGTAAGATAATTTGCAGTGATTAACCTTCAACACTATGAATAAAAACTTGGAATATGTTAGCAAGTTCCAAAGTACCTGAGTTCCAAAATACCTGAAGACGGGCCATCCCATGTTTAAGGTCAGATATGTGCATTCCACAAGGAATCAACGTCCAAGTTGGCTTTCATCATTTCATTGCCTGCCCCCACCCACCCTCCCACCCTTTGCAGAGTGAGAAGAGGGCAGCCTACCAGCCTCTCTCTTCTCTTCTCCTCCCCCAAAATATCAGGAGAGATGTGTGTGTTTCTCTCCTCAAACCTAACTTGGTTTTTGCATTATATCCCTAGTACATATCATCAGATCTATTTGCATGTACAAGGCTAAAAAGTTCTCAACTGATTGTCCAAGTGTCCATAGGTAAACTGGAGCTAGTCCACAAACTTTGAAGTTGCAGGGGAATATTGGCATGCATAGGTCTATGCATTTTCAAAGATCGGTTGTTGTCATTCAGTCACTCAGTCGTGTCCAACTCTGTGCAACCCTACAGACTGTAGCCCACCAAGCTCCTCTGTCCATGGCATTCTCCAGGCAAGAATATTCCAGGAAAGTATTCCAGGCAAGAATACTGGAGTGGGTTGTCAATTCCTTCTCCAGAGGATCTTCCCAACCCAAGGATTGAACCTACCTCTTCTGCATTGACAGGCAGATTCTTTACCACTGAGCTCCTGGGGAAGCCCAAAAAGGGTCAGTAGCTCTCACTGAATTCTCAAAGGGGTCCATTATCTCCCAAATTTAAGGATCACTCTAGTCTGTCCTCTTCTCCTTCATCACAACACCATCCCCATTATCTCTTTCTTCAATGTAACTTTAGTTAAAATGTTGATATTTTGTTCGTTATGAATTTTTTTTTGCATTTATTGGGCAGGTCAAAAAATTCCTTTGAGTTTTTCCATAACATTGTACAGAAAAACCCAAAAGAACTTTTTGGCCAACGCAGTAGTTTGATTTTAAAATAATGCATTAAAACTATCATTATTGTTTGAGATTCCTGAGTTTTCTGGCACTGCCTTCAATTCTGCACCCAAAGTGAGCGCCTCCCTTACCTCACCCTAATCACAGACCTGAGTGGACTCTTAACCTGGCCTTTTTGCCTCCAGCCTCTCACCTGTTCCCTGCCTGTCTCTACATCTCCTCCTGAGCCATCTTCCCGGCCTGCACAAGGATAATGCCCACCCCTCCTTAAAACCCCATGCTGGGCTGGCAGCTCCCCACCAGACCCTTCACACAGCTCACAAGAACCCTTGCTTCCGCTTCTGAGGCTCCAGTGAGCTTTAGAAAACATTTCAGTCTCCTGAACAGATGACAAAGCGCAACAGATTTGCTTTGGGGTCTCTGCCCTATCCAGCTCCGCAGAATGCATTGGGCACTTTCCATGGACCAGGCATAGTGCAGAGTCCTTTTTAAAAATCGTTTATTCGTTTTATTTTTGGCTGTGCTGGGCCTTCGTTGCAGCACGAAGGCTTTCTCTAGTTGCAGTGAGCAGAGGCTACTCTCCAGCGATAGTGCTCAGGCTTCTCGTTGCGGTGGCTTGTCTTGTTTGTTGCAGAGCATGGTCTCCAGGTCTTGCGGGCTCAGTGATTGCGCCTCACAGGCTACAGTGTGTGGAATCTTCCCAGGCCAGGGATCGAACCTGTGTCCCCTGCATTTCAGGTAGATTCTTCACCACTGGACCCCCAGGGGAAGTCCAGTGCAGAGCTTTTGTATGAATTGTCTTACTTCATATTTAATTTTGCCCAAGGAGGTAAATACTGTTCTTGGCCTCGTTTTACTGCTGAGGAAATTGAGATCCAGAGACGTAACTTATCCAATGCTACTGAGCAGGTGGCAGAACCAGTCTTTGAACTCAGGACTATCTGACTCCAAAACCCAAGTTTTTATCTAAAATATTCCATGCCTCTCACCACATTGGGCTTGCTGCCTAAAGGCAGAAATGTGGGGGAATCATCAAACTCGTGTTTGTAAGAATGAATAGCGGGCCCTGGGCCAGTTTTGTTGTCAATAGGTTTGCTGATAAAAAACCCCTCTGTGGCTAAAACTGAATGAAAGCCAGAAAAAAATCCACAAAATGAAGTTTATAAGGAAAATTTTTTCCACGGACTAGAGTGAGGCTTCGGATCAAAACATGAACGTGTAGTATTCTTGCTCATGGGGGGTTTCGCTGAAAAGACACTACTATAATCTTCCAACCTCCACTTGGAAACTGAGTGCTGAGATACAGGGTGACCCTGAGGACAAAAATAGGAAATGTTTGAGAACGTCCCATCCCCTAGTGATAGAATCTGTGTGTCAAGAGCAGTGATGAACAGATAGCTGCCCATCCAGAGTTAGGGGCAGACCCAGAGGAATGAGAACTCTGAAGTTTATCAGAGTCCATCCATGACTGGGGTGGGGGCCAGGAGGGTTGGGGGCCAGAACTCAGCCTGCAGTGACGGGAAAGGCATCAGAAAAGACCCCTGGGAAATGCTCTGGGAAGCAGCAGCTTAACAGGAGCTTATGATAGTTTGTTTTATTTTGGAAGGTTTGTTTATCCTGAGGGAAACCCTGCCTCCTATACCCCCGTTGCAGAAGTCAGAAAGGGCTCAGTTCTGGATCTGCAGCTAAGCCAGACCTGCCAGGAGTTGAGTTTATGGTTAATTATTCCTAATCCCCTTGCATTTTTGCAGTGCATTTTAGCATGCATTAGAATGCAAGGGGCTTTTGTATCCTTTATTTCCTTTGATGGAGAGGAAGTTCACTAGGCAGATATAGAAGACCAGGAACAATTCTGGTTCTGGGGCCCATTGTGACCTTGGGGAAGTAACTCAACCTCTCTGAGCTTCAGTGCCTTCTGCAGATGCAGTTGTGCCAACCTGAGCTCTTTCACAGAATAGTTGCTAGGATGGCATAGGTGTGGAAGTGTTACCCACCTGGGTTCTTGGCCTCTTTAATCAATAGGAATCAATCAGGGACCAGATAAGAAATTCAGGCAAACCTTAATTGGGGTCCCTGCTGCAGCAGAGGGGAGCGAGAACAAATATGTTTCCTTTGCTTGCTCGCCAAGGAGGGGCGAACTGGTTCCTTATATGGGGCAAGGGTAAAGGTGTGTCCAGGGGTTGAGCCAGAGGGGTGGCTTCAGTGGTCTGCCACCCCTTTGGTGTGTTGAGTGCAGGGAGTGTGTGCAGTATCTTGCTTTTGCTTCCAACACCCTGGTTTATCTCCAGCTCTTCATAAGTGGCTGAAATTGGGTTTTGGTCTTTTTGTATCTTGTCCTTAATTTTATTGCCCCAACCACGCATGCACACCATTCTTTTTAATCTCTTATTCCTTGTATTCTGTTGCTCAAGGACATTTGTCCGGGTACAAGCACTGCAGCAATGCGCCCCAGATCCCAGCCTGTCTCAGAAGCCTCTGGTAGTGGCAGTGAACCTCACAGATCAGAAGTGTCCTACCTGGTGAGAAGGGTGTTAGGGGAGGGCGGCAGTGACAGGCTGCAGAGCTGTCCCACGGGGTTCTTTTGTCTTACAATCTGGCATCACCAGGGGACCGTTGTGTGCCAGGCATGATGTGAGTATCACTGAGCAGTTGCCTTCAGCTACACGATTAGCGATTTGATTTCCCAGAAGGTAGAAGCAGCAGTGAGGGGCACTGGTACTTTGGACTCAAGTCTGACAAATGAGGAATTGGTTGGCCAAGTAGAAATGATGGGAAATTTTGGTGAGAATGAAAACATCATCTTGGAATTGGGGAAGGGAATTAAAAGGCATGAGCAGATGTCTTCTCTTGACTAGAAGAAGACAAATGATTTCAGTTGAGGGGGAAAAGTACCTAAGGATCCGTGATCTGAAAGGAGTCAAAACCAAGTCTAAAGAATAAGGGTGCTCTTGAAAATGAAATTCTGGCATGTCAACTGCTCGGGGCGTGAGAAGGAAAAAGACGATGAAAGAATATGATGAAGTTGTTGAGGGGACATTCTCTGATGAGCTCCATTTTTAAATAGACCTTTTTAAATATAAAAGTAACACATGCTTAATAGAGAGAATTAGGAAATAAAGAATGAAAAGGAGACAGTAAACATCACCTGTCATTTGGTTGAGTGACAGTTGCTGTTAATATTTTTATGTTGCATTATAATATTTTTCCATAAGTTGTTTGAGATTGTAATATATATGTCCACATGTTATGTGGTGATTTTTCCATATGTATCGATACTTTTTATAAATATTATGTTTTTGGCTGCATCATTTCCTACCAGAGATGTTGTTTATAGATTCCTTAACTATTTCCTTATGGATGTTCCCAGTTTTTTAAACTATTAAACATAATTACTGCAGTGAACATCTTTGTGCACAGTTTCTCTTTGTCTGAAATTATTTTCTTAAGGTAAATTCCCCAAAAGTAAAAACAAACAAAAAAAAGGTAAATTCCCCAAAGTTAACATTTATAGGGCCCTTGAACTATCACCACATTATTTATCAGAAGGATCATGCCAATTTATCTTCCCACTGTTTTCTGTGTACCAGTCTAATGAGCTCAGATTTTTTAAGAGGATGAAAGAACAACTAACTGGACATAAAATTTTTTTTAAATACAAAAAATGAAATTTTGCCATTTGCAACAACATGGATATACCCAGCAGGTATTTTGCTAAGTGAAATAAATCAGAAAGAGAAAGGCAAATACTGTATAATATCATTTATATGTAGAATCTAAAACGTACAACCTACTGGTGAATATAACAAAAAAAGCAATAGACCCACAGGTGTAGAGAAGAAATTAGTGGTCACCAGTGGAGAGGATGGGGAGGGAGGGGAAAAGATAGGAGGAAGGGAACAAGAAGTACAAACTACTAAATGTAAAATAAGCTATAAGGATATATTATACAATACAGAGAATATGGCCAATATTTTATAATAACTATATGTGGAGTATAATCTTTAAAGATTGTGAATTACTGTACACTTACATAATATCCTACATCAACTATACGTCAGCAAAAAAATTTTTGGATTATATAATGGAGAGATTTTTATTTTTTAAAACTTTATTTTGTATTTGAGTATGGCTGATTCAGAGAAGACAATGGCACCCCACTCCAGTACTCTTGCCTGGAAAATCCCATGGACGGAGGAGCCTGGAAGGCTGCAGTCCATGGGGTTGCTAAGAGTCAGACACGATTGAGCGACTTCACTTTCACTTTTCACTTTCATGCATTGGAGAAGGAAATGGCAACCCACTCCAGTGTTCTTGCCTGGAGAATCCCAGGGACGGGGGAGCCTGGTGGGCTGCCGTCTATGGGGTCGCACAGAGTTGGACACGACTGAAGCAACTTAGCAGCAGCAGCATGGCTGATTAACAATGTGATAGTTTCAAGTGAACAGCGAAGGGACTCAGCCATACATATACATGTATCATTCTCCCTCAAACTCCCCTCCTATCCAGCCTGCCACATAACACTGAGCAGAGCCCCATGTGCCATACAGTAGGTCCTTGTTGGTTATCTGTTTTAAATACAGCAGTGTGTACATGTCCATCCCAACCCCCCTAACTATCCCTTCTCCCGCCCCCTCTGGCAACCATAAGTTTGTCCTCCAGGTCTGTGAGTCTCTTTCTGTTTTGTAAGTTCATTTGTGTCCTTTCTTTTCAGATTCCACGTATAAGGGATGTCATACGATATTTCTCTTAAAGGAGAGATTTTTTAATCTCTAGAATGTTAAAGCTAAGTGAGCTAAAAACAATGGGAGATCCTTAAGAAAATGGTGTGTTTGGAGGGGCAGTAAGAGAACAAGTGTGGTCTCAGCACACAGACTGAGTCGGTGGCAAAGAGAAAACAAAACTGGACAACTTCTCTCTTTCCTCCCCCTCTTCCATCAAGGAGGGTGATTGTCAGACCGAAACAGGTAGTACAAACTGCCATAAGGGAATTGAAGCCCAAGGCAGATGAGTTGATTATAGAAATGAATCTAAGTCGTTCTAAATAGATTTGAGGCTCTTGGCCCAGACAGATGACGTCCCAGAATAGAGAATTTACAAGGGTCAAGGGTCGCTGATAGTGCTCCCTAAGGTTTGCAGGAAATGGAAGAGATCCTAAAAGAGAAAATACGAACCACTGTTTACCCTACGCTCAGAAAAGGAGAAAAGGGAGTATGTACAGACTAAAAATAGCTGACCTGATACAACTTACAGATGAAATTTAGGAGAGATTTTCAAACATGTATGTTATGAGCACTTAGGGAAAAGTTATTCCTTAGGACCCAATCACCTTCTCCCTTTTCTCATCTTATTCAATAAAGGTGCTATAGATTTTGTAGTTATTGTGTTTCTGGACATCAAGAAAGCATTTTATTTGAATTTTGGATGGTTCCTTTTATGGCTGAACTAGAAAGATGTAGTCTAAATACTGGAGTAGTTAGGTAGGTTGATAATTGAACACCTGTATGCAAATGGAGCCGGGGCTTCCCAGGTGGCACAGTGGTAAAGAATCCAGCTGCCACAAGGGAGATGTGGGTTATATCCCTGGGTCAGTAAGATCCCCTGGAGAAGGGAATAGCTACTCATTCCAGTATTTTTACCTGGAGAATTCCATGGACAGAGGAGCCTAGTGGGCTACTGTTCGTGGGGTTGCAAAGACTCGGACGCAACTGAGTGCATGCACACACACACCCCAAATGGAGCCAATAACTTGACCAGCATCCATCTAAAAGGAGGTGGCTGGTTTGTCACCAGAAGGCTCTCTTCTCAGCCCTCAGCTAATCAGCACTTTGTCAGGAACCTGTTGAGGTAATGGATGCTTATCAAAGGCAAAGTTGACATGAATCTGTGAAGTATAGATAATACTAGGTATAGGTCTCGGTCTGGAGGGACTGCTGCAGGCTGGAATGTTGATGGGAAATGGCAAGGTAACTAATACTGGTTAATATACTTTCTTCACAGGTGGGTTACAAACAGCAGCTATATATGTGCAGGATAGGGAGATTATAAAAATAATCATGGTGGTAACTATAAAATGCTCACTCTGTGCCAAATTCTGTCCTTTGTATCTTCTATCATCATTGTATCATCTTACTCTATACTAGCTTTATGGAATCTGCACATTTGACAAACATATCATCTGTGATTCAGTGGCACTCGCTTGTCGACTCGAGAGTTGTCCTCATTCTCCAGTTGAGGCAAGTGAGACACAGGTTAAGAAACTTGTCCGAGGCCACACAGCAGGGACACAGAATTTCCGAGTTGGTGCCCTGGGCCTACTTGCTTAAATACTGTGAAAGTTCACACAATCACTGAAACTTCTCTGTCTCTCTCCATTTTTTAAATCCTGAATTTAATTTAATGTCCTGCCAAAACACCAAAATAACCTTAGACAGAGAGGCAAGGAATTAATAAATAGGAACTTTGGACCAACTGGGTTCAAATGTTGGCTCTTCCACTGGGTGTGTGACTTTGGCCAAGTCGCTTAACTTCGTAGTGTTCCAGTTTTCTCCTCTGTAAATAAGGATGGTGAATGTTTCTATTGTATAGGATCCCTGTGGGGATTACACGAGTTACAAACAGAAGACATTTAGAACAGCACCTGGCACACAATAAATGCTTCTAAGTGTTTGCTGTTCCAGACATCCCTGGGTATCCATGTGGCAGAGTGATTCTAGGACCCCACCCCCACCCCTGCTAGATACTAAAATCCATAGATGCTCAAGCCCCTTACATAAAATCGCATAGTATTTGCATATAACCTACACACACCTTCCCATGTACTTTAAGTCATCTCTAGATAACTTTATAATTCTCACACAATGTAAATGCTACGTAATCTGTTGTGACTACGATGTAAACGCAGTGTGAATAGTTGCCAGCACAGAGCAAATGCGAGTTATGCCTTCGGGAGCTTTCCGAACTTTTTTTATTCTGAATATTTTTGATCCGAGGGTGGTTGAATGTGGAACCTCAGTCTAAGGGGCCACTTGAGAATCCATATGGTGGGGTGTTGAGTGGGTCTGATTTTCCGTCCCAGCCCCACCAATTCCATTTATTGTATACTGCAGTTTTCTCCTCTATAAAATGAGAAGAATCATCACTGTAGTGAACACTTGTGTGAATGCTCAATGTCTGCTATTATTATGAATAAAAACATTGCCCAGAGATAGAAAAGTTCTAGTCCTGGCTCTGGTACTATGTTTAGGAATGGGAGCCACAGAGGATCTCAGGAGGAGGCAGGCAGGCTGGTGAGGCTCTGAAAAAAGCAGTATTGAACCTCTGTGTGGACCAGTGAAGGATGTTTAATCCGAAGGCAAGATAACTAAGCAAGGAAGTGATAGCTCTCCTCACTGTCAAAGGTGACAGAATGGTTCTTTGTCATCAGATTAAGTTATGAGACCCCATGGGAGGTTGGAAAGAGTCAGGGAACCTGGGGCAGCTTGAGGAGGGTTCAAACTCAACTTTTCCCAGCTTCAGTTTCCTCATGAGTCGGATGGGTGGGGGTTGCCTTCTGTCTTCTGCTTCTGTCCTCTAAGCCACTGAGTCTGCTGCCAATTTCTGTGTATACAGAACATTTAGGATAAAGGCTGCTTCTGATGAATGTTTACTACAGCGAAAGAGCTTGAATTGAGTATTATGCAAACCAGCAAAATCCTCTAATGACTCTGAGCCCCTATTTCCTCATCTTTCAACTTGAAGTGAGACTGCAGTGGGTTTCACAGGGCTTTTTGGAGAATAACCTGAGGTCATCCACGTGAGAGCACCTTCTTAAAATGTTATGTTTATTATTGGGTAATTATAACCCATTACCAGGTTATAAATTTTCAATAATTAGAATATAATAAAAACACTCATAAGCACCTACATCTATTTAAAGTAACTTAATCTGTTTTCCATGATTCAGAGGAGTCTTCAGGAAGTTACAGAGTCTCTGGGTCATGGTCGTGAGCATGGAGTTGCTCTGTAGAAAAAGGTCCTGGCTGCTTAAGTTCTCTGGATTTTAGGATTCATATTAAGTGGAAGCGTGTTGACCATATTAAACCCAGAATGGAATAGAGATCACATACTCTAAGCCCCTCATTTAACAGATGAAACCACTGAACCACAGAGAAACTGAGTGACTGGCCCAGAAACACATGTTATTTAATGGCAGACCTGGGAGTAAGATCCAGGTCCCTGACTCCCGGCACGCTTTCCATCATTAGTTTAAACACAACTCAGAAAGTCTGAAATGAGGCTAAGCGTGTACTGATGAACGTGGCTGCTCCTTTGAACGTGAAATTGGAGAACTATCAGAAGGAAGTTTATGGGTCTGGGTATGTCATTAAAGGGTACGGCCCCATGAACTTCACTTGACCGACTTAGGGGGAAAAAAAAAGTGCGGTGGAATGCTTAGTAATTTTCTTAAGCATAGCAGTTCATTTCTTCTGTATAAAATCATTCTCAGCTACCCTCTGAAATTAAATGACATTCCAAATGCAGGTCTTAGGGTGGCTTTCGCAGGCTTGTTATGTGCACAGGGAGCAACATGATGTAGGTACAGTATAATAATGGTCTCTGTCTTTTTTCTTTGCACTAATGATCATTAACATATATGTTCTCTAACTTTATTGTTTAAAAAAAAAATTATTTATTTATTTGACTTTGCCGGGGTTTGGTTGTGGCATGCTGGCTCTAATTCCCTGACCAGCGATCAAACCCAGGCCCCCTGTATTGGGAGCTGGGAGTCAGCCACTTGACCATCAGGGAAGTCCCTTTGTTCATGTTGCAAGAGATAAGTGTGAAACAAGTTACATGTGATGCATTCCTCTCTGGTCTTGCCCTGTGTGCTGTTACACTGCTGCTGCTGCTGCTGCTAAGTCGCTTCAGTCGTGTCCAACTCTGTGCGACCCCATAGATGGCAGCCCACCAGGCTCCCCCGTCCCTGGGATTCTCCAGGCAAGAACACTGGAGTGGGTTGCCATTTCCTTCTCCAATGCATGAAAGTGAGAAGTGAAAGTGAAGTCGCTCAGTCGTGTCCGACCCTCAGCAACCCCATGGACTGCAGCCTACCAGGCTCCTCCACCCATGGGATTTTCCAGGCAAGAGCACTGTAGCAGCTGTCTACTCAGGATCAGTGTCTACGCAGCAAGTGCCTGTGAGCAAGTAGCTGGTGATGCAAAGCCTTCCTGGATGAGTTAAAAGCAGAGTCTCGCCTCCACCTCCTTACTCTTCCCTTGTATAAATGTATTTCTCCAGGGATCTACAGGATTTTTTGCTCTATTTTTAGTTCGTTGATAACTTGAGAAACCTCCCAGGATCAAAATCTTGAATAGGGAGGGTTCAGTTCACTCAGTTTTTTCTGAATCCCTAATAGATGTTGAAAATGAATCTGAATGGGAAGTACATGGGTCAGAGACTGCCCACGGGCTTTCTCTAGTTGCGGTGAGCAGGGGCTGCTCTCCAGGTGCGGCGCACGAGCCTCTCCCTGCAGTGGCTTCTCCTCTTGCAGAGCTGGGCTCTCGGGCACTCGGGCTTCAGTAGTTGCGCACGGGCTTAGCTGTCCTGCGGCACTGTGGAATCTTCCCAGCCCAGGGACTGAACCCATGTCCCCCTGCATTGGCAGGCGGATTCTTAACAACTGAACCACCCGGGAAGTCCCGAACACCAGAGTTTATTATCAAGCCTCTTTCCAGCTCAGTGAATGTGTCCACATTCTCTCCTTGGAAGAGCGGTGGCGATTCTGATAAGTTTGTAGCCTGGCCTCCAGCAGGTAGCTTGGTCTGTCGGGGTCACTTTTGTAAAACTGCTGGAATCACCATGGTGTTTCCTGAACTGACTGGGACTCACCAGGTCCCCTGAGCCCACAAGGCCAGAGCCTTCAGTGGGTCCCCTGGCGAGGGGGTTTCCGCGTTATGGTTTTGCTTGCTTCTGGGGCTGGGCCGTAGGAGAGATTAATGGGAAGTGAAAAGACGAACAGTTGTTCTCAACCGGCAGGTCTGTTTGGAGTGTGTGACTCTTCTTGTATTTAGGGAAAAGATTACTCATGAGTATTTTCTTCATAGAATATAAAGAACCTCAAATTACTACTTGCGTCCCCCACCCCCTTCTCACCCGCCTCTCTTGTTTCAGTGTCTCCTCTGCAGAAACTTCAGCATTTCACTCTCGTTTCCCCTCCGAGTGGGATTCGGTTCTGTGTTTGCCTTGGCACTCGCACTGCCAATAAGCAGCCCCATCCTTTTTCCTGTTTCTGACCGAGCATCTTCTGCTCTGTGGCCCTCTCGCCACCAGGCACCTCCTTCGGCCACGCTTGGCCAGTCCTCACATTTGTCCCCAAAGGGCTGGCTGTGCTCTGGCTGTTCATGTGAAGGAGAAGAAAAGCCCCTAATAACTAGTCACCCCGCTGTTCCTCTTCAGAGGTGACACCATGACTGTGGAAGCCAACTCTTAAGGCCTTTCTTCACTGGTTCAGAAGTTGAGATCTTGCTGAGCCATTTTCATGCCCATCCCCACCTCCCTGTGGTCCCAGATACACATCTTTAAAGTCATTGGAAAGAGATGGGGTACCTCTTATGTCCAAGAACCATTTTTTTTAACTTTTTAAACCATTTTTTGAACTTTTAAGAATACAGTTCTTAAAGATTACAGTTTTCACCGAATAGTGGCTGTATTTCCCCATCTTGTACCATACGTCCTTGAGCCTGTACATCCTTTGTGCCTCCCACTTCACCCACCCCTATGTTGCCCCCCTGCCACTAGTAACTACTAGTTTCTTCTCTATGCCTGTCAGTCTGCTTCTGTTTTGTTATATTCGCTAGTTTGTTATATTTTTCACATTCCACATATACGTGATATCATACATTATTTGCCTTCCTCCAGTTTATTTCACTTAGCATAAGGCCCTCCAAGTCCATCCATGTCCAAGGAGACCATTTTTTATAGGCATTGCTTCTTGGCCCAGTCAAGAGTCCAAACCAAAACCCTGAATTCTTTAATTGCTGTGTGTATTCTAAAGATCATAGAGCAGTAACATACTGCATGGTATTATTTTACAGTGCCCCTTTATTCCCTGTGTGACAAAAAAAATTATGAAACGTAAAAACCAAGAAAAAAACTCTATGTTCTGTATTAGTCACTCAGTCGTGTCCAACTGTTTGTGACCCCATGGACTGTAGCCCACCAGGCTCTTCTATCCATGGAATTCTCCAGGCAGGAATACTGGAGTGGGTAGCCATTCCCTTCTCCAGGGGATCTTTCCCAGCCAGGGATCGAACCTGGGTCTTCTGCAAAGCAAGTAGATTCTTTACCATCTGAGCCACCAGGGAAGCTCATCCCTAATTTCAGTGCCCATAGTTCTTTATCCATGCCCAACACAGTAGACCAGTTTCAGAAGGACTCCCCCAGAGTTCAAGGAAACCAGCTGCCATTCCATAAAATAGGACTTTGCAAAGGAGCCTGAAAGACAGAGCCACTGGTCCTGCCCAGAGCCCCTGGATCTTCTCAAGGGCACTGAGCTATTCCATTTCCTCATCCACCCAGGAGGAAAAGTAGCCCATCCAAATAGACCAGTTCTTTGTGATGCCTGACAGGTGAAAAGTCCTTTCCAGGGTCAGACTGAAGGACGCTGTCAGAGCACACTCACAGAGTCCCCTTAGCAAGTTTAAGTAACCACCAGTAAATAACAGACTGAAGTTCCTCTTAGCAAACATTGATTCTGTTGTATTTGAGCTGTTAGTTCATAACAGTATTTTAGAGAATAATGCACTCTTGAGCATCTGGCTTTAATCCATCAGTTCTCAAACAGTTGGTTTCAGGATTTCTTTCAATCCTTTAAATTATTGAAGACCTCCAGAAAGCTTTGCTCATGTACCTTTTATCTATCTATGTGTACTGTATTGGAAATTAAAACCAAAAATTTTTACTATTTGTTGTAATATGTATCAAAATATGTGTCAACTCGCTAAAAAGTAATGCCAAGTATATGTTAACATAAATATGTATTTATGAATATGTTTTCCAAAACCAAAAGAAAATCAGTGAAAAAGTGGCATTGTCTTACATTTTTGCAAGTCTTTTTAATGTCTGGCTTCATTTTAAAAAAGGCTGGATTCTTGTGTCTGCTTTAATATCACATGCTGTGTAGCTGCTAGGAAATTCCACTGTATGCTCATGAAAGATTGAGAATAGAACAACAACAGAAAAAACAAATAACCTCTTCATATTGTTACAAAGAGTTTCGACTTCTTAGACACCCTGAGATGGTCTTGGAAAGGCGCCTGGTTCACACTTTGAGAATCACTGTTCTCTAAACCACTCGTATGATATGTCAAAGGTTTCCCACAACCAGAGAATAAAATAAAAACAGACTCACAGTCAGGCTTCCAGACAGAGATCCAGCCTGAGCCATCCTCTTGGCCCCAGGGGCCGCCCTCCCTCCAACCCACTCCTGGTCCTACTCAGAGTTCAAGTGCCACCCCCACCAGGAAGTTCTAACGTGAACAAGTACCTGTTATCCTTACCTTGCCCTCTCATTCCCAGAGGCTAGGCTGATAGTGTCCCCGAGACAAGTGAGTTGCTCCTTCTGGAAGAAGTTGCAGGCAACACTGTATTATTTGGCATCTCTGGCAGGTCAAGCCCCATTCTGGAACATTCTCACTTCAAAAGGACACTGGGCTGCCATCAAATCAGTTCTGTGCATGGAATTCTCCATGCAAGAATACTGGAGTGGGTTGTCATGTCATACTCCATGGGATCTTCCCGACCCAGGGATCAAACCCAGGTCTCCTGCATCGCAGGCAGATTCTTTACCTTCTGAGCCACCAGGGAAGCACAGGGAAGCCCTGTGATTCTAGAGTTGCCTCCAAAGCCCACTGACATTATTATGACTCTGCATCTCCTCAGGTGCTTCAGGCCCCCATAGAGCTGCACCTTCAGGACAGACTGGGAATCCACATACCCCTGGCACTGGAGCTAGGCAAGGAAGAACAGGGCTGTGAGACCTATGATTTGTTAAAGACAAAAAAAGCGATTCTTTCCCCCCCACACACACATTTTGCCTCTAAATAAATTCATTTGATACACACTTTGACACTCATGCAGCCAGAGCTCTACCTGAGGTTCAGAGTTGAACCCTAAGGGCTCTTCAGACATGGAGACTCAGTTTTGTTAACCATTCAAAAATCTTTTCCCTTTATTTCGGCTGTCTAACTGATGAGATCTTTTTTCTCTTTTCTTTCTGCCTTGCTCTCTCTCCAACAGGCTTGCAGCCCATGTTCTGGAGCAGAGATGACGTAGCCCAGTGGCTCAAGTGGGCTGAAAACGAGTTTTCTCTAAGGCCGATTGACAGCAACACGTTTGAGATGAACGGCAAGGCTCTCCTACTTCTGACCAAAGAGGACTTTCGCTACCGGTCTCCTCATTCAGGTGAGAGGCTGGACTCTGGACCTGGGCTCAGCCCAGGAAGTCTGGTCTCCAGCACTAGCCTTTGTCACCACCCACCCTCCCAGGAGATCTCCACGTCAGGTCGCCATGAATGCAAGGACAGTGACCCTGCTTAGTGGAGGGTAGATCCTGCTGACCAGGGCCAGTGTGAGGGGAGAAGAGGAAGGGTTTCCAGGTCCAGGAGAGACTTTCAAGGGAAGTGACCTAGTTCAGACCTATAGACCCTGGAACTTTAGGGATTCAAGTGTACCACCATATAAGGAAGAAAATCTGTTCTTGCCCTTTCTCTCCACCTTACTTCTGATTCTGAAGCCTTTCAGAAGAGATGCTTGAGAGTGAGTATAGAATGCAAACTGCTCAGTTCAAAGCAAAGACAGGAGAGGGCAGGGAATGAGTGGTGCTGAGGCAGGAGGAGTAGAAGTGGAAGGAGAAACAAGCGAATGGGTGAGAAGGGCTGGGGAAGGTGGAGATCCTTGTAACTCAGGCAGCTTGAGACCCAAATTCAAAGGGCTTTAGGTGATTTCTTTTGGAAGTTGTGAATTTTTTGAAGTAATGAATCTTATATTGAATAGTTTGTGTGTTGGTATTAGTCGCTCAATCATGTCCAACTCTTTGCAACCACATGGATGATAGCCCGCCAGGCTCCTCTGTCCATGGGATTCTTTAGGCAAGAATCCTGCAGTGGGTTGCCATTCTCTTCTCCAGGGGATCTTCCCAGCCCAGGGATCAAACCTAGGTTTCCTGCATTGCTGGCACATTCTGTACCATCTGAGCCACCAGGGAAACCCAAATAGTTTGTGCAACTCTTGAAGGATACAAGTAACCATTCCTCTGGCACATCTAACAAGAAAGATTTATCTAAATAAGGGCTTCTAAAACCACATGGAAAAGTTTCCTTCAGTAAGAAGCTTTGGTACCTGCAAACTGTATTGCTGATACGGATAAGAACTCAAACAGACTTTCTAATTTCATTTCTCACACTTGATGGATATTTTTTTCTTAAATTTTTTGTGATGTGGACCATTTCCAAAGTCTTTATTGAATTTGTTACAATATTGCCTCTGTGTTATGTTTTGGCTACAAGGCATGTGGGATCTCAGCTCCCCGACCAGGGATTGAACCCGCTCCCCTTGTGTTGGAAGGTGAAGTCTTCACCACTGAACCACCGAGGAAGTCCCCTTGATGGATTTTTAGAAGAGGTTTGGGAACTCCACATGTCCAAGGGGAGCCTTAGTCTCGGGTTTCTGCCTCTTGAGGACAGTTATTCGAGGACCCACCGGTCCTGCCTCTGTCAAGTCTCCTTGCTGCCCCCACTTTGATGTCATTTGTCTGGCAGAGACCCTTTCTTCCTTGACTTAAGGGCAAAGGTCCCACACAAGGTCTTGGCTTTGTCCCCAACTATGTTCACCCTTATTTACTCCTGGAGGCCAGCCAGGAGTTAATAAACTAGCTAACCGTCCTGAGGAAACGGCCTGTCACACATGGCAAGATAAGGATGTGTATAGAACTATAGTGTCGCCCCAGCTCTTCCCAGTTGCAGCAGAACCGTTTAGAGGAGGAAATGATAAAAGGGAAGTTTCCCGCAGAAGTACAGATGTTCGTGGAAACTTGAAAACTTCTACAGCTGAAAACCAGGGCACTGTGAAGGTTTTAGAAGGGACACAGACATGCTTGAAACATTTCATCTTCCATCATTGATTCTTTCTGTAGCCTCAGGATAAGAAAACTGTAAAACAACAATATAAATAAAACCAACCTGAAAGGAACCTTGAGAGTTCCTTTTAATTTAATGCAAAAACACTTCCCTTTTCTGTTCCAGTGGAAACTTAAGAGATTAAACTCAAAGGGGCAAGGTTACCCAACTGAAAGGAAAAGTACAGTAGCTCATCAGCGTTCAGGAAAAGTCACTCATGTCGGGCAAACAAAGGAAAACACAATGATGCGTTTTAAGTTGACTTGATTTAGACCTTGGGCATGCTTTCCTCTTTGTAAATCTGCCTCTGCCTCCCCTCATATCTCAGGTATGCCCCCCCCTTTTTTTTTTAACTTTCTCTTTTGTGCTGGTTCCCTGGTGGCTCAGAGGTTAAAGCGTCTGCCTCCAATGCGGGAGACCCGGGTTCGATCCCTGGGTCGGGAAGATCCCCTGGAGAAGTAAATGGCAACCCACTCCAGTATTCTTGCCTGGAGAATCCCATGGACTGAGGAGCCTGGTGGGCTGCAGTCCATGGGGTCACAAAGAGTCGGACATGACTGAGTGACTTTACTTACTTACTTAGAGCCGATTAACAGTGATGTAATAGTTTCAGGTGGACAGCAAAGGGGCTTAGTCATACATATACATATGTCCATTCTCCAAACTCCCTTCTTATCCAGGCTGCCACAGAAACATTGTCAGGTGCTCCTTTTTGTTGCTGATTTTTTATTTCTCCAGTGACCTCTCAACTTTCCTTAAAGCTGGGAGCAGAGACATACTAAACCTGTCAGTACATCCTTGCCAGTTTGTCGAGTCTTTGCAAGGTGAGCCATGTGGGAGGCTGGAAGGGAGCCTGCCACCCCGCTGAAGGCAGGATCACACTGAACCTGAAGGCGGAGGCAGCTGGGGAAGGAGAGAGCAGAATGAATGGGCCTCAGAAAAAGAGTGGAGCTGGTCTGGAACGTGAAAGATGGACTGCATGACCGGTCACTGGAGCAGCGTTAACTTAGTGGGTTTGGGTGGCCGTGAGGAAGCCCACCTGGAGATGGAAGAGGCAGTGTTAGGCCGGTGTGCTAGTTGGGACATGGTTGTTGTAGCCACAGTTAAGAGAGAGCAGTAGAAATTCATTCTGTGAGTGTTCCCTGAGTAGCTCCATGCCAGAGGACAAGAGAGCTGGCTGAGCAAGTTAAGGGGGGGAGAAGTGGTTTCCAGCCGGGTTGTCAGATGAGGCTCAGTTGTGTGGTAGCCAAGCCAGACTTTGAAAGCTCTGAAAGGTGAGCAAGAAGCAGGAGGGAAAAGGGTTGAAGAGGAAGTGAGACCAGTTCACTTGGAGGAGGACCTTGGAGACAAGTTTTTGTTTGAAACACTGTTCATCATTACTCATCACCCCTCACCCTTGTCTGCTTTCCTCTTCAAGTTCTGCTACTTTCTCCAGGAACACTTTCCCTGACTCTCCCGTCCCCACATCCCTGGATCCACTCCACCTTCCTTTCCTCCACATCTCCCTGCCTCAGTCTGGATGAGGTGCTGGTCCTCATGGTTTTCCCTTTTGGCTGCACCACATGTGGGATCTTACTTCCCTTACAGTGAGTGAACCTGTTCCTCCTGCATTGGAAGCACTGAGTCTTAACAGCTGGATTACCAGAGAAGTCCTGTTCCTCTTTTCTGTTCAGTCGCTCAGTTCTGTCTGATTCTTTGTGATCCCATGGACCACAGCATGCCAGGCATCCCTGTCCTTCACCATCTCCCAGAGCTTGCTCAAACTCATGTCCATCGAGTTGGTGATGCCATCCAGCCATTTCTGTTGTCCCCTTCTCCTCCTGCCTTCAATCTTTCCCACCATCAAGGTCTTTTCTAATGAGTCAGTTCTTTGCATCAGGTGGCCAAAGTATTCGAGCTTTAGCATCAGTCCTTCCAATGAATATTCAGGACTGATTTCCTTTAGGATGGACTGGTTGGATCTCCTTGCAGTCCAAGGGACTCTCAAGAGTCTTCTCCAGCATCAGAATTCAAAAGCATCAGTTCTTTGGCACTCAGCTTTCTTTATGGTCCAATTCTCACATGCATGACTACTGGAAAAATCATAGGTTTGACTAGATGGACCTTTGTCAATAAAGTAATGTCTCTGCTTTTTAATTTGCTGTCTAGGTTTGTCATAGCTTTTCTTCCAAGGAGCAAGTGTCTTTTGATTTCATGGCTGCAGTCACCATCTGCAGTGATTTTGAATCCCAAAAACATAAAGTCTGTCACTGTTTCAATTGTTTCCCTATCTATTTGCCATGAAGTGATGGGACCAGCTGCCATGATCTTCATTTTTTGAATGTTGAGTTTTAAGCCAGCTGTTTTACTCTGCTCTTTCACGTTCAAGAGGCTTTTTAGTTCCTCTTTGCTTTCTGCCATGAGGGTGGTGTCATCTGCATGTCTGAAGTTATTGATTTCTCCCGGCAATCTTGATTCCAGCCTGTGCTTCATCCAGCCTGGCATCTGGCATGATGTACTCTGCATATAAGTTAAATAAGCAGGGTGACAATATACAGCCTTGACGTACTCCTTTCCCAGTTTGGAACCAGTCTGTTGTTCCATGTCTGATTCTAACTGTCGCTTCTCGACCTGCATACAAGTTTCTCAGGAGGCAGGTAAGGTGGTCTGGTATTCCCATCTCTTTAAGAATTTTCCACAGTTTGTTTTATCTCAGAACATTTCCTAATTCTGTTATGGCCCCTGACACACATACACAGGGTTCACACTGTGATACATGAGATTGTTTTCTATTCCATATCCTCTCTCAAAGTAGAAAGTTCAGGCTGCGTCCTGTTCAGCTGCCGTGTCTCCAGTGTCTAGCACAGGGCATGACATCTGTTTGGCACTCAATAAATATTAGCTGAATTATGACCCAACCCAAGAGTATCTTACAGCCAGTTAAGGAGTTTGGATGTTATTTTGCAAATAATAGGAAACCACTAAAAGGTTCTGATCAGGAGAAAGATATGATTGAAGCTATCCCTTTGGTAGTTAGTCCCCTACATACGAATGAGTTCTATTCCGAGAGCATATTCGTTAAGTCCAGTTTGTGCATAAGTTCAACATAGTTAGCCTCAGTATCCAACTAACACAATCTGCTATTTAGTACTGTACTGTAATAGGTTTATAATACTTTTCACACAAATAATACATTTAAAAAGCAATAAATAAAGCATTTTTTATCTTAAACTATAGTACCTTGACAGAGAAGGCAGTGGCACCCCACTCTAGTACTCTTGCCTGGAAAATCCTATGGACGGAGGAGCCTGGTGGGCTGCAGTCCATGGGGTCTTTAAGAGTTGAACATGACTGAGTGACTTCACTTTCACTTTTCACTTTCATGCATTGGAGAAGGAAATGGCAACCCACTCCAGTACTCTTGCCTGGAAAATCCCATGGACAGAGGAGTCTGGTGGGCTACAGTCCATGGGTCGCTAAGGATCGGACATGACTGAAGCGACTTAGCAGCAGCAGCAGTAGTAGCATAGTACCTTGAAGAGTATAGTAGTGTAGTCCAACAGCTGGCATACAGGGGCTGGCATCCAGTGAACAGGTAAGAAGAGTTACTGACTGGAGGAGGGAGAGAAGGCAGTAGATGGTGGAACTGGAGGACCATCAGCAATAAGAGATGGAGGGCAAGCACATTCACATTTTTGAAAGTTTGCAACTTGAAGGTTTGTATGTAGGGGACTTGCTCTATAGATGTTTGCCATCAGTGCATAGGGTAGATTCACTGGGTCACTAAAAGCAGGAAAACCAGGTCAGTCCTAATTTGAGACACTGAAGTCCAGAACAGAATCAGTGACACCAAAATAATATGCTTTAGGCATGAAATGGTTATCCTGGCATTTTGGCCAAGTGATGCCAGAACATTCAGGAAGATGTGCCCTTTTCTGCAGAAGTCTGAGACAGAAGCCAGGCCAAGCTGGGAATAATAGATTTCAGAGTATCCCCTATTACATTGAGCTGAGACTAAAGATAAATCTATGCTGTGGGTAATTTAATTTTAAGGCAGCAACCAGAAAGCCATGGACAGAATATCAAGGTGATGCTTGACAGTAGGGGCTATCAGAAAACCTGCCACAGAATAGGAGTATTGTCAGAGGAATTGGAAGACAGAAATAAGAAGATGAGATGACCCTTCCCATGAGGTAGGTAGCCAGCCAGCAATGTGATGAGGGCGTGATATACCTGCTCACCTTCTCCTTAGGTAGAGACAAGGTATAAATAGAAAACCTTGTTTCTCATATGAAACATTTGGCACTGCTTCTATTGACCTCCACGTTGCTCTTGCCTTCAATGTAGTAGATGTCAGAAGGTCCAGATTCTACACATGCCTCTTCCACATATATCATCACCTCATTTGCTCTTATCTTCCTTGTCCATAAAATGGAATTTTCAACCTAGGGATCCCAAACTCTCTTTATAGTTCAACCCAACTTCAACCACTGAAAGTGTTAAGCTTTGCGTAAGCATTACGACTTCCCACCTATAGGCAGTAAATAGATACTTTCCTCTCCTTCATGACTGTATACCATGAAAAAGCCTGGACTTTACCCAGTTTTTTCCTGTCTGTCTTTAATCTTTTTTGCTGCCTAGCACAAAGCAGCAGCAGCGTCTCACTAGTCATAGTGTTGCTAGAATGAAGTGAAAGGATCTGATGGGCCATCACCAGGAGTGGATGTTTACAGCTTCCTCCCGGCCATGTTTCCTGCCTGGCCTCACCCAGAGTTATGTTCTCTGTACACAGAAATAACATTCCTTGACACAACTCATCCCATATGTAGACAGGAGAGAACAAGAGTTCGATGAATTATAATTAGTTGAACTATTAAGATACCTTCAGTCAAATACAGTAGCCTCCTTGAACCCCACATTCTCCAGCCAATTAAACAAACTACATTTATGCTGTCCACTTTCAGGACAAAGGTCCTCCCTTTTCAACCACTAGACTAAAACAGGCAATATAGTTTAAGATATCATCTCCCACAGAAGATCTCAAGGGTGAATATAAATGGTAGCTTTTCTTTGAAATAATCTCCCAATCAGAATATAGCAGAATGACAAATTTATAATATTCACAAAGTTAAAGGAAAAGTGTAAAAGAATGTCTATTTTATAAACCTCACCCAGAGAGGATTATTTTATCTAGTCCTTGGGCAGCTGGGTAGTTATCACATTAAATGGTCTGGGATGATTCAATTCAAAGGAATTTCATTGAATTTTATGAATTTATTGAATGCCTTGAAATGAATAACTCCAATTGTTATTTGACCTCTTTGAGACTCTGAGAAAACACATTAATCCAAAGGAACAGACAAGTTAGCATTGATAATAGCACTCTCATTTAGAGTTATCCATTGCAAGATACTCAGGTGGGATGTATTTGCTGCTGCTGCTGCTACTAAGTCTCTTCAGTCGTGTCCGACTCTGTGCTACCCCATGGACAGCAGCCCACCAGGTTCCACCGTCCCTGGGATTCTCCAAGCAAGAACACTGGAGTGGATGGGATGTATTTATGTATTCCTTATTTAAATGAACAAAAAGTGCTATTAATTTAATTCATATTAGACTTTTTATCAATGCTTTTTAAAAAACAAGAAACGTTCAAAGTTCCTTCAGTTTAATTCAGCAAAAAATATATTGGGGTTTTACTAAGTAAATGAGTTTTTAACATACTGGAGTGTGATGTTACAAAGCATCTCTTCCTCTCTAGCCCACCAGAATCTTTTTCTTTGGAAATGTGCTTTGCTTGTGACTTTCAGATATATTAAATTTCTTTTAAAGGTTAAACTTAAATACTGGTCTGTATCTACATATGTTTCCTAGGAAACAAACCTGCCTATTAATTAATCTCTATTAAGCAGTGGTAGGTGGTTTGCTGGCTTGAGTCCACCGGCTGCTTTAGTCTCAAGTCACAGGGTCTGAGGGGCATGGGTCACAGAGGGAAATTTTAGCCCTAAAGTGTGGGAGTTCCAACAAACACGACCCTTGACTGAAGATACCCAGAGTTGCCTCTCTCTTCTCTTCCTGTGTCTTTGAGCAAAACAAGCCAAAAATATGTGTATTACCCATCAGCAAAATGCTCAGATAAATCAATTACAGGAAAGTCACGGAATTGGTAAGCATTTTGCTTATCCCATTGGTGAAATGGTGGTGGTGACTGATCGCTCTGCTATGCAGAGTCATATTTTAACATGTGAAACATACAGTACTTCCTGTAGTTGACAGTGCATGCTTATGTCACAATATTTAGGTTTTCTCACAAACTTATTCTTTGGTTTACCTTACATTATCTTCTGTATGCAAGTAAAGGCAGTTGTCTTTCTAGATGTCTTCCTGAGTGAGTCTCCTCTTAAATATCATATTCAGAGACTTCCCTGGTGGTTCAGTGGCTAAGACTCCATGTTCCCAATGCAGGGGGCCTAGGTTCAATCCTTGGCTGGAAACTAGATCCCCCACATGCTGCAACTAATTAGGATTTCACATACCACAACTAAAAATCCTGCATGCTGCAACTAACACCTGGCTCAGCCAAATAAATAAGTAAATATTTAAATATATATAAAATATTTATGTTAGATATATATTATATATATATAATATCCCAATTTCCGACAACCTGCTCTCCTTTTTTCCCAGGATCTCTGTGTCCAAGACATGGATATCAAATAAATTTCAAATATTTGTTCCTAAGTGAAAGAGGAATTTATTTTTATGGTCACAGAAAGCACTCTGTATTAAATTAAAAGATTTGTAATTCAATCAGGCTATAAAAATGGATTGAGTGGAATGCTTGGAAACGAAGATAGAGCAGAGCTGGAATGCCAAACAGTCCCACGATGGGAATGTTCTTAGACCACCAGTGGGCTCTCCCAGGACTGTGTCTGAGATGGTGTTTTCACTGTTGAATTTATGATGAAACTGAAGGGACTGAGGCCTCAGACATCACTTTGAACCTGTCACAGGCAGGAAAGAGCAGCAGAGAGTTGAATAGTGTCCCTCCCACACCATATATGCTGTTATTTTCTTGTAACTGATCAGAGGGAAACTAAAATCTCTGAATAAAAACAGAAGACAGAGAAAAAGAAAAGAGAACGCTTTGCACATGTAAGAATGTGTTACTTCTGATCATCTTCGTAGGAGGATGTGTACATAGTAAATTGTCACCTCTGGAAAATGCCAGCTTTTAATAATGTGAAGATTCCACTTTAAACCTACTGAACTCAAGAAGGTAAACGCTGTGAAACCCCACAGGGAGGGGCTCTGGGTACCCCTGTCAATGGCACTCTGCACTGGTCCAGTTCTTCTGGAGAATCAGCAGTGTATAATAAGAACTTTAAAACTAATCGTACCCTTTTACTGATAACACCGTTTTAGGAAAAGAAAAATCCCATGGAAGCAATCCAATAGGAAGTCGAAAAAGATACCCTTAGTAATTCTGTTCATGACGGTGAAAACTGGAAATGCCCATAGTACCTCCAGTAGAGAACTGACAGGCTTTAAAAAAATATGGAGAATATAAATATAGAGGAATACACTGTAGCTTTACAGCCATTCATTGAGTCACTTCAGTAGATCATACAGGCCTTGCAGATCATGTTCAGAACTTTAAATGTTATTTTAAAGACAGGTGGAAGCCATTCACGGTCTGAAGCAGAGACTGGCATGATGAAACACAGAACTGAGAAGTGGGATGTAGGGCAGTCGGTAGACGTGATGGCAAGTGACTGAAACTAAGACATCCAGCAGGGAAAAGCAGGTGATTCAAGGAGTATTTAGAAGGCAGAGGCTGTAAGTCTTACTGATGCTGAATGAGGAGGAGAGAGTCAAGGGTGAGTCCTGTTTCTGACCCAGTCAGCCGGGGATTTGCAGCAGTAGGAAGCACCGAGGGTTGTAAAGGCGTTGGTGTCGAGCACGTAAGACATGTGGTCCCTGGGTGGCAGGCAAGAGGATGTGTGTAGGAGGTAACCGAAGGTTCTGAAGGTGAGGAGGGGTGTCTGGAGCAGATGTAGTGGAGACCGGCTGACAGCAGTCACGGAGGGGCTGAGATGACCCAGGAGAAAGGCGATGAGAGGCCTGGGAGCCCTACAGGGCGAGGAAGCAGCGAGAGCAGAAAACCAGGAGATGGGGCGGGTCTGAAGCTGCGGGGTGTTCCAGGCGAGGGGTGACAGTGACTAGTGCTGATGATGATGCTGAGAGGCAAATACATCGCCCTTTGGCTTTGATGACCTGGAGGTGACCTCGGCAAGAGCACCCTTGGACCTTCCTCCCTCCTTCCCCCATCCCACCCCTCTGGGTCATCACAGAGCACCAAGCTGAGCTTCCTGAGCTGTATGACAGGTTTCCACTAGCTAGCTATGTTACACCGGAGAAGGCGATGGCGACCCACTCCAGTACCCTTGCCTGGAGAATCCCAGGGACAGAGGAGCCTGGCGGACTGCCGTCTGTGGGGTCGCACAGAGTTGGACACCACTGAAGCGACTTAGCAGCAGCAGCAGCAGCAGCAGCTATGTTACGCACGGCAGTGCACGCACATCAGTCCCAGTTTCCCAGTTCATCCCCTCCCCCACCCCATGTCCGCATGTCCGTCCCTACATCTGCATCTCGATTCCTGCAGATAGGCAGGGGATATATGTCCATGGTTAGCTGATGCACTTCACTGTACAGCAGAAACCAACACAACATTGTAAAGCAACTATACGTCAATTTTCTTTTTTTAAAAAAAAAGCACTTCGTCTCGTAGACAGTTGGAGTGGAGACAGAGGGCCCAGAGGAGTGCATGGAGAGGGGCGTGGCGATAACAGAGTTGGACGGTGTGGGTGTGGGTGTGGGGGTGTGGGGGTGTGTGTGTGTGTGTGTGTGAAGACAGAAAACACTTGAAGCTGCTTAAATGCTAAAGGGAAGAAACCCATAGAAAGAAGTTGAAGATACACTGCACGCTAGGACAGGGAAAGAAACGGCGAACTAGAAATATGTGAAATCCATTCTTATGAGTGTGACCTTATGAAACTTACGTGTGTCCTTGAAAGACAAAAAGTACTGAAGCAGAGCAAATAGTTTCCAGATTTTTTTGGAGACATGTCAGTTAATAATCATCATAGTCACAAGGAATACCATCTCCTGAGCAGACCTGGGGCCGACGCTCATTCCTGTCATCTCATTTAATCCTCATAACAGCCCTGCCAAGTCTAGGCATTGTTCTCATTTGATACAAAAGAATATTTAAGCCTTGAACTAAGGCTCAAAGAGAATAGGTGGTTTGCCTCAGGACATGCATTTGATGAATAGAGGAACCGGGATTCAAACCTGGGACTCCCTTGCTCCAGAGCCCAAGCTCTTCCTTCTAAAAGTAAAGAAACTTAGGTAAGTTTATTAACCCTCTAAACAGCATCTTTATGTTCTTGGTCTTCAGACACTAGTAAAATTGCTGAGGCAATTTGCAGCAGTTTTGGTCACTCTCTCTACTGTTTGTTTCAAACAAATTGCAATAAAACAATAGAATTTAGGATTCTCGAAGTAGATGCCTAGGTTTTAACATCAAAGTCACTGATACAAAATTGTGTATGTGTTAGTTTGTGGATTTCTGTGTGTGTGCGTATGTGTGTATCTAGGAGTATATCTAGGGTTTATGGGACCTGAAGTTATAATTTGAAGACACACAGTTCTGGGTTTCCTTTTTTTTTTTTTTTTTTCAATTTATGGTGTGCCGGCTCTCCGTAGCTGTGCACGGGCCTTCTCTAGTTGTGACGAGTGGGGCTCCTCTGTAGTTGTAGTGTGCAGGCTTCTCACTGTGGTAGCTTCTCTTGTTGCTGAACACAGGCTGTAGGCCGTGTGGGCTTCAGTAGTTGTGGAGCAGGGGCTTAGTTGCCCCATGGGCATGTGGGCTCTTCCTGGACCAGGGATCAAACCCGTGACCCCTGCATTGGCAGGTGGATCCTTAACCACTGAGCCTGGCAGGAAAGCCCCTTAGGTTTCCTTTCATGGGACTGTGCAAACGAAGGCCCCTGAAACTCACTAGCTTCACAGCAAACCCACTTGTGCATGTGGATACATGAAGATAGAGGGAGAAACCAACAAAAGCTATTGTCCCTTAAACAATAGCCTTGGTTTCATTGCTTAGTACAATGGAAGCATCTTTTAGGGTTAGTACTAGTTACGTCTTTTCTGGGAAGACAGGGAAGATTTATCAAGGATTGAATAGGCCAAGAGTTTCTTAAACAAGTGCCTTGAATTCAGGCCAGTGGTCATTTGCTTTGTTAGATATATAGCACTGTGGCTCATGCTCTTTATACAGCAGGCAAATAAATATAACTTCTTTTTAAATATCTTCTTTATTCCAGAGATCTTTTTGTTAATATCACTTTCGAGATGTCATCTCCTGTGTATATGACGATTTTCAGAATGTAGCCAGCCAGAAAGCATACTGGGTGCTGGAGGAACTGGGGGCCAGTGAAGATGGAAAAGGATTGGGGGGGCACCTTTATTTATTTAGGAAACTGTTGCAGACAGGACACACGTGCTCTGCTGCTCCAAAAGCCAAAAACTAGGAACCGAGATACGTGAGATTACAGAGGACGCCAGCTTCCAGCACAGCAGAAGAGCCTTCTAGCGACTAGAGCTGTCCAAAAATGGTTTGCTTATGCTGTGGCCCACTGCCCGTCACGGAAGTACTCAGCCAAAGCTACTTCTTGGCAGGGGGCTTTTGCTGAACACAAGTTCGAATCCATCTAAGAAACTTGTAGAATCCTAAGATTCCAAGTCATTATCGGCCACAAAATATTCCTGCCAGGCACACACAGCAACACACGCAGTGGGTTAGTTTTGCCCCAGAGTAGTGATGTTTGTGCTAAGCCAGCCACGTTCCCCAGCTGAGCTCCTGGTCGCCAAGGAAACATGTCTGTGGATGGACTGGTTCAGTACTCTGCAGTCTTAGAATTATGTTTTTCCCTAACCTGGGACCCTGGGCCCAGGCTCCCACCCTTTAGCTAGCTGTCACAGGTGCCACTTCTGAATGCTATCTTACCTGTTCTTGCAGTTTAGGTAAGGAACTGGCTGAGCTCTGCCTGACCTCCTCTCCCCAACTCACTCAGAAGCCTTCTCTGCCTGGCTCCCTTTGCCAATTTTGGGATGAAAGGCTGCAGAGAGGCAGCACAAGGGCCTGGGGAAGTACAGGGCAGAGCACAGGTTGGCCCCGCTTAGCCCATCAAGCCAGAGTAAGGCGTCCTGAGAGACCAAGATGGGGGAACGGCCTCAGTCCACCTTGCCCTTTCTGAAAGGGGAACATAAACGTGGCCATGACCCAGACACTCCTGCTTCGTTCTCCCGCAGGATCCACAGGTCTGTCCTAAACCACGTTAATAATATCTGTAATAGTAGTGGAGATAGTGGCAGTCACACAGCAGCTGGTGTTTGCTGGGTTCTCACTGTTTGCCAGATGCTGTGATGAGTACATTACATGATTATGTCGTTGGGTCCTCATAGGCACCCTGAAAGGTGGTGGTGGTGGTTTAGCTGCTCAATCATGTCCAACTCTTTGTGACCCCAGGACTGTAGCCTGCCAGGCTCCTCTGTCCATGGGATTTCTCAGGTAAGAACACTGGAGTGGGTTGCCATTTCCTTCTCCAGGGGCTTCCCTGGTGGCTCAGACGGTAAAGCATCTGCCTGCAATGTGCAGTCCCTGGGTCAGGAAGATCCTCTGGAGAAGGAAGTGGCAACCCATTCCAGTAGCCTTGCCTGGAAAATCCCATGGACGGAGGAGCCTTGTATGCTACAGTCCGTGGGGTCACAAAGAGTCAGACACAACTGAGCGACTTCACTTTCCTTTCCTTTCTCCAGGGGATCTTCCCAGCCCAGTGCTCGAACCCACATCTCCTGCATCGGCAGGCAGGTTCTTTACCACTGAGCCACCTGGGAAGCCCTCCTGGGAGGAAGATGCTACTGTGCTGTGTTGTGCTTAGTCACTCAGTTGTGTCTGACTCTTTGTGGCCCCGTGGTCTGTAGCACCCCCCAGGCTACTCTGTCCATGGAATTCTCCAGGCAAAAATATTGGAGTGGGTTGCTATTCCCTTCTCCAGGGGATCTTCCCAACCCAGGAATTGAACCCAGGTCTCCCACATTGTGGGCGGATTCTTTACTGTCTGAGCCACCAGGGAAGCCCAAGAATACTGGAGTGGGTAGCCTACGCCTTTTCCAGGGGATCTTACCAACCCAGGAGTTGAACCACCTCCTGCATTGGAGGTGGATTCTTTACCAGCTGAGCTATCAAAGAAGCCCAGATGCTGCTAATACTGCCGTTTTACAGATGAGGAACTGATGCCTGGAGAACTTAAAGGACATCGCTTTGTTGACTCGCTTTCTCTGTACCCACAGAGAAATGGAAAAGAAAGTTATGCCCGCTCCCCACTCAGAGCCCTTGGAGTGACCTCCAAGGAGGGGCCAGGTGTCACATGCTCCCAGACCCTGCTGCTCGACATTCTCCTCTGAGGGGGATGTTTGCATTTTCCAGAAAGTTCAGGGACCTCCTCAAGGTTGCCTGGTGCAGCGAGGCTCATCCCGCAGCCCGGGCCCCAGGGCCCTCCCCGCACACCAGCCTACCTCCAAACCAGCAGAGTCCGCCACCCTCACACACACTCAATCTGCATTTCCTGGCCTCCCCTTTCTAAATGGGCACATTAATTACTGCCCATTTTTCTTAGTAATCATCTGGAACACTTTTTTTTTTTTTTTCAGAGTTTTCATTTTCTCTTGGGCTACTACCGAAATAAAGCTTTGCTCAAACCCACGGGACAGAACATCAGCTATGTGAGGCCACGTAAATGGGAAAAGTTCAGGAAGACATTTACGCTAAACCCCAAGAAACAAAGTGTTGATTAGGGACTTATTTTTGTGAGCGATTAAAATATGAATCATTAAAATAGGACGGTATTTCAGGCTCTGTATCCTCATCTCGTCAGCGACAGCATCACCATGACTACTGGGTCTGAATTAGATGAGCTCCAGAGCCTTTCCCAGCCACACGCAGTTGTGTGTTATCGCTCTCCCTTAAACACACAACGTTCTCAAGTTTGGTTCAGAACACCTATGCGGCTCCTTGTCCGTGTCAATGAAAGGAAAGACCCAGTGACATAAGGTCTTCAGTTCTTAAAGGCTTTTTGCTCTGTTTGGTCACAGTCATAAATAGTGGCAGTAAAAGTGTTAGTTGTTCACTTGTGTCCAACTCTTCTTGACCCCTGTAGCCCCCCAGGCTCCTCTGTCCACGGGATTCTCCAGGCAAGAATACTGGAGTGGGTTGCCATTCCCCAATAGTGGCAGTAAGTTATATTAATATAACGACCACAATTCAAAGATAGAGGAAGAAACAAAAGCGAAACCCAAGGGCATCTCAGGAATCACTTAGGACGGGCTGTCGAGGAGCTTTATTTGGTACAGATAGGAAAGGTGCAGAAGTTTGCAGAGACAAAGAAATTCATTTGGAGTGTTTCTCAGGTTCAGACTGAGTTGAAGGGAAAAAAAAAAAAATTTAGCCATAGCCCAAAATATGCAGTTAAATTAAGTTGTTAATTAAAGTATCTGTTAAAAATGGCTAAAATTAGAGACAAAAAGCCCATTGTTTGGTACAATTGTTGACTGCGTATCTGTGTGTGGAAGGGCGTAGGGGGACAGTCAGAAAAGCCTGCGGTATTTTTAAGATTAATCACCCACGTCGAAGGGGTGTTGAGGCACCCACCTGCGTTTTTGAACTTGGAGCTAAGTCAAAGGGGAGGGACAATACCAGGACAGCTTTACAGCTTTTCTTTCTTTCTTTCTTTCTTTCTTTTTTTTTTTTTTTTGCTAATTAACTACTCAGTGGACACTTCAAATACAAAATATATCAGCACAGAAGGCCCCCAGTTCAAACCAGCCCCTTCCATCCTCTGCGAGAGGCTGACATCCAAAGATGGTTTTCAGAGATGGTGGAACCTGGGAGCAATGCCTGTGTGTATTTTTAGAAGGAAGTATAAGTTTTAGATTCCCAGAATATCCTAGTTCATTATAGGGTATCTTTAATAGTTATCACCTCTGATTGCACTTGTAATTTTTTTTTTCCGTATTTATTCTTTTCCTGCCTGGGATTGGGGTGGATTAGAAAAAGGCACTTTTTTTCTTTTCCCCTGGTGGGAAGATTTCTATGAAGAATCTATGAGTTGTCATTGAAACATTAAAACTTTTCATCCTTAATGACTTTATCTTCTTTGAATAATCTGAAATGCAAATAGATACAAAAAGGATTTTTTTAAATAAAAGGAATAGCAATAAGTTGGGACAAGTTAAGTTTCCAATAAAGTCTGGTACATCCCTATGATAGGCTGTTATATTGCAGTTACTAAAGCAGCTAAATGATATGGAGGGAAAAAGATACTCAACTATGATAAGCTTGATTCTAATTCTGTAACTATATCATATACTGTTATTGTTGTTCAGTCGCTCAGTTGTGTCCAACTCTTTGCAACCCCATGAACTGCAGCACACCAGGCTTCCCCATCCTTCACCATCTCCTGGAATTTGCTCAAACTCAAACTCACGTCCATTGAATCAGTGATGCCATCCAGCCATCTCATCCTGTCACCCCCTTCTCCTCCTGCCCTCAAACTTTCCCAGCATCAGGGTCTTTTCCAGTGAGTCAGTTCTTTGCATCAGGTGGCCAAAGTATTGGAGCTTCAGCACCAGTCCCTCCAGTGAATATTCAGGTTTGATTTCCTATAAGATTGACTGGTTTGATCTCCTTGCTATCTAAGGAACTCTCAAGAGTCTTCTCTAGCACCATAGTTTGAAAGCATCAATTTGGCAAAAACATACGTATATAGTATTAACAGAGTTCTTGTTTCTTAGGAATAGGATTATAGATGACTTTTGTTTTCTTTCTCCCTTCCTATTCCTTTTTTGTATATGATTTTCATAATCAAAAAAGTTTTTTAAAAGTCCCACATGGCTCTGACCTTCTGGGTATTAGTGCCACATCCTATCCCCTGTAAGCTCCCCGTGGACAGACCTACCTTCCTCAACATTGTGTCTTTAAGACAGTGCCAGGCACAGTCAGAGCTCAGCAAATAGTTGTTGAACAGAACACTCCCATTTCCCTGTTTCTCTCTCCTTTTTTCTCCAGGTGATGTGCTCTATGAACTCCTTCAGCATATTCTGAAGCAGAGGAAACCTCGGATTCTTTTCTCACCGTTCTTCCACCCCGGAAACTCGATACACACACAGCAGGAAGTCATCCTTCACCAGAACCATGAAGAAGGTACCCGGGAGGTGTCTCTCTCGTCCGAGATGTAGCCCAACCCCAGATCTTCCGCTGTCTCTCTGTTCTTATTCACGTGGTTCATTTTTCATTTGACCAACATTTATTGAGTACTGATTGTGTTTGAGACCCTAGGGGAAATGCCAAGGTGAATAAGATCTCTCTTTGGTTCTCTGCTACTCCCAGTCTCGGGGAGGAGATGAGATAGATACGCATGTCAATAACAAAGAATAGCTATAATAGGCGCCATAAAGAGACAGTGGGAGGGGAGATGACAGCCAGTGCAGGCATCAGGTTCAGCATCACGAAGGAGGTGGCCTGCAGGACTCCTCGAAGGTCTGATAAGCAGGGCTGAAGTGGGGGAACGTTCCAGGAGGACCCAAGATGGAGTTAGCAATCTCTAACTGGAATTGAGAGCAACAGAATGGAAAGCAATCATGTGACTGGGGTTGCAGAGCTTATCTTTCTTTTCCCCCTACCTTTGATGAAGAAGGGTTTCAAACAGACCCCAAATAGGGAGAATAAACTAACTAGAGCCCTGTGAACCATCCCCCTGTCTCAACAGTGATCCACATTTCACTGCTGTAGAACCAGTCCAAGGAGGTAAGATTAGAAGCAGGACGTGGAGGACTTTGATTTCTGGGCTGCGGAGCAAAGGAATGGGGAGTCATTGAAGATTTTGAGCAGAGGGTCACATATGCTGGTGGAAGAAAAGAGACCCAAACCCTATGAACTCGATAGGGGTCCGGGGAGGTCTCGTCCTCCTGCTCCAGAGGCGGCGTCTTGCCGTGTGTTCGGTGGGAGGACTTAGTTCAGACGTTCCAGGCAATGCTCTGCTCTGGCCAGTTACATG
This sequence comes from Capra hircus, assembly GCF_001704415.2. NCBI lineage: Eukaryota > Metazoa > Chordata > Mammalia > Artiodactyla > Bovidae > Capra > Capra hircus. The sequence continues at coordinate 96,608,873 of NC_030812.1, read as the reverse complement.
GTTCTTATCAAATTACTGGTAGAAAACAGAACAAAAGACCAGAATTGAATTGTGGCCCCAGACAGAGTTCCACAGCAGGTGTTTGGGGACAGAAATAGTGTGTAAAAAATCTTCCTCTGCTCCCTGTTCTGTTGAACTGCAATGTATCAGGCCTCCTGGGAGCATTTCCTCCACATCTTTCTGCCTGAATTGGGAACCAAAGTAATTCTTTTAAATGTATCCTTCGGATCAGATTATGAGGGGCCTAAAACCCTGTGTTTTTTGTTTGTTTGTTTTTCTAGAGGCATTTCCTTAAACTGATGGAGCATCCCCCAGAGCAGCACTATTTTTGTTTCATTGTTGGCAAATTAAAAAATGAGAAGTTATGTGTTTTCTTAATTAACACTTCACAAAACAGAGCCTGGCTCCAGGCGACCTGACCGGCATCTCTTTCGTGTGCCAGGCATTTCACAGCAGGTCCCCTCGCCTCCATGATGGAGAATAAGCCTGTGCTTCTTGCAGGCTCCCTGCCTGTGCCTCTCAGCCTGTCTTCCCCCAGCGTTACCTTTGCTGAATTTAGCTGCTGCCTGTCAGTCCCAGTTTGGTTTCTCTGCTCTTTTACCGTTCCTGCCCTATACATTTGCATAGTAGCCAATAGCTACTCCAGAGAACAGGAGGTGAGTTTACTGAAGCTTGATATTAGGGCAAGAAGCAGAGTATGTAGGCTGCGTCTTCAGATACAGCATATGTGTGATGGCCTGTTGGGGGTGGTGCGTGCGTGCTAAGTCACTTCAGTTGTGACCAATTCTTTGCAACCCCATGGACTATAGCCCACCAGGCTCCTCTCTCCATGGGGATTCTCCAGGCAAGAATACTGGAGTGGGTTGCCATTCCCTTCTCCAGAGGATCTTCCCAACCCAGGGATCAAACCCTCGTCTCTTATGCCTCCTGCGTTGCAGGTAGGTTCTTTACCATTAGTGCCACCTGGGAAATCCAGTTGGGGGTGGGGTTGTCTTTTATTTGTTTTCTCTTTGTCCTTTTGTCTGTTTTCTCTCTCTTTTTCTCATTATTTATAAAACAGAAAACTCCTATTTGGAATTTCTCTTCCCCTTTGTACCCTCAGCTGTGATTGGTGGCCGATGGCCTCACCTCATGACAACTCCCTCCTCCCCTCGGCCTGACCTGGCTCCTGAGCAGGTGTGTTTGCTGTTCTCATTGGCAGGAGCCACTCAGTAGGGAACGCCAGCCCCTCTCCGAGCCCGTCTCCCACCAAGAAAATACAAATGCACTACCAAAAATGCCCTAGTGAGCTATGCCCTCAAGTGCTGTGCTGTTGGCAGTAGTGAGCTCAATAGGTAGAGGGATGGAGCTAAGGAGGCCAAGGTCAAGGGCTGATCAATCGCCCTGTGGACCAGATAGCTCTGCTTGAGACCTGCCCTTAAAAGGAGCCCCTTCTCAGAGACAGTTCCTTCAAGCTGTTGGCCAGGAATCATGATCATGCTACCTGCCCTGCTCCTCCACCTGCTCTCACATAAGCAGGTGGACACACAGAAAGGAGCACAGGTCTCTGTCAGATGGGATCACGTGAGAAGAGCTGTACCAGGCACAAGGTGATGTGAGGAGCCTGCCGGCCCCCAGAACTCCAGATGTGTAGGTGGACTTGGTGACAAAAAGAGACCAACTGGAGAGGTGAATGGCTGTGTACAGGGTCCCTACCTACAACCACCTTTCCGTTCTTTTCCATCAAAAAAAATATATATCCAGCTTGACATGAGTTGGCCCTAGGATCAATACTGTTATATCATGAATGAAAGAAAAACTTAGATGCTCAGTCATGTCTGACTCATTGCAACCCCGTGGACTATAGCCCCCCAGGCTCCTCTGTCCAAAGAATTCTCCAGGCAAGACCACTGGAGTGGATTGCCATTCCCTTCTCCAGGGGATCTTCCCAAACCAGGCATCGAACCTGGGTCTCCTATATTGCAGGCAGACACTTGGCCATCTGAGCCACCAGGGAAAACTGGTAACATATTAATATGGGCGTGTGTTAACATACATAAAGATCTGATCTTGGGCGGAGAAAGTTTGTAAAGTGAAATTATAAGCATCCAATATTACATCCCTAATTGTTTGTGTTACGTAATTGGGGTTACAGAACAATGTAAAAGTGTGTTGCTGTTGACTTGACACAGAGCTGAGAATGAAAGAGCAGGACACTCCAGAGAGAATCAGCTCAGCCCCTCAACAGGCTGGCACCGTGAAGCATGCAGAGACATGGAAACACAAAGCTTCATTCACTCCTCCACCCCACCTCCCCCAGTGTCTTCACCTCATCACTGCCATTGACTTGACCAGTTCAGACATTCATGATTTCACAGCGGGAATTTATATCACAGGACAAGCATATCTTGTTTATCCCAGCAACAGTTCCTTGCAGATACCCCAAGTGAGTACATTACACTGCAATCTCGCCTTCTGTACTAGCCTCCGCATGGCAGTGCCAAGCCAGGAGGTCACTGTTAGCTCAGAGGCTCTGATGGGAGAGAAAGGCGACCTATGAATTCAGATCTTTCATTTTGTAAACATTCATTATCTCTGCGATGTACACTGTTCTACAACTATGTTATAACTTGGGCCTAAGTACTCAAATTACCACCTTCGTCTAGAAGAACCAGCATTCTTCTCTTCCCCTTACTTAGTTACTGAGCTTCCCTGGTGGCTCAGATGGTAAAGAATCTGCCTGCAGTGTGGGAGACCCAGGTTCGATCCCTGGGTTGGGAAGATCCCCTGGAGAAGGGAATGACTCCAGTATTCTTGCCTGGAGAATCCCATAGACAGAGGAGCCTGATGGGCTACAATTCGTGGGGGTCACAATGAGTCAGGCATGACTGAGGGACTAACATTTTCACTCTTACGTAGTTATGGAAGGGCTGGGGAAGGCACTATTATATAACTAAGATAACTATATAACTTTTCATCTGTACCCAGACGCTTAATCCAGTGAAATGGGACTCTAGACACATGGTCAGCTTAGAAATAATGTTTCAAAGAATGGGACCTGGCCATCAGGAAACCGGGTTCTAATCCTCTCTGCTGCTGTGACAGTCCTAAGGGCTCAGTTTCTCATTTCTGTCTCCCTTAGTCACCCCAGTTACAAGACAGGAAATTCAACCAAATGGTCTCAGATCTTAGAACTCTCACGTCCTAGGGACTGAGTCTCCCTGGGTGATACGAAGATGAATAAGACACATTCTGTACCTTCAGAGTCATGAGCGACTAAAATCCAGAAAAACACAACAATGTCCTGTCTGGTGATGCTCAGAAGTGCTGAGCATCAATTCTCGTTTATCTCATCTTATCAAGAACTTTTGATAATATTACCCCTCTTAGTAATCAAACCAAGAGTAGCGTCACTCACTTGCTTCATGATGAAAACCTCATTTTAAATAGATAGCTTTTCTTTGGTTGGTGACACATTTTATCTGCTTGAGATGAGTTAGGTGTTTAGATAGCTATTGGGGCTTCCCTGGTGGCTCAGAGAAAAAGAACCTGCCTACCAATGCAGGAGATGTGAGTTCAATCCCTGGGTTGGGAAGATCCCCTGGAGAAGGCAATGGCAACCCACTCCAGTATTCTTGCCTGGAGAATCCCGTAGACAGAGGAGCCTGCCAGGCTACAGTCTATGGGATCGCAAGAGTGGGACACAACTGAGCGACTAAACAACAGATAGCTATGCAGGCCGGAGACTACATATTTCACCAAAACCAAGAGGCACAACATCTCTAGAAATTTCAGACCCACAAATGGTCACGGTGGTGGTGGTTTAGTTGCTAAGTTGTGTCCAGCTCTTGGGACATCATGGACTGTAGCCCAAAAGGCTCCTCTGACCCTAGGATTTTCCAAGCAAAAATACTGGAGTGGGTTGCCATTTCCTTCTCCAAGGGATCTTCCCAATCCAGGGATCAAACCTGGTTCTCCTGCACTGCAGGCAGATTCTTTACCAACTAAGCTACCAGGTCCAACTCTGTGCAACCCCATAGACGGCAGCCCACTACACTCCCCCGTCCCTGGGATTCTCCAGGCAAGAACAGTGGAGTGGGTTGCCATTTCCTTCTCCAGTGCATGAAAATGAAAAGTAAAAGTGAAGTTGCTCAGTTGTGTCTGAACAGCGACCCCATGGACTGCAACCTACCAGGCTCCTCCATCCATGGGATTTTCCAGGCAAGAGTACTGGAGTGGGTTGCCATTGCTTTCTCCAGGGAAGCCCCTACAAATGCTTATAAAACACATTTATTTTGTTACACACAGCTATGATTAACTTCTTTTGATACTTTGGGTTCTGGAAGCAGTGAATTTGGGCTCCGATAGAATATTTAAGGAGATAAGCTTTATCCCAAAATATACATTGGATTGCCACTGGTCCTTTGGTATTAGAACTGCTTGAATGAGTGATTCCCTAAAAGCTCACTGAGCAATTAAAATATGCTTCTGATCCGGTCTGGCCTCTGAATGAGATCAGCTCTGCAGAGCCACCCGTGTTGGACTGGACATGCACAAGCTTCCAGGGAGGAAGAATAGGACCTATGTTTCTCAAATATTCCCATCTCACTACCTCTTCAGGGGACCCTCCTATAATGTCAACCCTTTAGTCCCACCCTCTCCTGTGCTCCCATCTGAGAGACTGGGAGGTGATTTTTCATCACTGGAATTTGAAACTGTTCGCACCTGCTGTGCCGTCACTGCTTTCTGTAGCAGTCAACACGGTTCTAAGGTGGAGATTCTGCTCCGGGGCAGCTCCTTGCCACCAGGTGAATGTGGAAACTGGAAGTGAGGATGGGAAACTTTAGGTGTCAGTGCGCTGTCATTCTCAGTTCTTCTTCCAGCTAGCCCATGGTCATGGCCCAGATAATAAGAGAAGCCATTCCTTTGTGTAGCGTGGGGAGGGTGACTTGTATTCTGGGATAGACCAGAGAAATTTTATTTACATGCTTGTTTTACTGAAGAAAATATTATCCCACTTCCCTTCCCCCGACCTCACCCATCAAATCCAGCTGCCCAAAGACTGCTTTGGAGGAAGGAATTCTTCTACAATTTTAATGAGATAATTAAAGGAGATGAGGTGTATGAATCTACTTCCTAATCCCAAAATAACAGTTAACATTTATTGGGTTCTCATTGTATGCCAGGCCCTTTCAAGCATGTAAGCTTTTCCATGTTTAAATCATTTAATCCTCACAACCACTCTATGAAGAGGGTAATATTATTTCCACTTTATAGATAAGACAGTTGAGGCTACCAGTAATAAAGTAGCCTGCCTCCAAATCACATAGCTGCTGCTAAATCACTTCAGTTGTGTCCGACCCTGTGCGACCCCATAGACAGCAGCCCACCAGGCTCCCCCGTCCCTGGGATTCTCCAGGCAAGATCACTGGAGTGGGTTGCCATTTCCTTCTCCAATGCATGAAAGTGAAAAGTGAAAGTGACGTTGCTCAGTCATGTCTGACTCTTAGCGACCCTGTGGACTGCAGCCTACCAGGCTCCTCTGTCCAAGGGATTTTCCAGGCAAGAGTACTGGAGTGGGGTGCCATTGCCCTCTCCAAATCACATAGCTACCAAGTGGCAAAGCTAGACTTAACACCAGGCCCGCTTGGCTCCAGCACCTGTGTTCATTTCACAGCAACATCAATGAGCTGACCAGAATAATGTTTTTATCAGTTTTTTTGTGTTTGCAAGTACCCTGAAAATAGGACAAATGATTAAACAATAAGTAGAAAAATTATGGAGATTAGGATGCCAAGACAGATTCTCTGAATGGGGTACAAAAGACTGGCAGGTCCCAGCACTCCTGCTTATAATGTTCCTGTTTCATAATATAGATCTTCTCAGACTTAGATTGGGGGTACAGCCTGATAAATGCATCTTTAAACTGAAAATATCCTAAGGTGAAAATGCATTTACTACTCCTAGCCTGTCAAACAGCATAGCCTATCTTAAACATGCTGGGAACACTTACATTAGCCTGTAGTTGGGCAAAATCATCTAATGCAAAGTCTGTCTGATAAGAAAGTGTTGAGACTTCCCTGGTGTCCCAGTGGTTAGGAGTCTGTTCTTCCAATGCAGGGACCATGGCTTCAATCTCTGCTCAGGGAACTAAGATCACACGTGCCATGCAGTGCAGCCAAAAGGTTTAATGATGATAATAAAGTGTCGACTGTCTCACGTAATTTATTGAACACTGTACTGCAAGTGAAAAACGAAACGGTCATCTGGGTACAGGGTGGTATCAGTTGTTTACCCTCGTGATCATGAGGCTGACTGAGAGCTGTTCTCACTGCCGCCACCCAGCACCACAGGAGTTTTCTCCTGTACATCACTAGCCCCGAAAAAAGACTGAAATTCAAAATTTTGAAGTGTCATTTCCACCTAATGCATATCACTGTCCTAGCAACGTAAAATTAAAAAATTGCTAAGTCAATCCATCATATGTCTGGGACCATCTATACTTGAAGCTGGTATATGTAAACCAAAAAAGAGTCAGAGGTAACTTTTGAGACCCTAGTGTATGTCTTCAGTTAATGATGTTAAAACCTCATACTAAATTGGACTGAATTAACCCATTTGGATCATTGACTGCCCCAGGATAAATGGACTTAACAAGACAAAAATCTCCCACAGACAGACAGACATAGATATATCTATATATATATCTTTTCCAATTCTTTTCTCTTATAGGTTATCACAAAATATTGATTACAGTTCCCTATGCTATTCCGATTCCAATTTTCCTAACCGTTCCCTTTATTGCAATAACATGTACTTTGTGCAAACACCAAATTTCTGCATCCTGACATAGGAAAGGCCTGTTCCCTGCCCATACCATTATCCTAGGACTTCCTCATGGGTTAACCAGGTGCCATCTATAGCAGGACTTGTATGGGGAAATACATTTAATGTGCCAGCCTCAATCGAGAACACAGGCTGTTTTGAAAATAAGCGATGCCTACTCTTTGTGTACCTCACACATGACAGGTTCCCCACGAACCTTTGGAATCTTTCTATTAATCTGTCCGTCTCCTCTCACCCTCAGCTCTGACAGTCACCATTTTCTGCTACCCTTTCATCCCTGTGACTGTGGAGTCCAGCAGAGGTAACAAGGTCCCACCAGGACTTTCTGTTGTCCCCGGTGTCAGAGCACCCAAGCACTTTCCTCTGCACTAAGCCTCGTTCCTCTCTTCCTTACCCCGCTTTTGTCTCCAGGGCCACCTCTTCCTGCTCTGCCTCTTATGTGTCATGGCCCAGGGCAGCATGACGTTTCACCCCTGGCCCGGTCCCTGATGCAGAATGAGGTTGTGATGGGACCTCGTGGAGATCCTGGGTGGTGCACAGAACTGCTTTTCATCCATCTGTATCATCAGCCTCCTGCTGAGGGGGACCCATGCCCCTTCCCTGCCTCCTCTGTCCTCCAGGAGTGTGGAGGCTGTCCTTAATCCAGAGGCTAACTTGCTATATTGAGCTAAATGTTTTAGGGTCCAGAGATCCTTAATACACAGGAATAATTCTCCCTAGGTAACCAGGAAGTGTTCAGGAGACTTCCTCTTCAGTTCAGTTCAGTCACGCAGTCGTGTCCGACTCTTTGCGACCCCATGGACCGCAGCATGCCAGGCCTCCCTGTCCATCACCAACTCCCAGAGTTTACTCAAACTCATGTTCATTGAGTCAGTGATGCCATCCAACCATCTCATCCTCTGTCGTCCCCTTCTCCTCCTGCCTTCAACCTTTCCCAGCATCAGAGTCTTTTCCAATGAGTCAGCTCTTCCCATTACGTGGCCAAAGTATTGGAGTTTCACCTTCAACATCAGTCCCTTCTCTTACCCCTTGGGAACTGCCATCTGATTTCTTTGAGATAAGGGCTCAGAGGGCTTCCCAGATGCCGCTAGTGGTAAAGAAACTGCCTGCCAATGCAGGAGAGATAAGAGACACAGGTTCAGTCCCTGAGTCGGGAAAATCCCCAGGAGGAGGCCATGGCAATCCACTCCAGTGTTCTTACCTGGAGAATCCCATGGACAGAGGAGCCTGGTGGGCTACAGTCCATAGGGTCACAAAGAGTCGGACACGACTGAAGCAACTTAGCAGGCGTGCACACAAGGGAGCTAGCAGGGGACTGGTCTCACCTCCAGAGAAGGAAGTCCTCTGATGACATCATCTTGCTCTTTGCCCTCTGACCCTCGTACTACCTTACCCCCTCCCTGTAAATGGCTCACAGTATTTACCTCCGAATGGCCACTTGGCTCATCTGCAGCCTGATTGCTTGATTTCTCCATTCACTTCTTTTGTGGGGCTTTCTTGAGACTGAGGGAAACTCCTCTGCATCCCCTGCAAAGAGCAGAGCCAGTGTCCAGCCAGGAGCACAGAGCCCCCTTTATGGCTGATGTGGACTTGCCTACACTGTCTGCACTGAACCACCAACAGGGGTGGCCCTTTGGAGGCCATCCCGCACACAGTGATGAAGATTAAGCCTCAGAGCCCTACACGTCCCCTGTTTTGTTTCTTTTTTAGTGTTTGGCCACACCACACAGCTTGTATGATCTTAGTTGCCTGACCAGGGATCAAACCTGAGCCCTCAGCAGTGAGAGCACAGAGTCCTAACCACTGGACAGCCAGGGAATTCCCATGTTTAGTTTCTTTCAACCCCTTTCACCCAATGATTATAAAATTCTAGACGCTTCCAGAGGATTTACTGTGTTTGACCTCAGACCTGTGTGAATCCTACACTCCAAGCTAGGGCAGTTTTCTTCTCGGGGCCTACAGGGGAATTCAGTGACCGCTGAATGTGACAGGGGAGTTGAGTGAGATGGGAACACTGAAATGGGCAGGCACAGAGTCAGTGGGAAGTCTTAGCTGAACGTCTTGGAAAGGCGATAGCAGGGATAGTTTCTAGGGCTGCCATGCACTGGATGGCTTGAACAACAGAAGTGCGTTGCTTCAGGGTTCTAGAGGCCGGAAGTCCAAGAGCAAGGTCTCAGCAAGATGGGTTCCTTCTGAAGCTGGGGGGATATCTGTGCTGTGTCTCTCCCAGCATCTGGTGGTTTGCCAGCAATTTTTGGAGATCCTTGGCTTATGGGTCTTGCGTGGCTTACCTCCTGTGTCCCTTGACTCTTCATTCAGCACCTGTAGGTCTGTTGTTGTTTTCCCATGTCTGCCTTCTCCATGGGACTATGATACCCATGAGAGCCAGGACCACATTTCCTTACTCTTCACATACTGTGCATCTGAAAGACTACCACACGTATGGTTGGCATCGCCGAAAGGCCTTTGCTTCAGTTCGTATTGTAAGGACTGTGACAAAACATACCTCTCTGGTTTGTGCAGCGTGTGCCTGTCTGTGTCCAGCCTCCCCTGTTCAGGGGGGCAGCAGTCATGTCAGAATAGGGGCCCCCTACTCCAGTATGACCTTCTCTTACCCAAATACATCTGCAATGACCCTTTTCCCAAATAAGATCTCTTTGTGGAGTACTAGGGGGGTGGTGACTTCAACACATGAATTTGGGAGTAGGGGAGCACAAATCAACTCCTAACAGAAGTGACAGAGCCTGACTATATGTATGAAATCTATTTTCAATTCCATCTCAAGACCTAGAGTCTTTAATTTTTGTGTAGGTCTTTCTATCACACATGGTTTCTGCTTCTCTTTTACAAAACAGCTGGGAAATGGTGTTTTCAGGGAGAAAAAAAAATCTGGATCCCAGTGTACTAAGGATAATGAGTGAGAGTTACCTGCTGGGGCTGTTGATTTGTATCTCCCTGACCAATGGCTCTTATTATCATCCATAGCCTAAGGGATAACACAACAGGGAAATGTGATCCTGGTACGGGAGACATAAACTTGACCTTAGCCTCTGCTCTGCCCTGGAAATTTCCTAGTCAAAAACCAAGAGTTCAACCAAAGGCAGTTTTGCTTTGTTTTTAAGTTCTACTAGTTATTCATTACATAATGTGAATAAGTGGAAAGTGTTAGTCACTCAGTCACATCAGACTCTTTGGGACCGCATGGACTGTCCATGCAGTTCTCCAGGCAAGAATACTGGAGTGGGTAGGCTTTTCCTTCTCCAGAGGATCTTCTCAACGCAGGGATCAAACTTGGGTCTCCTGAATTGCAGGCAGATTCTTTACCATCTGAGCCACGAAGGAAGCCCAGTGTGATTAAATGGGGTTAAATTTTGATGAATTTTAAGTAGAGAAACTTTACTAATAAATAAAAGGAAAGAGGATGAGAAAAGAAATCAGACTTCTTTTTGTGACCATCACATTTAAGGTCCTACCTTATTGGGGGCTTTTTGGTAGTGAGAAGAAGGGGTTATTTGTGTCTAGAAGAGGTCTACAAGGAGAAAGGTTTGGGGTCAGAAAGTACTTTCCACCAGAAGGAGGTCCCCTACCAGTCCCAGCTACATTCCCTGCCCCACCGCACCCCACCCCCTTTCTAAATCCCAAGTGACCAATTGTATGTGGCCTTTCCTCTCTCTTCCTTGTACGTTTCCCTACTACATCAAGACCTTCAGACCAAGGGCAATGTGGATAATTTCCCAGTTTCCCAGCTGGGCAGTTCACCAAGAACAAACCCAGACATCAAGGCCAGACCAAAAAAACATCTTCTTGTTTTAGACAGAAGACTCCTACATCTAGGGGATTTAATGCACCCACTGTCCGCTTAGTGCATTTCCTGTGTCCGGAGCTTCTCTGCCTGGCGGCTCTGGTCTCATAAGTTTCCATACCCTGCTGCCAACTTATAATAACAGAGGCAGCAGGGTAGCAACATCAGAGCCCTCTCCATACGTGGGCGCGTGCTTTTTGCAAACTGAAACAAAGCTTGGAAGGGCTCATTGCAGACCTTTCAGCCTTGACAGTGGTTGTGCCCAGACCACCAGGAGCCTGGAATTAAATACCCTCTGTTCCAGTTCTCCACAGTTAATGTTATCAACTTCATCAAGTACTTCCTCTTTCAGTGGTGTCTGCAGAGAAATAAATAAATCAAGCCCATCCAAGTCCTGTTTCTGCCCAGATCCTGAGTCAAAAGTAACATCAGAGATGGATAAGCCAGAGCACTGTCTCTCTCCCTCATTGTTCCCAAAATCTGGGCAGGAACAGAGAGTGAAATCTCTCCAGGACATTACATCAGTTCCTCTTTTACCCTTGGCATGAAAAGTTCTTCCTCTCATAGTCCTCCCAGACTTCCTAAGGCTTGCCCCAAGTGCACACCCATCCACTGAGCCTTGACGCCTGGGACATCAAAGAAAACCTGCAGGTAACCAGGCTGCTGGCCAAAGCCTGTGTCCGTTTTGAAATTTGTAAGACAGGAAATGGATTCAGGAAATAGGATTTCTCAGTACATGGTCTTCATCATCCTTAAGTATTTTTAAACCTTAATAAGCTTTTAAGGAAAGGGAGACATCTATAAATGGCATTTAGAATAAAATATATGAAACTTCAAAATGCAACTGTCTTAAATATTGCTTACAATGATGATATTCTGTGATGTGGACAAAAGAGAAATTCATTTTTGTGGATGCAGGATTAAGATCCATATTAGCTATGAAAAGAAAAATTTGCCTCGTCCCCAGATGACTGCAGATCATTTCTGTCATACTAATAATTTCAGCCATTAAAGTTAACTCCTGAGCTAATCAGTGTCCTGCAAGCTTTTGTCTGCATTGAGATTAAAGTGAGGAAGTTAGGACTTGTCATCCCAACCTATACCCTTGCAAGGTTGATTAAGCACTTTAATTCCTTTATAAAATCATAACCACCGAGCCATCATATCACCTGAACACTAATAGTTCCTCAGTATCATCAGCTATTTTCTTAATGTCACATTTTCCAGCTATTGCATAAATGTTTTTACAGTTGGTTTGAATCACAATCTAAGCAAGGATCTGCTTTTTCATTGCAAAAAGTTGACGTGTTTCTTAAGTCTCTTTCAATCTATAGGTCTCCATCCATATCTTTTCTTTTTTAATATTTTATTTTTTATTATTCATTTATTTGGCAGTGCTGGGTCTTAGCTGAGGCATGCACACTCTTTAGTTGTGGCATATGGTTCCCTGACCAGGGATCAAATTCAGGCCCCCTGCCTTGGGAGCATAGAGTCCTAGCTGCTGCACCACCAGGGAAGTCTGTCCTTATTTTTCTTGTGCACATGCTTGCACACTCTTTCTAGGTGTTTAAAAATGAAGTTAGCCATAGTTAGTATAACTTTCCCCCTGTGTATTTTCTCTCTGGTTGCTTTCACAATTTTCTGTTTATTTTTGGTTTTCAGCAGTTTGTGTGCCTGGATGTGGCTTTCTTTGTATTTATCCTATTTGGAATTTTCTGAGCTTCTTGGGTCTTTAAGTTTGTATATTGCTGCTGTTGTTAACAAATTGAAGACCGTTTGGCCATTATTTCTTCTTCTTTTTTTTTTCCCTCATTCTTTGTTTTTTCTTGTTTGACAATGTTACAGTGACTGTGCAGGAAAATCATCTTATTTTCTTCAGTTCAGTTCAGTTCAGTTCAGTCACTCAGTTGTGTCCAACTCTTATTTTCTTAGATGAGCACATAAGTATTTAGGATAGGATATCAGAATTTCTGGGGCTTCCCTGGTAGCTCAGTGGTAAAGAGTCTGCCTGCCAATGCTGGAGACGTGGGTTCAATCCCTGGGTAGGGAATATCCCCTGGAGAAAGAAATGGCAATCCACTCCAGTATTCTTGCCTAGGAAATCCCATGGACAGAGGAGCCTGGCAGGCTACAGTCCATAGAGTCGCAAGAGTCAGACACAACTTAGCAACTAAACCACCACCATCAAAATCTATAATTTGCTTTAAAATAACACAGTTTTTAAGAATGTTTTCAGTTCAGTTCAGGCACTCAGTCGTGTCCGACTCCTTGTGACCCCATGAATCGCAGCACACCAGGCCTCCCTGACCAATGTGTTGGTGGGAGGTAAAAACCCTCCTCTGTTAAAAAAAAAAAATCTCACTTTCTTGAACTTCAATTACATCTCTTTTAGACCATTTCATACTGTTCCCACAGGTCACTGAAGATCTGTTTCTTTGTCTTTAATCTTTATTGATCTGTTTTCATATTTGCTAACCCATCTCCCATCTGCTATGTCTGTCCAGTCCAGTATTTCAAGTACTGTATTTTTCAGTTCAAAAACCTTTTTTAAGAGTTCCTTTTTCTCTTCTGATGATCTTCATCTGTTATCAGTCATTACCACCATTAATAAGTATTTGAACTTATTTATAATAGCTGTTTTAAAGTTCTTATTGGCTCCTTCCGGTATGTAGATTATCTGAGCCTCTTTCTATTGCTTGCCTTCCTTCTTGAATATGGGTCATATTTTTATGTTTCTTTACATGTCTAGAAAATCTTTGGTGGATACTTAATATTATAAATAACATGTTATAGAGACGCTGGATTATGTTATATTCCCCTGAAGAGTGTTGATTTTCCTGCTACCAGTTAAATAACTGGCTGATCACTTTGATTTTGTGGAAGCTAGATCTTATAATTGGCTAGGGAACATCTATTTCGGTTTTACCTTTAGTCCTCAGGCAGATCCCTTTTTCCTAGAGCACTGGTCCTTACTCCAAAGGTATGACCGTTCTGGGGTAATAGATAGCCTGAGGTGTTTTCAGAGTCTTCCTTGATAGATCTCCAACTCTGAACTCTTCCTCTAGTACTGTGACCAGCAGCTGAGATTTCTGCTCATGTCTTTAAACCATACAGCTGTTGCCTTTCATTGAGCTCCTTGGAGTTTCCCCTGCACGTTGCTGTTTAGGAGCACATGTTAAGGATTTGGGAGAATTTTATGTGCCCATTGGTGGCTGAGGCTCCCTTCTTTATGGAAATTTTCTCAGGTTTGTGGTTTTCGCCCCCTCTCCCTTCTGGTAGCTTCATACTCTATCCCTGGCATCTCAAGCAACTTTCTGTTCTTTTTCTAGCTGCCCCAGACTACATGGACTGGAGAGGTCACTCTGGGTGAAAAAGTGAAAGTCACTGAGTCATGTCCGATTCTTTGCAACCCCATAGACTGTAGCCCACCAGGCTCCTCTGTCCATGGAATTCTCCAGGCCAGAATACTGCTGAGTGGGTAGCTATTTCCTTCTCCAGGGGATCTTCCCAACCCAGGGATCAAACCCAGGTCTCCCATATTGCAGGCAGATTCTTTACTGTCTGGGTGAAAGCTGTATAAAGTTGGATCTCACTCTGGACAGTTCCTTTCTTGCAAGACTAAAATCCCCTCAATAACTTTTTTTTGGCCACACCTCAAAGCATGTGGGATCTTAGTTCCCTGACCAGGGATTGAATCTATACCCCCTGCATTGGAAGCACAGAGTCTTAACCACTGAACCGCCAAGGAAGTCCCTCAATAACTTTTATAAATACGTTTTATCCAGACACACAGGAAAGTTAGTCTGCTACAAGTCACTCTGCCATTATTGAAACTGGAATCCTCTTTATGAGGAGAAAAATGAGAGCATACCATAGAACTTCACCTTACTTTACTTATCTAACCATAGCGCCTGGAGACTGGTCCGTAGCACAACATCAAGGTACTCCTTATTCCATTTTATAGCTGTGTATCCTTCACCATTTAGAGAGAGACTCTCATGTGTTAAACCAGTCTTCTGTCGGTAGCTATTCCAATGATTGTATGCATGCTTAGTCATGTCCAACTCTTTGTGACTTTATAGACTGTAGCCTGCCAGGCTTCTCTGCCCATGGGATTCTCCAGGGAAGAATATTGGAGTGGGTTGCCATTTCCTCCTCCAAGGGATCTTGCTGACCTAGGGATCAAACCTGCATTTCTGGCATCTCCTGCGTTGCAGGCTGAACCACCACTGAACCACCTGGGAAGCCATCCAATGACTAAGCACTTTTAAATTCATAGCAGCATGTTATATAGTGATTATAAAGTAAGCCCTTTGCTTTCAGGCAGATGATCATGAACAGTATTCCTTTTGTTCACCATCTCATATGATTGGTGAGATCTAGCAGAGTCCCCATTCTCCTGTTATCCCTGTGTTAAACTTTAGGAAATGACCACCTTCGACTCTTGTGTGCTAACCCTATCAGATTCCCAGGTCCCCTTTATATGTTCTTCATATAGATACTGACGTCATGGTGAAAGGAGATGACTTTGTCTTGCTTTATTTAGAACCATGGACAAGTCTTTGACCAGAACAAGGACCTGCAGGTATACGCATGCTTTTGGTGAAACAGCTCTGGGAATAGATGTGGCCAGAGAAACCTCACTGAGATGAGTGGGGGACTCTGGAGAAAGCTCTGTGTCTGTAGGCAGATTTCTGCACTTCTGACCCTGTTAAGAACAGGGCCTCCTAAAGCTCTATGTTTGCTGGTCCCTCCCTCATCCCAGCCCATGGAGCTACTTCTGCTACTGAGCTGTGTACACTCCTGTTGTCTTTGCTCAAACGTCTCCAACTGGAGCATTCAGGTGGGATAGGATGGAGGCATTTATTCTCAGGGGTCCACTCTTCCTCCTTCACTCTACCTGTCTGACCATTTGTAGGGACTGTGCATTCAGAAACAACATGATTCTAAATGTTGTTTAAAGTGCGAGACTGTCATTGTAAATCAGGCCCACTGTGCCTGCTCAGAGCAGGGTTTGATACAACTCCCCCCACCTGACCCCACACCACCCTCCGCTGCCCCCAGTTTCTACATAGCAAAGAGGTGGATGCTCTAGTGGGCATATAAGACTATAGAATCTGACTAGAGTTTATCTGGGTGACCTTGGGCAAGTTGCTTAACTTTTTATTTAAGAATATTTGTTTATTTGACTGTGTCAGTCTTAGTTGGGGCACACAAGATCTTCATCACATCATGTGGGATCTTTTGCCATGGGCGCTCGGACTCTCAACTTGTGGTCCATGGGCTATAGACCGTGCGGGCCTAGTTGCCTGGTGATATGTGGAATCATAGTTCCCTGACAGGGATCGAATCCTTCTCCCCTTCATTGCAAGGCAGATTCTTAACCACTGGACTGCCAGGGAAGTCCCTGCTTACCTTCTTTATGCCTCCATTTTTCTCTCCTGTTATAAACAGGAGTAACGGCAGCATCTTCTACTTGTGTCAGAGGATTAGTGGCTTCAGTTGTGTGCAATGCGTTGTGACTCTGTGGACTGTAGGCCCCCAGGCTCCCCTGACCATGGAATTCTCCAGGAAAGAATACTGGAGTGGGTTTTCCTGACCCAGGGGTCAAACCTGAGGTCTCTTGCACTGCAGGCAGATTCTTTACCATCTGAGTCACCAGGGTG
The DNA here is from genome assembly GCF_001704415.2 of Capra hircus. Classification (NCBI taxonomy): domain Eukaryota; kingdom Metazoa; phylum Chordata; class Mammalia; order Artiodactyla; family Bovidae; genus Capra; species Capra hircus. The sequence goes on along the minus strand of NC_030812.1, from coordinate 96,592,580 downwards.
TGTTGTAAATTTTAAGCAATATAATCCAATCCATAGAATATACAGTAATTGCTTTATTATTTTCATCATCTTTATCATTAATAGCAACAACTCCTGGAAGCAGAGAATATGAAAATTGGGTTATGAAAATGTAAGTCGGTGAAAGCCTCTCGAGAGAGACCCTCAGGGGCCCTGAAAAACCACACCAAAGAGTCAAGTAACAAAAAGATAAAGAATGAATAAAGAATGAGTGTGTGGCTTCCTTGTGTTTATAAGCCACGAATAGGTGATAAATGGAATACTGGTAGAAATTCTTCACTTCTCCAGGGGCAGGGAAAGAATTTCAAGTATGTGCAATTTAATTTTTTTTAAGCAGGGAAAAAGACCCCACATCTGGGGGAAAAGGGTCTTCCCTCACCTGCACGTGCTCCATGCTTGTCACCTTTACAACTGTTGTGGGGTTCCCTCCCCTGAGCATCCATCGGGGTCTCTGACTGTCCTTCCCTCTGCCCCACAGATAACGGTGTCCAGAGGACCTCGAGGCCGTCGGCCGAGAACGTACACCAGAACCCTCCCACCATTGAACTGTTGCACCGTTCCAGGTCGCCCATCACAACAAACCACCGGCCTTCTCCCGACCCCGAGCAGCGGCCCCTACGGTCCCCCCTGGACAACATGATCCGCCGCCTCTCCCCAGCCGAGAGGGCCCAGGGACCGAGGCTCCACCAGGAGAACAACCACCAGGAGCCCTACCCGCTGTCAGTGTCTCCCATGGAGAACAACCACTGCCCACCGTCATCCGAGCCCCACCCGAGGCCCTCCAGCCCCCGGCAGGAGGGCACGCGGGTCATCCAGCTGATGCCCAGCCCGATCATGCACCCTCTGATCCTAAACCCCCGACACTCCGTGGATTTCAAGCAGCCGCGGCTCTCCGAAGACGGGCTGCACCGGGAAGGGAAGCCCATCAACCTCTCGCATCGGGAGGACCTGGCCTACATGAACCACATCATGGTCTCCGTCTCACCGCCCGAGGAGCATGCTGTGCCCATTGGGAGGATAGCAGGTGGGTGAGCCCCCCGCCCTCCCGGGAGCCCCCACGCCATCCCAATTAGGTGCCCTCCAGAGGCTCTGGGAGGCCAGGGGGAGGGGGGAGGCTTTGATAGCTGGTGGGTGAGCCCCCCGCCCTCCCGGGAGCCCCCACGCCGTCCCAATTAGGTGCCCTCCAGAGGCTCTGGGAGGCAGGGGATGGAGGCTTTGCCGGCAGGAGACGAAATTCCCTAAATGGGCTAGTTAATGAGGCGCTGGGCTGCTGGAGTTAATGAGCCTCAGAAATGTGAAGAAACAAATGTCCTCCGACCAGCTTACAAGGAGAGTCACATTAGGATTGTGGCTAAGCGAAAACATTTAAAATCAAAGGTTTATGAGCATGTTAATGGCTCTGTCCCGGAGTTTCCAGTGGCTAATTAATGAGCAGGCACAGCACAGAGGACCTCTGTCTCAGATTCAGGCCTGGATTTCCATCCTCTGGGCAGTAACTCCATGTAGCCTTCACCTTGGGAAGAGGCAGAAGAGAAAAGTAGGATTAGGGTGTTGTTCGGTCATTTGCACAGAGGAAGCCACGCCCGAATTCTTTTCCTTTGATGATGACAAGCCCAAATTTGTTTCCCTAAGATGAGAAACCAGTGAAAAAAATCCCCATGTTGTATTTTTGCTCATGTGGAGAAGGAAATGGCAACCCACTCCAGTGTTTTTGCCTGGAGAATCCCAGGGACGGGCGGGGGGGGGGGGGGGCTGGTGGGCTGCTGTCCTGCTGTCTCTGGGGTCGCACAGAGTCGGACACAAGTGAAGTGACTTAGCAGCAGCAGCAGCCCATAATTTACATGAAGTCATTCTCCAGAAGCTTTTATAATCCTCTCACCTCTTAGCAAAGTTAGGGCTTTTCCTAGAGCTTCTCTCTGGTCACGAGACACTTTTTGAGCACTTACTGTGTGCAGATAAACTCATTAGGACATAGAGGACACAGAGCTGATTAAACACAATTACTTCCGCGGGGATTTAAAATTTACTAGGAGAGACAAGTGTGAAAACCACTAAGGTATAAGACAAAAGGAGATAAGCCCTCTGCCCCGTTCAGTCGAAGCACAAGCATTTATTGAGTACCTATTGTGTGGTGTGGATGCAATGCAGAGAAAAAAGTTTTTAATATTTTATTTATTTGACTGCACTGGATCTTAGCTGTGGAATGCAAACTCTTAGTTGTGGCATGTGGGATCTAGTTCCCCCACCAGGGATGGAACCCAGGCCCCCCTGCATTGGGAGTGTGGAATCTTAGCCACTGGACCACCAGAAAAATCCCAGTAAGAAGCATTTTGACTGGAGGAATTGAGGAAGGAAGATAGCTCAAAGTTGAAAGTGGTTATGGGTCCAGTAACGGGAAGACTGGCTTCCCTGGTGGCTCAGTGGTAAAGAATCTGCCTGACAGTGCTGGAGACACAGGAGACATGGGTTTGATCCCTAGGTCAGGAAGATTCCCCTGGAGGAGAAAATGGCAACCCACTCCAGTATTCTTGCATGGGAAATCCCATGGATAGAGGAGCCTGGTGGGCTACAGTCCAGGGGGTCGCAAAGAGTCAGACACAACTTAGCAACTAAAGAACAGTGCAAGAGAGACATGGAGGCAGAAGAGAGGTCACACTGTCCAGGGAAACGTGAGACATTCTCCTTCCTCCTTGAGCTGATGCTGTAGGACTGAGATCCAGCTGAACCACAGGATGAAGCAAGGCTCACAACATCACGATAACACAGGTCCTAAGGCTACTTCACCTCTGTCTTGACTTGCTGTCTCTTTTTTGTTGAAGTCATTTGTTTCTAAATTTTTCTCTGGCCCCAAGGGCACCTCTGATAGCACCTCAATTTTACCACTAAATAAGTTACATCAGGAATGTTGAATCAAGAAAATCAAAGAGCTATGACTTACATGTTTCAAAAAGAAAAAAAAAAAAAACTATGAAAAGTGAAATGGTCTATGCTTAGAATGTGATTCAAAAGCATCCCACAGGGCTGGGAGTGAGGAAAGCATAGTTGTGGTGGTTCATTCGCTAAGTCATGTCCAACTCTGCGATCCCATGGACCGTAGCCCACCAGGCTCCTCTGTCTATGGGAATTCCCAGGCAGGAATACTGGAGTGGGTTGCCATTTCCTTCTGTGGGTAAAATAAGGTTAGTTATAACCCAAGGGCTATATGGCTGGGTATTGGATGCATAGAGATTTACGTTATTGTTCTGTCTACCTTTACGTAAAATTTTTTTAATGATGGGGAGGAAAAAAAAAATTGTGAAAAGAAAGAACAGGGGTCAACGTAGCTTTGCTTATTCTGCAAAGCATGTGCGTTTCCCAGGTAGATGGAGGAAGAGCATGGGGTCAGTGTATTCCTGTGAGTAATATAAACGACCTGTTTTGAGCTTTCCAGGAATTCCCTTCTTGTCTGGATCTGCCGTGTTGTCTCGTTTCTTGCATGGTCTTTACAGCAATTCTGAACATTCTGAGGGTACTTGCTACTTGTTTGTAATCCTCAGGACAGCTCTGCAAAAGGAGCTAGTCATTGCTGAATTCATTTTATATGGAAGGGATCATTTACAGGGGAAGCCATGGAGGAAACTGAGCGCAGAGAAGTGGAGGCCATGGTGGCTGGATGATGTGGCTACAGGACAGCCCTCGCTAGCACCATCCCCCCCCCACTTCCTGATCACCATCTGTCTTGTCACCTCCTCTGTAATGCCGTCTTCGCCACAGACTTCTTAGGAATCCACGATAAGCCCCATGTGTCAAGTTAAATTGTTTAGACTTAGAGCTGTTTTTCCCTTGTTTAGTAGGTCTAGAAATTTTTTAATATGGCTGTCTTAAAAATTGTTCTACTCTGTTGGTATATTCCCAGATTTCGTAATCTCCATATGTCTGTGTTCAGTAATTTGACCAAATCCAGGATTAGCTAATATAATCAAAAGGCAGTGTTTCTGAAGGGTGAAAGAAGATGGAAATCTATGATCTAATATTTAGTCTTAATCCTGAGACCCTGTGAATAGAACCCATCATAATTCCAGGCTCCTTTGTTTCATTTGGGATCTCCCTGTCTCTCCACCCCATTTTGGTATCTTCTTGAACAACTCAGATCCTTGTGGAATTTATTCTTTTATTGGCAGTCGAATTCATTGAGTGATTCTTACGTACAGTGTGAAGTCCTTTCATTACTGAACAGTGATAAAAGCCCTTCAGATCTCTATAAAGCAGCTTTTAGGTGAGAAAACTTAGCTCCTTATGCTTTTTTTATATGTATTTATTTTAATTGGGAGATAATTACAATATTGTGATGATTTTTGCTGTACATTAACATGAATTGGCCACAGGTATACATGTGTCCCCTCCATCCTGAATCCCCTCCCCACCCCATCCCTCTGGGCTGTCCCAGAGCACCAGCTTTGGGTGCCCTGCTTCATACATAGCACTTGAACTGGCCATCTGAGCCTAGAGGGCACCAAAGGTGCTGCTGTGTCACGCTGACAGAGACTGTAGCTGGAGGATATGGGTAAGAACAGTGCTTGTGACTGTGGATAAAAAGGTCTTGTCCACTCAGATAGTCCTGGGCATATGCCTTTGGACACCTTCTGTGTTTATGGCACTCATCTGCATTCATGGGGGTTGGGTGTTCAAGGAGATTGTAAGACACGATCTTTGTTGTGAAAGAGCTGAAGACAGTTGACTACAACTGAAGCTCACGGTACCTTCCAGGGACTCCCATTAAGTGCTGTAAGAGATCAGAGTAGGGGTGTCAGGAGGCCTTCATGGGGAGCTGGCTTTTGGCTAGGCTTAGTGAATGCTTAGAATATGAACAAGTAGAGATTAGAGGAAAAAGAGGTCATTCTAGATAGAGAAAACTCCAAAGCAAGATAAGCCCCAGTATATTTGTTCTAGGTTTCACATAGAAATGTAAACTCCAGAATCTAGGTTTGTTAAAAATGGATTTTTCAATTCAGTTTTTCTCATGTTTTAATCTCTCCGAAATTGGGACGCATCATACACTTTAGAGATTGCATGCAAGTTGTGGTAGTTTACTTAGGTATTTACCTGGTAGAAAAAGATTCAGTAAAATATTCAGTAAATATTCATCTAGGAGGTAGTTGACAGTTTAAATACAAACCACAAATTAGATCAATTGAAATAGAACGTGTGGCTTATTCTGAAAGGTGGTGTTTATTTTCCAAAGAATAAGGACTGTTACTGAGTTTAATAAGTTGAAATGGCTGGCATTTGTGGGACAGAATGAGAAGATTCCTGGATTCTGTTTTTTAATTTATTTTTAATTAGGGGATAATTGCTTTACAATATTGCTTTGGTTTCTGCCATACAGTAATGTGAATCAGCTATAAGTGCATATAGCTTTCCCTCCTGGGTTTTGTTTTTGTTTTGGTTTTTTTTTTAACTGAAGAGCCAGTGGTATGTGCGATGCTGAGCAAGTTGCTTCTTTCTGCACTATTTTCTGTTATCTTCAGGAAAGGATTACTTGGGGGAGGTGAAAGCATATGTCACCTTCTAGCATTTTCTTAGCCCACCAAAGTTTTACTGGCCTGCGTCTCACTGATGTGTTTCATAGCCAAAGACTGGTACTGGCAGTGAGCACCATAAATTGAAGAAGGGTAGCAAGGGTGATGCTGTGTTTTCAGTATAATATTGGAAATCATTCTTACAACTCATTGACTTCAAAGCTAGAAGCATCTTTTACAGATGGAGAAACTGAGCTTCGGGCACGTCAAGCATTCAGCCTCGAGCTTCATCCAGTGTTCTTTCCAGCGCATTTGTTTCCTTAGGCCCAGGGACTGGAAACGCTGGCCTATGGGCCACGTCAGCCACCGCCTGTCTTTGTAAGTCAAGTTTTATTGGCACACGGCCAAACCCATTCACTTAGTATTGTCTGTGGCTGCTTTGGTGGGGTTGAGGAGGTACAGCTGACACAGGACAGCCCACAAAGCCTGAAATATTATATTTACTGATGGGCCTTGTACAGAAAGAGTCCGCCGCTCCCTGTTCTGGGGCACAGTCTGCTTTGAAATCATAGGTATGGAGGATTCACAGGGTAGAAAATGCCGTCGTTGCTCTCCAGGAATTACACCTCAAAGAATGAGGCATGCCTAAGACATGTGGAGGGAACAATGGCAAGCGATGTAAGGAGGGAGATAAGTCCTGATGGCACGCTAATTGCTGAGCCGCCCAGAGTACTTACAATAACATTATTAACATAAAATACAGCTGAAGAACAGAAAGTGTCGGGCTGCCTACTTGAACTGTGTAGTTCAGATCACTCACTCATTCTAAAATTCTCATGTCTCTCTCTGTGCCAGGCATTTTGCTCGGTGATAGGGTGAAGCTTCTCACTTAATGCCATCAGACAAGCTAAGCTCCCCGCTTTGGTTTTAACCATAGACACCTCAGTTTTAAAAGAAAAAAACGAAGTCATTTTGGCTTTCTTAAATTTCTACAGTTCCACTAAAACCTGAGTTACCAGATTGCTTATCCCTTCCTTGGCCTTAATCCAAAAAGTCGGCTAAGGAAGCAAGATTCATTGGCAATGTGGTTGATAATCCATTCGAAGTTACTCATCTGCTCCACAAAAGTAGGGGCTAGAGAAGCCTGTACAGAGTTGGTTGTTCAAAGTCCATGGACCATCCAAATAGAGAACATCTTGTCCTATGCTTACCTCACAACTTTTGCTATTGTTGTTCAGTTGTGTCTGACTCTTTGCAACCCCAGGGACTGCACCACACCAGACTTCCCTGTTGTTCACCATCTCCCTGAGTTTCCTCAGATACATGTTCATTGAGTCGGTGATGACATCTCTCGCTTTTCTCTGCAAACGTGAGCTTCTTCATGGTTTGAGGATCTCACTGGTGAGTTGATTCTACTGCAGATAAAACAGAATTCTCCCCACACCACCCCCAGGCCCTGTGCACTTCACTTCCAACCCTCTGATAATGCTGGCCTGGCAATCTGAGATCCTCAAAGGATCTGAGAATATATGTATTCTCTCTCAAGGTTGTATTTTTAACAGAAACAAAAGGTTTCTCATTAAGGAGACATCGAGTTTCCCATATTGCTTACTTGTCACAGAGCACCGTCCTCTTTTGATCTGGTTATATTGGCTGGATGAGCTCTGTAAGCACAGACTTTCAACCCTGGAGCCTCTAATCATCTAATCAGACATCAGATAAGCCCAAGACTCCAGGGACAGCACCTGGGGGCTCATCCTCAGGACGTACATGGACTTGTATTGCTTCAGGAGCAGCCCTGAAGAGAGAAAGACCTCCTAAAAGGCCAGTCTTAATGGATTGTATCAAGTGATGAGGGCAGCCTTTGTGGTGAGGTGTGGCAATATGCACACACACATTTGTAGATATTGTGTTTGGAAAAAAGGACAGGGTCGTGGGTATCATCTCAGTAAGCCAAGGGGCCTCGGGGATTTAGCCATGTCCTCCCGCGCTATCTCAGGCAGGTAACCCTCTGCTGACCCAGAGCCTTCATCCACGGCTGCTCGGACGATTCCTGGGGAAGAGCATATAGCATCTGGAATCAACACAATTAGAATGTAGCCTTTGACTCCCAGGCTGAGGTATTTAAGATTGCTGAAGCCCAGTTGCCTTATCGATAATAATGCAGATACTAATTCCCATTTCTGGGCACTTGAGCACTAAAGAAACACTACGCAAATATTAGCACAAACAGGTTAATTTCTACGAGTTAGTGTCCCTGCTCTGCTCAAGGGTTGAACAGGGGAGGACAGTGGGTACGGCCAGCACCACTGCCCACCGGCATGGGTGTGGGGGCCTTGACCCAAACAAAGCCTTGTGTCTGAACGTTTGTTCCAAGTGATACTGGCCTCTGACGTGCAGACCTTCAAAGAACCCTAGGTTCCTTGGAGACTGACTTCTTCCCTCCTGCTCACCTCCCCCGAGGCTTTGCCCACTGTATTTTGAGGAGACCCTTGGAGACTTTGGCAGACTCCACCTCAACAGGAGTCTCCCAAGTGTCCTGGCTTTACACACTCTAGCTGAGTCACTGCGCTTTCTTTTCATTGGGACCTCTAAGAAATCAGCCCTAAAAGAGAAGGAAGTTTCAGGATGGCCTTTTTAAAAAGGTAACACAGTACCAGCACAGTAATGGGGTAGAAAATAAGAAAAGGGGCTTGAGGAGACTAGAGGTTCCAGTTTGTTTTAAAGGCGTGCGTTTCTGGAACAGCATCTCTAGTCCCAGTGGTGCCTGGATGCAAATTCCCCGCTGCCACCACATTTGAGGGAGAGGGGCAGGTCTTACTGGGTTCTGTCTGGAGGCTTGATCTCAGCTATAAGGCGTGATTGCAGATTCCTGCCTTTCCCAGCCTCACTCCACACCACCTGCCACCAAAGGTGAGAAGGTTTAGCGGCATTTGCAGCTGCGGTCCCTCTGCTCCGGTGAAGCCAGGAAGCACAGATTTGTGTTCTCTGCCTCGGCTTCTCCCCCTCCCGGCTGGCTGCTGTGCACATATGGCTTCTGTTTCCCTACGCCACAGCAGAGCACAAGCAGTTGCCTGCTGTAAACACATCTCTGCGTATCAGCACAGGGTTGGCTGCACTGGATTTATCAGCTTTCTGCTTCTAGGTAATGGCCCATCTAGAATCAAGGCAGGAAAAAAAAAAAAAAATAGCTGCAGACAGCCACCCCCCTGCAGTGGTGTAAAACCCATGCTTCTGTAAGCAAGGTTTCTCAAGCTGGGCACTCTCGATATTTCGGTTAAATAATCCTTTGTTGGCGGGGGGATGGCATTCTTTTGTGCATTACAGTAAGTCCCCTACATACGAACCTTCCAAGTTGCAAGCTTTCAAAGATGCAAACGTGGGATCCCATGTCTAATCACTTAAGTTAGTTCACATGTCTGGCGTGTATTCTCTAAAGTGGTTGTGCTCTTGTGTACTTTGCTTTACAGCACTGTACAGAGTACAGTAGTCCTCTATACCTTTATTCAAGCCTGGACTGTCCAGAAGCAAGAATAAAAGCAGCGGTGATGTAGCTGGTACTGCTGTACTTTTCAAGATACCGTGTGTTAGTACTCAGTCATGTCTGACTCTCCTGCCACCCCATGGACTATATAGCCCACCAGGCTCTCCTATCCCTGGAATTTCTCAGGCAAGAATACTGGAGTGGGTTGCCATTTCCCTCTCCAGGGGATCGTCCTGACCCAGGGATCGAACCCGCGTCTCCTGCAATGGCAGGCACATTCTTTACCGTTGCACCACCAGGGAAGCCTTCAAGGTACTATACTGTAATATTAAAAATGTTCATATTTTTTATGTACTATTTGTGTGAAAAGTATTATAAACCTATTACAGTACAGTACTATACAGCCGATTGTGTTAATTGGGTACCTAGACTGTGTTGGACTTGTGAATAAGTTGGACTTAAACAAATGCACTCTTGGAATGGAACTCATTTGTATATAGGGGACTTGCTATATATTGTATAAGATCTTTAGCAGCATCCCAGGCCTCTGTCACAGCATCCTCCACCCCAGATATAATGACCAAAATTGTCCCCAGACATTGTCAAACGCCTCCCCCACCCCACACAGCAGGCAAGCTTGCCCCTAGTTTAGAACCATTGCTGTAAAGCAGAGAAGCAACCTTTTTGTGTTGCGTGTTACCTACGTGTTGCTCAACCTGAAATAAATTGGTTAGCTTTTCATGAGGATTTGAAAGCAGTGAGACAGGGGCGCTAGGCCCCTCCTTGTTGGTGATTATACCCACAGAACTCTAGTTCACAGACCTTCATTTAAAATTCCATTTGGGCAGTTAAGACAACCTAAAATTGCTTTCTTAGACGCTTTCCTGAAATTTAAATTAACCACCATCATTAAACATTCCCTGGTCAATAGCTTGACTTGCCCACTCAGATTTTTTAAACATCAGTTTTGTCTAGCATGGTTTTTGGGTTTTTTTTTTTTTTTGGAAACCATGTTGGTTATGTGTGACCTGCCCGTCTTTTTACAATGTCTGCTCAATAAGCTTGTACAATGAGTCTCTGGTAAGAGACAGGCGTGGGAGGGAAAATATTTCTCCCTAACCACAGAAAGGGTTTTTCTTTTTTTCCTTTTCTTTTTGACAGTGCCTTTTAACTGTGGATACCCAGGGTACCTCACCCAGCAGGAAAGAGAACTCTCTTTCTGCAATTGGAAAATAACACTTCACTCCACTAAACCCTTTTATAAGCTTCCTCCCGTGGAAGAGAGAATCAAAATCGTGCACATTTGTTTACAGGGCCTTCCTTCTCAAGGCACGTGGGGGTTTTAGTTTTGGGTGAGTGTCTCTTAAAGTAATGAACGCTTTGTGATATAAGATTATTTTTCACATGCCTAGTCAAGTGTTTTGTAATGTGATGAACCTTTGTTTTCAAAGCCTGATGCTTTTTATTATATAGTAGTAGTAAGCGTTTTTATTAATGACCAAAGAACATTGTATCTGTGCAGACATGGATGGATTTTAACAAAACTGAAAAACAGCTGGTGGGCCATGGCAACAGCCTTCAGAGGACCCAGGGAACTAAAAAGAATCTGCCTTTTTATTTAACTAAAGTCTTAAAAATAACTCATTGGGCTTTGAATTTCAATTGTTTTGTTTTGTTTTGTTTTAAAGAAAAAAACTGTCAGGTAGTTATTTTTATCATCTGGCATAATTTTTAACTAAAGCAACAAAAGAATCAATAGTGTTAATAAAAGCCACTTATACTGTGAGCTTCAACAACTGCTTTGTGCTACAAAATTCCTGTTGCTACCTCCGTTAGTGACCAAGTAATTCAATGTCTTAAATGTCAACATATTTTTATTACTCGGCTAAAGTTGACTTTGCTGGATTAAATGTCATTTAAAATGATCAATTGGCAGCTTGTTTGGGGCTCTTTTCACATTTATGAAAGAGAAAAGTTTGCAGGCTACAAATGGTCTTACAGCTCAAGAGGTAAAGTCCGTTCTCTGGGAAACCCTTCCTTCCAGGTACCAACCAAACACAGATCACGTTCTAGACCTTTTTCAGTAAATGATCTACGGTGTAAAGTTCTCAGTTTGATGCCTCTGAAGAACCCAGCGTGGTAGGTACCGAGAACTGGTTAAGCCCTTACTTTGAGAAATGGTCTGGTTCTCACGTCACCATTTTATGAGAAATAGAATGTACAAGGCAGTAAAAGAGAAGCAACAGAAACAATGAAAGTGAAAATCCTTGAGCAGATGGTGTCAAGACAACACTCATCTTACATTTTAGCTCCAGGAAGTTCTCGAGGTTGAGAGGACTGCCCATATATCACTTACCTTCATGTGGGCAAAAAAGGTTCTTTCTATCAAACTGCTAAAGATGACCAAATCAGTTTTTTAATTATTAAACTGTATTTAAATGATTCACTATGGAAAATCTTATTCCCCATCCACAAGCATCCAAAAGGTGTCATCAAGCCTCTAGGTGGTAAAAAAGATTGTAACCCTGTCAAGAAACATGGACAAGAAGCTCTTCACAAACCACCTTTGTTCCTCTTAGAGGAAGGGCGTTTTTTATGGTAATATTTGATTCTGTCAGATGGCTTCTACTTGGAAGAGATTGTCGGAAATTAAAACCCATCTGCTGTTTGACAGTAAGACACAAACTGGACAATTAAACTGCAATTCAGTTCTCTATTGGAGAAGGAAATGGCAACCCACTCCAGTACTCTTGCCTAGAGAATCCCATGGATGGAGGAGCCTGGTGGGCTACAGTCCATAGGGTCGCAAAGAGTCGGACACAACTGAGCGACTTCACTCTTTCACTTCAGTTCTCTATTCTTTCACCTATAATAAAAATGATATAAGACGAGGAGGTGGCAGAGAGGGAAAATGACACTGCCTGCTTCACCACTTTGCCTGAAGTCACCCTCTTACAAGTGCCTTAAAAATGAGCTCGGTTATTCTCAATCTGGGATCATGTGGCACTCACCTCCCAAGGTACTTCCTCTTGCTGGGACTGGTCCCCTTGCTGTCTCTCTGCTCCCCCTCTGGCAACCACGAGCACAGCGAGCACAGCGTCAGGCAGGGTTGGTAACAGATCGCTGGCCAGCTTTCATAAGCATAGGGTTCAAACGCCAGAAATTAAGAAGGACACCACGGGTTCTTTGGTGAAACACAAGAAACCACATGTCAACTTAATTTTTGTTTTTAATGTGCACCATTTTTTAAATCTTTATTGGATTTGTTACACGGTATTGCTCCTGTATTATGTTTTGAGTTTCTGGCTGCAAGCCATGTGGGATCTTAGCTTCCCTTATCAGGGAAGGAACCTGGGTCTTAACCACTGGACTGCCAGAGAAGTCTCCACATTACATTTTAGACAGAGATCAATCGGGGGGAAAAAAGGATACAGTAACGGATACTAAAGATGTATGGTCAGACTTCCTGGAGGTCCAGTGGTTAAGACTCCATGCTTCCACTCAGGGGGCTCATGTTGGATCCCTGGTCAGGGAAGTTCCGCATCTAAGTGCACCCAAATTTAAAAAAAAAAGATAACTGAAAATGTAAAACTCTTAGAAGAAAACATAGGCAGCAGTATTTCTGTCCATGGATTAGGCAACTATTTCTTAGATATGACATTTAAAGCACAAATAACTGAAGAAAAAATAGATTTAAAAAAAAATCTTGTCATTTTAATGGATGTCCAATTTAAGTTTCACAGTTGCTGCCTAAAAGATACTTACCTAGTGGCTCAGATGGTAAAATCTGCCTGCAGTTCAGGAAGCCCAGTTCAATCCATGGGTGTGGAAGATCTGCTGCAGAAGGGAATGACAACCCCTCCAGGATTCTTGCCTGGAGAACTCCCATGGACAGAGGAGCCTGGCAGGCTACAGTCCATGGAGGTCACAGAGTCAGACACAACTGAGCGACTAACACTTTCAAACTTTTCCCTCCTGGAAAATGCTGCACTGTGTGCCAGTTCCTTCTGCTGTTCAGAGGGAAAGCTGGGTTTCGCAAAGGACACACACATCTTGGTTGGAAAAGTCCTAAAGCTTGACTAATAGACACCTGTGAACCAACTTCTCTGAGAAAAGAGTTCTCAGCAGGATGTGTGGGACAGACTCTGACCTGTCATAAGCTGTGCCTTTGAGCTGATGACCAAACCCTCTAAGCCCCAGCTTCCTCAGCCACGAAGTAGGAATAGCAACAACGCCGGCTGCACCGGGTGTCCTGAGGGTCAGAAGCAAGTGGCTGGAGGCACGCATGGCCCCATGCCTGCAAGCAGCACCCAGCGCGCGGCGTCATCGTGACACTCCTTACTGTCTTCTTCACTCGCAGCATCGCTCATACAGCAGTCCCAGAAAGAGTCACTGTTGTCATGCCCCTTTCATGAAGGAGGAACCCCAGGGAGATTTAAAACACTTGCCCAGTGCAACCTGACTCAATTTCTCCTGTAAACATGTGCCCAAGGAGGGTGTGTTTTGTGCTCTGGGAGGTGAATGTGTTGGCTCTGAGATAGCCCAAGTCAAGATTAGACGCTCCCCCTGCCCAGGTGTGCCAGGCTTCACCTGGTATAAGGAAGTGGCTCCTGGCCATACAGAAGCCCCAGAGTTCAGATCCGCTTGTGACCTGGGGCCCAAGAGGATTAGGAAGGAGGTGGCACGCCGAGTGAGGGTTAGAAATAACACTGGTAAAGTGAAGAACATATATACTGTGTCTGATAATTGCTCATTTACGACCAGCCATGCTGGCCAGCGCTCCCCAAAACAACAGTGCACACCTGGGAACGTGAGTTTTGACTCTCATCCCAAGGCTGGTCCTGTGTCAGCTGGAGCCACAAAGTCCACATCTGTCTCCATCCTCCTGTCAAGGCTGTGCCAGGGGAGCAGGCCACAGCCCGTCTGGCGCTAATCCAGTAAGCACTAGAACAAGGTCAAGGAGTGCAATCTGCCTCTTCTTGTGGAATTTGCCAGCCCGTAGCCAAAAGGCAAGGCCTAGCCCAGCACCTGGCCTGCGCTAAAGAAGATGCGTTGCTTGACCAAGTGATCCAACATCATTCTGCACATGGAGAAACGGATTTTTTTTTTTTGCCCTGGGTTCCTATCTACCCTGATTCCATTATAATAAAACGATTAACTTCCAAAGTAGCTCTAAGGTGACTGTTTTCTTAAACCACATGGGTCTTCCTTTCCCACAGCCAACCTCAGTCATCACATCTCCATCTGTTCACTGTCCCCCCACCAAAGGACCTTCCACCCCACCCTGACACCACACCACCCTCTCTGGAACACGAGGGCACTCTCTGCCCTTTTACCTGCCAGCCTGTCTTCAGCCCCTTTTCAGAACCGATTCATTTCCTGTTAGAGCTTGTTCTTTCCCTCCTGTGGGCTCTACTCCAGTTCAAATCATGGGTCATGACCAGTCCTTTCCTCTTTCCAGGTTGCTGTGTCCTCATCTGAGGTTGCAGGGAGGGAGGGTCTGGGCCAGGATGGTCTCGAAGGCCTCCACGGGTCAAAGGTCGCCGTCTCTCTGTGCCTTGATAAAAGTTTTGTTTTTGTTTTGGCTTGCGGGATTGAACCCGGACCCTCGGCAGGGAAAGTGCAGAGTCCTAACCACTGGACTGCCAAGGAATTCCCAAAACAAGGAGGTTGGACTCAGTCCAAAGAGGGCAAAAGCGGTTCCTCGATTATTTTCTTGATTCTTGCTCTTCATAGTTACAAGCAGCCTTGTCAACGGTGTTTTCTTGCCCTTTTCCTCTGTAGACTGTAGACTGCTTTGGGATTACGTCTATCAATTGCTTTCTGACAGCCGGTACGAAAACTTCATCCGATGGGAGGACAAAGAATCCAAAATATTCCGGATAGTGGATCCCAATGGACTGGCTCGACTGTGGGGAAACCATAAGGTAAAAAGAGCATCAGACATTTGTTCCATAAACTAGGGCCCAAATCCAGTTTTTGTCCCTGGGTTGGAGGGTAATTGTCTGTCTTCTGCTTCCTAAGTCGGCCTGTAATTATTCAGTTTATCCCTCACTGGACAAACAATTAAGACAGTTGCAAAGGGAAGGAAGTAATTAAAGATGCCCCTTTCCATGTGTCCCTCGTGCCAGGCCGCAGTTAACTCAGCATCTCCCGGTCTGATCGGCCTCGTGATGAGTAACCATCATTCCCCCACCATGGCCTGGCTCTGCTGCTGCCCACGCCAGCATTAAGAACTGGGGACCAGAGACGCACTGCGGCACTTTGTCATGCAAGAGGGGCCTTGGGAGGGGTCGCTTCTGTTCCACTCCATTAGACACTCCCATGGTCACAAAAGCCCGGTTCGACACAGAAAATGCTTCTCCTCTGACTGTAAAACATCTCCCTGAAAAGCAAACCCTGCAGGAATTCTGACTGCCCCACAGTTTTTCCAGCTTGGGAAGAGGGACTAGAATTTAAAAGATTTAGTCTTTTATAGTTAAAAAAAAAAAAATCATTCAAGTACATAGATGTAAAAGGTGGGCAAAACAACCTCAACATCACGGATAGATGAATGGATAATGAAATCGAGCTATATACACACAATGGAGTATTATTACGCTTTTGAAAAAGATTCGGCTGCATGTGGTAATGTGGATGAACCTTGAGGACAGGATGCTGAGTGAAATAAGCCAGTCACAGAAAGACAAATATTGTCTGATTTCACTTAAATGAAGTTAGATCTAAAATAGACAAATTTCATTGAGTCCGGGAGTGGACTGGTGTTGCCAGGGGCTGGGAAGAGGGGGAGAAATGGGGAGTTACCAACCAGTGGACAGAAAGCTTCTGTTAATCAAGATGAGTAAGTTCTAGAGTCTGCTGTACAACAGTGTACCTATATATAATACAGTGTATTAAGTGCTGTATTACCCACTTAAAACTTTAAGAGGATAGATCTCATGTTTGGTGTTCTTATCACAGTGAAATAAAAGAACTCCCCTGTTTAAAAAAGAAAATTGAGGTAAATCAGTATTCCTACTTAAAAAAGTCACCAAGATCCAGGCCTGGCCGCAGGCAGATAGACATAGGACAGAGCTAACAAGACACCATGAAGGCCCCACTCCAAATCAGCCAAAGGGGAGGGCCCAGGGGGCCCCTGCCGAGCTCTGCCCCAGCTGCAGTTTCCCGGACGGCAGGCAGCCCGTGCTCTGGCCCCGCTAAGGAGAACCTGCCAGAGGCCATGACCAAATATGGCCAGGCCCCACGGACACCCTCCATCCCGTGAGTCACTGAGAAAAATCGCTCCACAGCTCCCACAGGGTGCCCTTGCCCCAGGGCTCGGAACCGCTGTATTCTTGCTTCCACAACAGGAATTTAAACAAAAAAAATCTCTTCCTTAAAATGACAAACGAGAAGCACAAGTTTGAGAAAGGTCACTTTTTTGTGTGTTGTTTTTTCTTTTTTAAAAAGGGCAAAAGGAAGAGAAATTCTCTGTGGGTCAGAAGGTGAAGGATGACCCCAGATAGGGGGACCCGCAGGAAATTCCTCGGGCACAACAGAGCACGGTCCTGGGAGAGGAAGTCGGGGAGGCCGAGGCGGGATGTGCTTTGTTGGCTGGACTCACCTTAGGAGAGACCTCGGCCAGGAACACGTGGGACAAAGCCCGGGGTGGGCCTGGCAGGGTCACGGGAGCACCCTGTGGAGCTGGACGTGAATAACTCCTCCAGCGCCTATTTCTGAGGTTCATTTCATTGTGTCTTTGTGCTTTTTTTTTTTCTCTCTCTTCCTCCTTTGAACAAACAGAACAGAACAAACATGACCTATGAGAAAATGTCCAGAGCCCTGCGCCACTACTACAAACTAAACATTATCAGGAAGGAGCCGGGACAAAGGCTTTTGTTCAGGTAGCACTTCCTTTTTCTCCTTTCCTTCTTCTGGGAGGGTATTGTTTTCTTGAAATAAGACGGAGGAGGGAGACTGTCGAGGTCTCTACCTGCCTGTCTGATCCTCAAAGCCATCACTGCTGCTCACTGGAGACAAGGTTGCTGGTTGGTTAGAATTAAAAAAAAAATTTTTTTTTGTTTGTTTATGTCTGTCCTAGAAGAAAGCCAAAAGTAAATCAATACAGTCTGACTCACCTTTAAAATAATGCAGTGATCAAACAGTATTATCTGGCATTTATATCCAGTGTAGTTAAAAGGAGCAATCAGAGGAGCTAATGGCAAAGAAAGGGACTAAACAAACCTAGACCTCTAGATTGCCAACACTGGACTGGTGTTTGTCATGACCTGTTAGTGAGTCATAAAACAGATTTAATGAATCAATTTTTTGTTTTTTTAATGAAATAGAACAGAACTGAATAGGAAAGGATAGAGTTGAAAATATCAGACTGTGTCATATGAATTAAGAGTGTGGATTCATGAAAATTGTGTTTCTGGGGTAGTCGGGTGTGTGTGTGAGCACGTGTGTGATGAGTCATAGTGTAAAATATATTTATGACAATGCATTGTAAATATCTGAAAGCTGCTGGACTAGACATTCCTCTTTCCAGAATTCCTCCTAGCTTACAAGTTCTAACCACTTAACCTACCACCATAGATTGTGATTCCCAGGGAATCACATACAGTTAGAAGAGGGAGAAGAAGGTATCTAAAGGACTAACCAGGAGAGGTAGACATAGCCCTCTGACCCTGGTGGTAATTGATGTGTTGAGACCACGTGAAACTGAGGAGAAGGTGGGCCCCAGACCTTAGGTTCTGGGTTTTGGCAGGTGGGACAGAAGAGCGTTACAGATGGGGCTTGAGATGTGGATTGGGGTAGAAAGAGAAGGAATGATACTGTGTATGCATGCACGAGCTCACTGGGATAATTATCCAGAAGAGCAGAGAACCTGGGTGTGAGTGCTGGGAAGGCATGGTAACTTAGGGGCAGTAAAAACAATTGTGATCTTCAAAAGAAACAGAGAAGGCTTTTCAAGAGCTGGAAACAGAATAAAATGCAAAAAGGAACCCTCCGTTCTCTGGCTCTGCTGATGCCTTCTCTTCATCCTCCACCCTAAACTCAGTCCTTAGCTGCTGTTCCTCCCACGCTGTACTTGTTTCCTGAATGAATGGATCCCATGACACAGCTTAGTTATCACCTCCATGATGGGGCTCTCAAGTCTCCACATGCAGCTGTGAAATCTCCCTGGAATTCTATATCTTAACACATTATTGACCGGGGGATTTTTACAGACTTGAATTTATTATGGAATTGAAGTACTGAAACACTCCAATCAATAACATTCGGGTAACAAAAGATGTATGAGTAAGTCTCTGATCAGTAAGTGATTAACGTTCAAGAGCTTCTTGTAAGAAAGATCCACTTAAATGTCACATTAGTATCTCAGACATGAAATGTTCAAGACCAGCCTTCTTCCCATACTGGACATCCCCCTACCCTCAGAATTCCTGTTACATCAGCAGTGGCATCACCATTGTTTAAGCAACCAGCCTTTACATCAGAGTTATCTTTGAGCCTTCCTACATCCCAGTCACCCCTGTGCTGGACTGTCCACTGGCTCCGTTCCTACTCCAGTCTGTGTTGCAGGGGCTAGAAGACTGGGAACCTCATTTCCTGAGATTTCTTATCACCAGCTTCCAGGTTAGAATCTACCAACGGCAAGTACTCCCATGAGACCTGGAAGATGAAAGCAAGGCAGACATATTATTATTGCTTCCCGGGCAGTGGAGGCTGATGTCTGTTCTTCACAACTGACACCTAGGTTCAGCAATCTCTCCCTCTAGTCCATTCCCCTGGCACCTAGATTCTTAATACACATTGCCAGCTGCCCTCCAGCCCTAATATGGTTCCCTATGTTCGAAATGGAAATCACTAACATTTGAAATATGTAAACCACCAAGTCTACCTCAAGTCTACTTCTCTTTATGAGGCCACCTTCAGTGGCTCAAACACCCCCAAATATCTTCTTCCATCATCTCTTGAGTTCCCTTGGCCCTATGCCACACCGTGATTTACATTTTTAATAGCTGTACATGTGAACTCCTCCCCACAAGTAGGTCATAAGCTCCTAGAAGGTAGAGGGTTACATCTTATAGCAGTTTTATATAACCTCAGGAGGCTTTCGATGATGTTTCTGGACAAGCCTGGTGGGAAGTATCAGAAACATAATATGGAAGAGCCATCCAAAGATAGGGTCAGACACAGCACATCTGAGGACTCAGCCTAGAGGGGGTGATTAGTGACTTCAGATGTCGAGGGAGAAGTTTTAGCTACAGGATAAAAGTGGAAGACAGGCTGCAGATGCCACAGATCACCCTGCTTGAAAAGATGAGCAATAATGAGCAGAAAAGTAGTCAGAGGTGGAAGGCTCACAGGCTTCCAGTAGTGATTTCAATAAGACCGAAGGAAAGTAGAGCGCTATTTGTGACAAGGGATTAGTCATTTTTGAGGAAATGAATGTCGAAAACCAGACTCGCCCCAAAACAAAGGCTTCTCAGTATGGAACCGGGTATGTAATTGAGTAAAGTGTTCAGTTGTAGGGACACTTGGAGATTTTCGGCTCTTTGATGGTGAGACCGAGCTCAGAGAATGAGTCAGTCTCAGATAAGGGAAGGAGTCAAGAGGGTTCCAAACAAAGGCAAAGCTAAAGGTTTGGAAGTCAGCATGAGCTGTGACTTGCATCAGAAAGAAAGACTGGCCGGACTGGAACAGAGTTCACGCTTGTAAACAGTGGAACACAGGAGTTTCCTGGGTTGAGATGACAGAGGCCCAAGGAGCAGGCCAAAGAGTGAATCCTTGACGAGTCATCGTAGGCTTTTGAATGTGGAGTGAGGACAGAAAATGCCTGTTCTAAGACAGGTCATATGGTACCGGGCAGACTATAGGGGAAGGGAATGGTGTGTAGGCTGTGGAAAGGGCCTTCCTACTATAAGGATGGAACGTTTGCACCCAGGCTCCCTTCCTGAACCACGGTCTTGGTCAGAATGTGCCACTGATGTTAATTCCAAATGAACCCAGCGACCGAGAAGATGAGGCTTGCTGCAGGCACCCAGCTGCCAAGGAAGACAGAATTAAGGGAGTGAATGGCTAGCATTTAGGGTGCATCAGTGATAATGTGAAAAAATGTCTTTCTCTTGGCCTTTCTAATTTCCAAAAGCTCCACTGTCTGGCCCTGTTATCCAAGCTTTCCATCCAGTGTTTAATTGTATCCTTCAAGTTAGATTCAAGTTTTGAATACCATCACTTGGACTTATAGTCTGGGATGGAGATGGGTATATATCTCCCAGGGTCCTCTCGGATGGTCGTGCAGGAATGCATTGCCTGCTCCATCTTCTTCACCATCCTCCCAGCCTTTTTTATAGTTATTTTGCCAGCTTTCAAGTAGTGAGAGCCTGGGTTATCTTTTTCTAAGAAAATGCTAGCCCACCAGCTACATAAAGGTAATGGGCCCCTCTTTTTAAAGAATTCAAAGTGAAGACAGCTTTAGGGAACTGTAACCTCTTCATGCCACCGTTTCCTCTTCCAAAGGTTTATGAAGACCCCAGATGAAATCATGAGTGGCCGAACAGACCGTCTGGAGCACCTTGAGTCCCAGGAGCTGGATGAACAAATATACCAAGAAGACGAGTGTTGAAGGAAGTGGTTCCCAGCTTAGTGGGCCAGCAGCCAAGGGCACCCTCCTCCCCAGGATGGATGGGGCAAGATGAAGCAGAAAAGAAGAGACATGGATGTGGCAGTAACGCTCCTCTCGCCCAGCGCGAGGGACCCCGCGGAGCACCTTAGACAAACCACTCAGCAACGGCGGCGCTGGAATTCTGGCCGAGGGCACCAGCCTGGGACTCGCGTCCGTGGTTCCTTCTCGATCGGAATCTCTTGTCTGTGATTCCTCCCCTCCCCCTCCACCTATTGTTAGTTTCATGGTGTTTTTGTTCTTTTTTTAAAAAAGACCATGCAGTTTGACTTTTCATCATTCATATAGGGGAAGACATCCGAGGCTGTTTTCCTATGGAAATGCATATCTATTATATATATATATATTTTTTGCAAATCTCACAAAGTGCAGAAGCCCAGCTGGTCAGGAGAGAGTATTTGCAAAAGGGTTCAGGTTCCTCTTGACCCTGCCATGTGGATCAGGTTTGTTCCCATTGCTGTTGGGTCTTGGCTGGAAAACAGAAAAAAAAAAAAAAAAAAGATGCTCTTACAAAAGATAAAGTGAAAAAGGAGAGCTCTCTTCTTCTCTCTCTGGCTCCCTTTCCTTCCTGGTCCCCGCTCTGTCCTCCCTCCTCACTGGCTGTTGAACTTCAGATGCCCTTTCAGCAGAGTTCAGCCTCTTGAAGAGTCTTGGGAATTTTCAGCACCTGTACATTGGAATGTGTGGTCTGGGTGCTTTGCAGCTGGCACCACAAAAATCAAGCCAGCATCCCAGCATCTGGCTCCCTGCTGGAGAGGCCCCAGAGATGCTGCAGTCCTCTGGAAAGATACATGTGAGTCCAGCAGTCCCAATGGGCTGTGAGGACCGTGAGGCTTGGTGGTTCCCCGGAGCATAAGGCTGTCCAGATTATCTGGAAGCCCCAGCTTCATGAGATTAGTTTGAAAGTGCTGCAGAGCGAAAAAAGAAAAAGACAGCACAAGCCTTATGGTCCAGAAACTAGATGACAAGTCTTTGGTGGTGGTGTGGATTATCCCAGAGCAGGTTACAGAGGGTCTTCTCTGCTCTATCCCAAAGGCCATCTTGCAGTCAGTTTCATATCCTCACTTAATTTTTTTCTGCCCTCAATTCCTAGCATTTTTTTTTTAAAGTTTCCTGGTCCCTGCGGGACACAGGGCATTTGAGAGGGAGGATCCAGGAGTGTGTCGTCTCAGTTGTCAGCGGTGTTTGCCAAGCCTGGGCAGACGGGAAATTCCTTAGATTCCACACTTTTTCCCTTTTTCCTTCTTCCCTTGCTGTGTTTCAAAATGGACTCGTGCGTGGCTCTTTTTCACCTCAAAGTAAGATCAGTCACATCTTATGAGGAAGGTGCCACCTCTTAGTACTTTTGATGATAACAGATATTTTTAGAAAGCTCTTGTTAGATCTTTTTTTTTCCTTTTCTAGCCACTTAAATCAACTCTTCCAATACAGGCTCGGAATCCAATATTAGGAGCACGGTCTTTTTTTACTGGGAAAGATTAGACCTGCCTTACAAAGCACCCCCTTCCTGGTTTCTCTCCGCTTCTTCTACTCCGTTGGGCGAGCATCTCGTGGCCCCCCAGGGTACGTGTCTGCACTCTCAGCAGCACTTGCAGATGAAGCCAGCAGACCTCCAGGCATGTCCTCAAGCCATTTCTGATGGAGTCAGGCAGGCCGGGGTTGTGGGCACACAGGCAGGAGGAATTCTCCCATCCCCTTCCCCACCCCCCAGCCCTACCGACAAGGACACCAGCCTGCAGGGAGTGGGAGGGGACAAACAGATTGACTGTTGTTCAAGGACACTGGAAACGTACCTGCCTCTTACGCAACCACAGAGAGATGCATGGAGGTGGCCAGCCTCCTCCCACCATCGCACACTCCCCTCTAGTCCACCTTCTAGAATGCTGGGCCTGAAGTGAGGTCAGGGACCTCCAGTGTGGGCTCAAGGGTCCCCTGATGAAGGAAGGGTTTGGGATCAGTCTGCTCGAATGGGGATGAAACCCAGCATGCTACAGATGTCTTTCAAGAGTGTCAGCAGCACACAGGGATAACCTTCCAGCCTGGAAGGTGACTGATGTTGGCTCTCAAACGGGGAGATTAAGCCAAATACCTGGGGAAGTCACTGAGTTGAAGAGCTGGAGAGAGGGTGGATCATCACTGAGGCTTTTTGTGTGATGTGACATCAGAGACCTGAGTGTGTTGCTGCTCTTCCCTGAGATCAGAGCATCTCACTCCATTCACCCAGGTGTAAGGACTCAGGCTCTTGTGGGCCAAAGAATCTTAACAGTTGAACTGTGGAGGGGAAATTCCCCTTTACCCCTAGGGTTTCTGTATTTAAAGCAATATCCTCTAAGAGTCTGTAAGACATAGGCTGGCACCATCAGCCACTTGGAGAAATAGAAGGTGTCAACTCCAATCCAGTCTTTATTGTCCATCCGGATATTACTGTTACTGGTTTTCTGTTCATTCCCTTAATGGCAGAGGTTCTTCTCATTGGTTCTTTGAGGTAATCTTCGAGTGATGCTGAAAGTAGGGACACAGCATGTCCACAGCAGGCCCGAAAGATTGCAGGTTCAGTTTAGCCAACTTGGGTGGAGCACCTGCTCGACACTGAGACCCAAGAGTCAGGCACCGTCCTTGCCCTCCGAGAGCTCACCTTCCTGCAGAATCTTTCCAGCATGAAATGTCTCACTTCAACACTAAGCACTAGGGGTGACAAAAATCTCACCCAGGACCAAATCAAGGGTATGTTCATGGTCGGAATAGTTGGCCTTTCCCTGCTGCCATCATGGGAGCTCTTGGCTTGCAGCATGAGAAACTGGGAAAGGAAGATGCAGAACAGTGCTGCAGGAGCAACCTTACCCACCAGCGGTGTCCAAGGCGGACATTCTCGCCTGGACTTGAAATTCTCTAGCATCTTCTCTTCCCTACACCTTGAGGTAGCCAGGCTCCTTTCCATCAGAAGAAAGCAGTGACAAATGGCTGGACTGGCTCCAGGGGAGTAACGTTATCTCTAAGATCTTTCTGTCCCCAGGTGACTGTCTTGCCTGAGGTAGCATCAGGGATGTTCTGAATCCTTTGGCAGGTGGGCATGTCCCTACAGGCAATGAGTAACAACTAACGGATTACTCTCCTTTCAACAGTATGTTTAGAACCCTCTGCTCCATTATCTTCCTACACTGATACTTTGTCCAGATGAGAATGTAGATTTAGCTGAAGCTTAAAGGCCATGACAGGATGTACTGAAATGCCTAAGTAACCACCACCTCCACCATTCACTGCCTGGGATCCAACATATGTTTGAAATGTTAGCTCTCCTTTTGAAGAAGGGAAATCTGAGTATCAGGCCATGTGACTTGTCCCAGGAGCAGATGGCATGCCAGGGTCAGAATTAGGACTGGGATCCAGCCCCGGTTATCCCCCCATCTGACCCATTCCCACCAAGGAAGCCGAAGATAAAAATTTGGGGAAACACACAAAGAACAAAGGGCAGTTTCTTCGCCCAAGCATTCGGTGCTAGTTTTCACCCACTCAGCCTGTTCCTCTTCGGAGCAGTAATGAAGGGATTGATCCAAGGAGCCATGGGGGGTGAGCCGGGGGCGGGGGTGGTAACAGTGGTCCCTGCAAACCACAGAAGACTAACCTGATTCTCTTTTGGCCTCATCTGCATCAACACTAAACAACAGCCGGAATCTTTCACACATGCCAAGTGGACACTTCACCATTTCTCTCTGTGACTGCAACCACCTGCAAACCAGACTGAATCTAGAATTTTTTTTTTTAATTTCTAATCTTGTTGTTTTATGAGGTGTGGGGTTTATAAGGGACTGAATCAAATGAATGTAACAAAAAAAGAAAAACAAAAAAAAAATGCCTTTTCTCAGGGCCAGTGAGTTGCAAATAATTTTTAAGGAAAAGCCTATAATTGCATCATCTCAATAAATTTTTTATAAAAAAAAAATCTGAGTCTCTGTTTTTAATAATATGAAGTCAGACAGGCCAGGTGGTCCAGTGAGGTGCATCCTGTCTACACTCAGTTATGGTGGAAAGTGTGGTCCTGGTTTCTCACTGGCAGGAAGCCTCCATCAGAGAGAAGTCAGCAGGCAATCTTTAAACAAGCAGCACCAGAAAGGTCAGAGTACATGGTTCAAATCTCAGCGGCTGCCACGGGTGGGGAAATCTTCCAGAAGGAATCCCAGTCAGAGATGCCTGGGTGCTGTGCTGTGCCAAAGATTTGTCAGTTTGCTGCAGACTGACTTGACTCCAGGAGTTAAAGATCCCTGGGTCCTCCCACAGTAGAAATGCTCCCTCAATTGAAATCACGGGTGTGCGAATATAGGTGATGAGGTCAGGAATCTAGGTAGAATCTGTGACTCTACCCAGAGCAATAAAGACCTGGAAACCGAACCATCACACAACTCAGAGCCACCCCCACACTCAGAAGGTCTCCACCACGCTGACCAGTGGAGCCACCTGCCCAGCAGTAGCTTTTTATGACCCCGACATCAGACATCCTGCAGCGGATCAGAACTATCTACCTGCCATCAGCAGTGGGTAGAAACTAAAAGAACGGAAAACAAAGCAATGAAAGCAATTTACATTGCTTATAAGCAACTTGGATGTAGGTTGCAGAGGCAGAAATTTAGAATCAATGTTTGAAAACAACACTCTCAGAGAATGTTGTGAGGTTATTTTTGTATTTTAACTTGTCCTAGGTTATTCTATGACCCATGACCTGGAAGTCTTCTCAGGTGGCGCTAGTGGTAAAGAACGCACTTGCCAATGCAGGAGACTTAAGGGACATGGGTTCTATCCCTGGGTTGGGAAGATCCTCTGAAGGAGAGCATGGCAACCCACTCCAATATTCTTGCCTGGAGAATCCCATGGACAGAGGAGCCTGGTGGGCTATAGTCCATAGGGTCACAGAGAGTCAGACACAACTGAAGCTACTTAGCATGCATGCACACCACAACTAAGACCCCGTGCAGCCAAATAAACATTTTAAAAATACAATAATAAGGATCTATGTATTTCCTAAGGTAGTAACAATGCATCTGAAGCTGCTACTACTATAACTAGTATCATATCCCCTGAGAACTGCTAGAAATGGAAATGATGGTTCCTGTCCCATCAACTGAATCAAAAACTTTGGGAATAGGGCTTAGAAATCTTGTTTACAAAGCTGTCTGTGTGATCTGATGCACGCTCAAGTCTGGGAGCCACCGCTAGCATCAGTCTATTCATCATAGTATGAAAAAGAGCATGTGGCCAATTAAAGTAAACACACACGTTAATTGATGACAACTAATTGTCATGAATCATTCTCACAACAATGCTAGCTTTTTTCCCAATACTATATATACTGTGGAAGGAGGCTAAATGGACCAAAGTCCTCTTCCTGCTTCCTTCAAACCTTTTAGGACATCTGTGTGCTATAAAGATTAGCTGTTTCAAAGGGTGACTCTAACTACTGACCTCCACTTGCAAATTAGAGCACAGCAATTCATCCCCTTCTATCCACTATCTGCCTAACTAGCCTAGTCTAAAAAGAAATGTTCTCATGTACTGACTGCCCTTGGCTGTCTGTCTCTGGAATTGTTAAGCAGAGCCCAGGTGAGCACTTAGCCTGGGGGTTTTTTTTTTTACAAGAAACTCCAGAACCACTGGACCAGATCAGTGCTTCTCAAACCTAAAAGTGCTTTGAATCACCTGGGGATCTGGATAAAAAGCATATTTTGTTAGTAATGTCACCATCTTTGGAAGCAGGGGCAGAAGATCTACTCTGCTCCCCTACTCTATGGGTGAGGCTGGAGATAGGGCCTTTTTAACAAAAGATCCCTAGTAATTCTGATGAGGCTGATCCTTGAACCATACTTTGAGTAGCACGAGGCCAGTGATTTCCCATCAAGCCCTGAGATTCTGACCTTCAAGCCACGCTGAGCTCGCCTCTCTCTCTCTCTGGTGTATCCTGTGGCCAATTCCTTCTCTAGAATTGTCCCCAGGGCCAGGCCTGCTCTTCAAGAAAGTTTTCTTGCTCTCCTTTTAGAGCAGCCAAGAAAGTAAACGCGGTTATCAAACATCTGCTGAGTGAAGGAATAACTACTCTCGTCCTGCACCTTCACACAGACACTCACAAGGCGATTCATGGTCAGCATCATGGCAGGGAGGGAGAGAATTCCTGGCAACACTGCCTCTCTTTTAGCCTCTAGAAAGATCAATTTTTTTTTTTCCCAAAAATAATGACAGTTACCAATACAACACTGTAAAGCAGTTTTACTCCAATTATAAAACAACCACAAAAACGGGTAGAGAGTTAATGTACATTCTTTACCCAGCTATCTCTAATGTTGACAACTTAGAAAAGACCAATCCTGAGTAGTGTGAGCAGACAGAAAGCAGAGGAAGCCATCTTGTTCCAAAAGACAACAGGACAGATGACAGATCTTCTATGGCATTAACAGCGGACAGTCCCAGGCAGTGTCCTCAGGGTTGCCTCTTACAGATTCATCTTTTTTAAGGACCTTATTCCTGCTGGACTGATGAGGTAGATCTCTGCGAGTATAAACCACTGCATTCAGTTCAGTTCAGCTGCATCCAACTCTTTGCGACCCCATGAATCGCAGCACACCAGGCCTCCCTGTCCATCACCATCTCCCGGAGTTCACTCAGACTCACGTCCATTGAGTCCGTGATGCCATCCAGCCATCTCATCCTCGGTCATCCCCTTCTCCTCCTACCCCCAATCCCTCCCAGCATCAGAGTCTTTTCCAGTGAGTCAACTCTTCACATGAGGTGGCCAAAATATTAGAGAATGAACTGGTTGGACCTCCTTGCACTCCAAGGGACTCTCAAGAGTCTTCTCCAACACCACAGTTCAAAAGCATCAATTCTTCGCTGCTCAGCTTTCTTCACAGTCCAACTCTCACATCCATACATGACTACTGGAAAAACCATAGCCTTGACTAGACGGACTTTTGTTGGCATAGTAATGTCTCTGCTTTTGAATACGCTATCTAGGTAGATCATAACTTTCCTTCCAAGGAGTAAGCGTCTTTTAATTTCATGGCTGCAATTACGATCTGCAGTTGTTTTGGAGCCCAAAAAAATAAAGTCTGACACTGTTTCCACTGTCTCCCCATCTATTTCCCCTGAAGTGATGGGACCAGATGCCATGATCTTAGTTTTCTGAATGTTGAGCTTTAAGCCAACGTTTTCACTCTCCTCTTGCACTTTCATCAAGAGTCTCTTTAGTTCCTCTTCACTTTGCCATAAATGTGGTGTCGTCTGCATATGTGAGGTTATTGATATTTCTCCCGGCAATCTTGATTCCAGCTTGTGCTTCTTCCAGCCCAGCGTTTCT
Organism: Capra hircus; assembly: GCF_001704415.2. Lineage (NCBI taxonomy): Eukaryota > Metazoa > Chordata > Mammalia > Artiodactyla > Bovidae > Capra > Capra hircus. The sequence goes on along the minus strand of NC_030812.1, from coordinate 96,564,570 downwards.
CATGATGTACTCTGCATGTAAGTTAAATAAGCAGGGTGACAATATACAGCCTTGACATACTCCTTTTCCTATTTGGAAGCAGTCTGTTGTTCCATGTCCAGTTCTAACTGTTGCTTCCTGACCTGCATATAGGTTTCTCAAGAGGCAGGTCAGGTGGTCTGCTATTCCCATCTCTTTCAGAATTTTCCACAGTTTCTTGTGATCCATACAGTCAAAGGCTTTGGCATAGTCAATAAAACAGAAGTAGATGTTTTTCTGGAACTCTCTTGCTTTTTCGATGATCCAGCGGATATTGGCAATTTGATCTCTGGTTCCTCTGCCTTTTCTAAAAGCAATTTGAACATCTGAAAGTTCACGCATAAATTCTGCCAAATATTTTTCAAGATAGTAGATGACCACTCTCTTTCTCCCCAAACCCTCTTAGCAACACTCTTCAAGAATCCTCCGAGAGTCTCCATGCCTGTCCCTTCAACCAGAGTTTTGGCCATGAGATTCCATGTCAGGTTACTTGAGTTGGTCTCTGCCTCCTGGGAGCACTAAGCACCTGCTCCTTGCTGACCCAATGGCAAGCGCTCCATGAGTACAACTAGATGCCTGTCTGCCATGACTGCTCACCACCCTGTCCTTACTAGGGCTCTCAGAGGGCAAGAGGGTGATTTATGCACTTTCATATGACCAGTCCCTCATGTGCTGCCTGGCACATCTTTTTCTGAATAAGTGCTTTGGATGAGAGTAGAGTGAGAGTTCACTTGAGTTAGACAAAGATTTCTTAGATGTGACACCAAAAACACAATCCATAAAATTAAAAAATGCCAGGGGCCCAGTTTGTTCCCTGGTTGGACCTAGATCCCACACGCCACAGCTAAAGATCTTGCCTGCCTATTGCAGTTAAAGCACCCATACATGGCAATGAAGATCCTGTACAATGCAACCAAGTCCTGGCACAGCCAAATAAATGATTTTTTAAAAAGATTAACATTTCCATTAAGATAGCTATCATTTAAATTATCATTTTAAAAATTATAATCCATTAATATTTCCCTTAAGATAATTATAATTTAAATTATCATTTTAAAAATTAAGTACAATTTTTTAATTGTTGACAAATTGGACTTTATCAAAATTAAAATTTGCTCTTCAAAAGTCACCGTTAAATGAAAAGACAAGCTACAGACTGGGGAAAAACACTTCTCTTTTAGGTACAAAGTAAATTAATCACACGCACTGAACATATCGACATTTTTACTTTATCTAAAGCTACCCTGAGAGACAGTTATCTTTCCATTCATAACAGGTAGTTTTAGTCACTCACACAGAAAAGACAGAAATATATTACTTGTCTGCTGAAATGAAACCGTCTTCCAAATGTGTTTTAAAATGCTTTCTTCTGTCTGTCATGTTGGCAAAATACTTCACACTGTTCAGTAATTCTCATTCCCTCTTCCCTTTCCTTCTGCAAATCTCTGAAGTAGGCAATCTCCTGGGAAGCATATTAAAGGGTTTTTAAATGAGTTAATGAAATCCCTCAATCCTGATAAACAGCATTATTGGCTGAATCTTTGGTCTCAGAACTCAGCCTATTGCAACTACAGGCAGAGAGATATATCCAGACAGTGGACCTTTGGGCTGGAGGAATGGCCTGCAAAGTTATCTTGGAATGATCTGCTATGTCAGGAGCAGAACAGTGTTAGAGACAGGGCAGGATCAGCAAGGATGCTGATTTTGTCCGCCTGAGGATCCTGTCAGCTTGAGCATCAATGTCCAACCTTCATTCTGCCAGTCACATCAGAGATCTCAGGTACAGACCTGGACTCATTGGTACCAAGTTTCTAATTCTGTATCCCTTACATAGTGAAAATGAAAGTCACTCAGTTGTATCTGACTCTTTGTGACCTCATGGACTATACAGTCCATAGAATTCTTCAGACCAGAATACTGGAGTGGGTAGCCATTCCCTTCTCCAGGGGATCTTCCCAACCAAGGGATCAAAGCCAGGTTTCCTGCATTGCAGGTGGACTCTTTATCAGCTTAGCCACAAGGGAAACCCAAGAATACTGGCATGGGTAGCCATTCCCTTCTCCTGCAGATCTTCACAACTCAGGAATCGAACCAGGGTCTCCTGCATTGCAGGTGAATTCTTTACCACTGAACCACTGGGGATGCCCTTACATAAACTGGTTCCCAACACAGCAATCATAGAGTGTTCAGACAAGAGCAGTCAAAACACCTGCCTCCAATCCCACACTTAGTCTCACTTGCTCCCCAACCTCTGACAGTTGGCTTAACCTCTCTCTGCCTCCATGTCTTCAAATGTCAGCTCTGCTTTTATCAGTTCTACACATTCAGTTCAGTTCAGTCACTCAGTTGTGTCCGACTGTTTGCAACCCCATGAACTGCAGCACTCCAGGCCTCTCTGTCCATCACCAACTCCCGGAGTTCACTCAGACTCATGTCCATCAAGTCCGTGATGCCATCCAGCCATCTCATCCTCTGTTGTCCCCTTCTCCTCCTGCCCCCAATCCCTCCCAGCATCAGAGTCTTTTCCAATGAGTCAACTCTTCGCATGATGTGGGCAAAGTACTGGAGTTTCAGCTTCAACATCATTCCTTCCAAAGAAATCCTAGGGCTGATCTCCTTCAGAATGGACTGGTTGGATATCCTGGCAGTCCAAGGGACTCTCAAGAGTCTTCTCCAACACCACACTTCAAAAGCATCAATTCTTCGGCACTCAGCTTTCTTCACAGTCCAACTTTCACATCCATACATGACTACTGGAAAAACCATAGCCTTGACTACACAGACCTTAGTTGGCGAAGTAACGTCTCTGCTTTTGAATATGCTATCTAGGTTGCTCATAACATTTTTTCCAAGGAGTAAGCATCTTTTAATTTCATGGCTGCAATCAGCATCTGCACTGATTTTGGAGCCCCCCAAAATAAAGTCTGACACTGTTTCCACTGGTTCCCCATCTATTTGCCATGAAGTGATGGGACCAGATGCCATTATCTTCGTTTTCTGAATGTTGAGCTGTAAGCCAACCTTTTCACTCTCCACTTTCACTTTCATCAAGAGGCTTTTTAGTTCCTCTTCACTTTCTGCCATAAGGGTGGTGTCATCTGCATATCTGAGGTTATTGATATTTCTCCCAGCAGTCTTGATTCCAGCTTGTGCTTCTTCCAGTCCAGAGTTTCTCATGATGTACTCTGCATGTAAGTTAAATAAGCAAGATGACAATATACAGCCTTGACGTACTCCTTTTCCTATTTGAAACCAGTCTGTTGTTCCATGTCCAATTCTAACTGTTGCTTCCTGACCTGCATACAGATTTTTCCAGAGGCAGGTCGGCTGGTTTGGTATTCCCATCTCTTTCAGAATTTTCCACAGTTTCTTGTGATCCACACAGTCAAAGGCTTTAGGAATACCCCAATAGATAAACTTCTGAAAAAGTTTTTATTGGTTTTGTTTCATTTAGCTTAAGTTGGGACACTGTGTACCAAGTACAACCCCGTTGCTCTACAGATGAGGGGTCAGACCTTGGCCAGGTGAGGGGCAGCCTAAGCTACCCACACCCTGGGGGTGTCTGAGCCAGGGTCCCCAGCCCAGGATGCTCCCTGGACCACATTTTCAGCCTCAAAGAGCCACTGAGCAGTCAATGAAATTAATCTGTTGCTCTGGACTCAAGGGAAACAATTGCCTCGATTCAGCTTTACTGAAGGTGTTTTGATCCCGTTTTGTCCCGGTTCGATAGCTTTAGGAAATGTGTAGGTTTTGTTCTATTTTAAATTGCTTTGTGAGGTTCTTTGGTTTTGTTTTCTCCTTCTTGTTAAGGAAGTCCTAGCTCAGCCCAGTGCACAAAACAATGTTATTTGCGTTCGGTCTGGGGACTGAGAAATGAGAATGACACCCCTGAAAAGAGTCCTGGACACGGGGAAGCCCTAGAAGTCTGGGTGTTTGGGAAACCGGGAGGTCCAGCTGTGAGACCCCTTGACTGTCTTTGCCCATGGCTGGCCCCCTGCTTTTCTGGAGTCCATGCACATGACCAAGGGAGAATCTCCTCTTTCCAGAGATGTGTGGGGAAGCAGGAGGAACAGCTGCTGTACTGGGTTCTAATCCCATCTAACCACTATCTCTAGCAATTCACTGAAGGCTTGAGCCTTTGTTTCCTGGAGGACTGTTTTCCTCAATGAACCACTGAAATGGTTCAATGAAGAACGTGTGTAACAATCTGGCACACCCACGTTAGTTCTTTTCCCTCTTTGCTGCCTGCCAAGCTCCACCCCACCTCAACGTATATACACACTGCCCCGCCAGCACCCCGGTGGCTCAGTGGTTAAGAATCCACCTGCCAATGCAGGAGTCGTGGGTTCAATCCCTGGCTTGGGAAGATCCCCTGGAGAAGAAAATGGCAACCTACTCCAGTTCTCTTGCTTGGGAAATCCCATGGATAGGGGAGCCTGGCAGGCTACAGCCCACGGGGTCACAAAAAGTGAAACACAACTGAGCGACTGAACAACAACTGCCAGCATTACATTTTTATAGTTCTGATTTTGTAGAGCTCCACATGGGAAAATCAGCCAAGGACAATCCCTGAGGGATATTAGACCTTTAGTTTCTAGTCAATTGAATTGTCATGTCCCCTTCTCAAGGTACATATGGCCCTTAGTCAAAACCTTGACAAAAATGAGGCAGTTACCTTGCAATGCAGCCTGGGGAGTCCTAAAGGAGGAGCTTCCCCCAGGATTAGAAATTTGCAAGCTCATCCCCTCCCTGAGCCTGTTCCTCCTAGTAAAAGCCTGCAGAGGCCATTTGCATCCGCTTGGAACTGATTAGTCAAATCAGCAAATGAATGCAAACTTTCCAAGGAATTTGAAACCTGCTTTGGGCAATTCAGCTTGGAGTTCTTTCCTTTCCTTTCTCTAATAGCCCTAACCCAGTTCCCTGCCTGAGGAAAACCCAGGAGAATGGGAAAACTCTAGTGAGGGCTTTCTCCAAATCCACTCCCACCAACAGAAAGGTTTTCTATTGAAAGGGAAATTCAGTTTTGGTTTAGGTGTAATCAGGGTTTTAGACACTCAGATATATCTCCCTTGTTGGGAGATGCTTAATTTTCTCACTCTACTGCCAGTATGAACACCATGGTCATCATCAAATATTGCTTGGGTACCCATGGGCACCTAACCATCCTTAAGGACCATGGAGTCCTTTCCCGTGAAGGGTGTGAACTGACTCATCCAACGTAAGTGTAGGAAGAGATGCGACTTTAGGGACTCCTGCACCTTGTCCTGCCTCTTGGCTAAGACACTTGCCATGAAGAACACCCAGTTCAATGGAAACAACCTACATGTCCATCAACAGTTGAATGGCTAAAGATATGATATATATGTACATACACACACACACACACGATGGAATATTACTCAGCCATAAAAAATAATAAAATAATGCCATTTGCAACAATATGGATGAAACTAGAGATTATCATACCAACCAAATTGTCAGAAAGGAAAAACAAATACCATATGATATCACTTACCTGTGGAATCTAAAATATGACAAAAATGAATGTATCTATGAATCAGAAACAGATTCACAGACATTGAGAACAGCTTGTAGTGGTCAAGAGAGGATAGACTGGGTGTCTGGGATTAGCAGGTGTTACGTACAGAACAGATATTTTAGTCTGTATGACTCATTGGAAAAGACTCTGATGCTGGGAGAGACTGGGGGCAGGAGGAGAAGGGGATGACAGAGGATGAGATGGCTGGATGGCATCACTGGCTCGATGGATGTGAGTCTGAGTGAACTCTGGGAGTTGGTGATGGACAGGGAGGCCTGGCGTGCTGCCATTCATGGGGTCACAAAGAGTCGGACACGACTGAGCGACGGAACTGAACTGACATATAGACTATTACATATAGAACAGATAAACCACATGGTCCTATTGTAGAGCACAGGGAACTGTGTTATATATCCTACAATAAACCATAATGGAAAAGAAAAAAATAATAATTTAAAAAGGGAGAAAAAAGAATACCCACTTCAGTTTCTATGCTCACCTACAAAGACTTCTTCCATCTCAGACACTAAGGTGGCTTAACCAGTAGTCAAGCAGGAATTACACTAATGTGAAATAATTATACGGTGTCATGATGCAGCGGCTCCTTTAGTCTCCCTCCCTTTATAATTCTGGGTGCCAAGGTGCCAACCTTTGGGTGGCTCCAACTTGCTAAAGCACATCCCTACTGGGAGCTCCACAGAGGAACCCTGTTCTTGGGAGATGCTCAGGCCACAGCACAGATCTAACAGGTCCAGCCCAACAGCCCCAGGCCAGTCAACTTCAAATTATTTTGAAACATTCCTGTCCTTTGTTTTTTGAACATTTTTTTTGAAGGAGCTCCAGGTGCCCCAGGTGATATGTAGCTTCTGAGATGGATCAGTAAACCTCTTCAAATTAAGTAAGAGGAGGGTGGTCTGGTGAAAGAAACACAGGCTTTGGGATTAGCCAGAGCTGAGTTTGGAACCAACTCTACCCACCCCTATAGAAATAAAGCACTAGTCACTAAGTCATGTCTGACTCTTCTGTGGCCCCATGGACTATAGCACATCAGGCTCCTCTGTCTATAGGATTGTCCAGGCAAGACTACTGGGGTGAATAGGCATTTCCTTTTCAGGGGATCTTCCCCACCCAGGGATCTAATCCAGGTATCCCGCATTGCAGGCAGACTCTTAATCATCTGAACCACCAATGTGACCTCGCAAAAACTACTCATTCCCTTTCAGTAGCCACTTCCTTTCCTGCAGTTCTGAACAGTTTCTTTGAAAAGTGGAGAAAATGTATGTAAATGCCTGGCACAGGTATTCAACAAGTGATGCAATTCTTCATGGATCCTCTCTCCATAAAGTGGATGGATAGGTAGATATGGGATCTTCTATCCAAAGGCCTTATCTTCCATTCATCAAATCTTACCTAGCATCTCTCTTTACATTATATTCTTTTTTTCTATTCATTAGTCAAGGAGAAAAAATTATAAGAAATAACTTCAGTGTGGAGGCTGTTCTAGACCTATCTTTTTCCAAATGAACTGAACTCTTTCCCAATAAACAATGTATTAATATATGGTGGGGCTGAGAAGCATTCTAGATTCCCAAGTAAAAACTTCATACTTACATAATACTTACAAGGAGTGCTTGCACATACTATAAATCCTTATAGTATAAAGAATTATAATAATCCTTTATAGTATACTATAAAACCCCATGAAAGGGACTTCCTAGTGGTCTAGAGGTGAAGGCTCTGCACTCCCAGTGCAGGGGCCCCAGGTTCGATCCCTGGTCAGGGAACTAGATCCCACATGCCACAACTGAGAGTTTGCATGCTGCCACTAAAGATCTTGCATGCCACAAGGAAAACTGGAGATCTCACATTATCCAATGAATACCTGGCACAGCCGAATAAATTTTAAAAATATATTTTAAAACCATGAAAAATAATTTCCCTCTCACTTTAAAGAAAAGAAAGAGACACAAGAAGGGGTGAAGTTACTTGGTAAAGTTCACATAGATAGAAGCAGGAGAGCTCGGTTTCAAACCAAGACCTTTCAATTCTCCTTTGTTTTTTTTTTTCTCATGTTCTATCATGTTATCCAGGACAGGAAACTCTTTAAACCACTGTCAGCCTTTCACACAGATCCCTCTTGATCTGGCTATTACAGAAGAGAACTCTTAAAGGAGTGAACACAGGATAAGAAAGTCAAGCTGGTGGGAAGAGTTGGGCGTGGCCATGATGTAGAATTTGGAGTCCTGAGATCTAAGTGAAGGTGCCTCTGGTGTCCACTAAGGCAGCAAGGAATAGTATGAGAGCACCGGATGTGGGGCAACAGAGAAAGGAAATGCATCGGAAAGAAACATGGGAGAATCTTGGAAATAAACTTCTTGTAAGTCTTCATTTCACCCTGGGCCAGCCTCAGCTTTCTTTGGTACTATACTGACTTCACAGACTTCAATTTTTTTCCCATGGCCTTTTCTTGGGAAGGAGAGGGTGTGGTGAAGGGATTGAGGAGGAAAACTCGGGTGAACTCAGCAGGCAGAGGTGGAATATAGCCGGCAGAGCTGTGTGCATTATCAGGGTAGGTGAAAAGGGCCAAAGCCCAAATCAAGAATGTAAGCATTAAGGGTATTTGAAGAGCCAGGAATAGCAAGCTGGATATGGGGTGAGAATGAGGATATACACAGAAGCAGCTTCTAAGAGTGAGGATGATCAAAACCATAAGTGTCAGAAGGTAATAAGAGGGGAGGGCTGTGTGTGTGTGTGTGTGTGTGTGTGTGTTTGTATGTACTTGTATGTGCTTGTGAGTGTGTGTGTGTGTGCATGTGTGTATGAACAAGTGATCATATTGCTATAGCAGTTTCAACCCCCACCACCCAACACACACTGGGCAATGTTTATATGTCACTAAAAGTGCAGTTTGAGTCATAGGAATACAGAACATTAGAACTAGAAGGAATCTTGCATCATTTCATGTAAATTGGAGCTCAAAGGAATTAATGACTGACCTGAAGCCACACAGCTACCCAGTGGCATAGCTAGCATGCTTCTGTATGGTTCACTGGCTTTGGCACAAAGAGTAGGGAAAACACCTCAGCAAGGAATTAAAGGCAAAGAATAAAGAAAACAGTCCTCAAGAGTTACCAACCAACAGCATAAACACAAAGGCAAAAGAAAAGAGGAAAATATTCTGAAAAGCACACATTCAGATATGAAAAGTCCTATACTTAAAAAAACGATTTAGTCTTAGGAAAAACAGATCCTGAAAGCAGAAAAGGCATCAGATATAGTTCAGGAGGAAATGTAAAAAAGAAAATATTAAGTTTATGGACAGTTTGATGCCAAAGTGTTATAATAAAGTGCATGCCATAAATATTTGATTTTGCCTGAAGAAATACAGGCAACTGGTTTGTGTGGGAGGAAAGAGGCTTTATCTGTGATTTAAATTTAAAAAGAGGATGAATAAACCAAGTTTTATTAGCTGAAAGCTTGCAATTGGGTGTTCCAATAGAGTGGCTTCCTGCAGGCTTCTCAGCAATTTATAAATGTATCTAGACAGTTTCAGAAACAAGAAGTATACTGAAGTTATAAACTAGACCTTGGTTTTCACTCTTGTCCCAGAAATGACTAGGTAGACTAATGCCTAAAATCTCAAAACTTTGAATGAACTGAAGTTAGAGCAAAAGTTATAGTATCATAGTGTGGGGTAACATACAAAAATGTAATACATATGATAAATATGGCAAGAATGATAGCAAGGAAGGTGATAAATGGATCTATATGGTTACCAGGTTCTTATATTTTACATGAAGCAATATACAGTAACTCTGGGATTCTAAACAGTTAGGAATATTATAACATCTAAACAATCTTTTTTAAAAATGAAAATAGGATAAGATGAATTAAAATGAAATTGTTAAAAGTATACATTTAACCCAAAAGAAACCAAGAGAGAAACAATAGAACAGATGAGACAAATAGAAAACAAAGAATAGAATGTGAACAATCAAATTAATAAACACAATAAATGTGAAAAGACTAAACACTCCAGATGAAAGAGACTGTCAGAATGGCTAAAAAAGGCAAAATCCAAGTATATGATGTCTATAAGGAACACACTTTAAATGTAAGGACAAAGGTAGACTAAAAATAAGTGGATAAGGGGGGGACTTTAACATTCCACTTACACCAATGGACAGATCATCCAGACAGAAAATAAGGAAACACAAGCTTTTAAATGATACAATAGAACAGATAGACTTAATTTATATTTATAGGACATCCCATCCAAAAGCAGAATATACTTCCTTCTCAAGTGCATAAGAAACATTCTCAAGGAAAGATCATATCTTGGATCACAAATCAAGCCTCAGCAAATTTTAAAAAATTGAAATCATATCAAGTATCTTTTCTGATGACAATGCTATGAGATTAGAAATCAATTACAGGGAAAAAACTATTAAAAAACACAAGCATACAGAGGCAAACAACATACTACTAAATAACCAAGAGATTACTGAAGAAATCAAAGAGCAAATCAAAAAAACACATACAAACAAATGACTGTGAAAACACGATGACCCAAAATGCAGCAAAAGCAGTTCTAAGGAGGATTTATAGCAATACAACCCTTCCTCAAGAAACAATAAAAATCTAAAACAACCTAACCTTACATTTTAACTAGAGAAAGAAGAAAAAGCAAAACCCAAAGTTAACAGAAGGAAAGAAATCATAAAAATCAGAGCGGAAATAAATGATATAGAAATGAAAAAAATAATAGGAAAAAAAATCAATGAAACTAAAAGCTGATTCTTTGAGAAGATAAAACAAAATTGATAAACATTTAACTGAACTTATCAAGAGAAAAAAGAGGATTCAAATCAATAAAATTAGAAATGAAAACAGACATTACAGAAATACAAAGGATCATAAGAGACTGCTATAAGCCACTGTTTGCCAATAGAATGGACAACCTGGAAGAAACTGACAAATTCTTAAAAAGATACAACTTTCCAAGACTGAACCAGGAAGAAATCAAAAATATAAACAAATCACAAATACTGCAATTGAAACAGTGATTAAAAATCTTCCCACAAACAAAAATCCAGGACCAGATGACTTCACAGGTGAATTCTACCAAACATTTAGAGAAGAATAACACTCAGCCTTCTCAAATTCTTCCCAAAAATTGCAGAGGAAGAAACATTTACAAGCTCATACCATGAAACCACCATCACCTTGGTATTAAAATCAGAAAAGATATCACACAAAAAAGAAAATTACAGAGCAGTGTCATTGATGAATATAGACACCAAAATCCTCAACAAAATACTAACAAACAGAATCCAACAATACATAAAAAGGATGATTGAAAGGATCACACATCATGAACAAGTGGTATTTATTCCTTGGATTCAAGGACTCTGATTCAATATATGCAAATCAATCAATGTGATACATCATATTAACAAACTAAAGAATAAAAGCCATGTGATCATTTCAATAGATACAGGAAAAGCTTTGGACAAAATTCAACACCCATTTATGATAAAAGCTCCAGAAAGAGGACATAGAACCAACTGTTGGTCTTGTTTAGTTGCTAAGTTGTGCCTGACTCTTTTGTGACCCCATGGACTGTAGCATGCCAGGTTCCTATGTCCATGGGACTTCCAAGGCAAGAATACTGGAGTGACTTGCCAGTTCCTTCTCCAGTGAATCTTCCTGACCCAAGGATAAAATCTGCATCTTCTGCATTGGCAGGTAGGTTCTTTACCATTGAGCCATCAGGGAAGCCCAGAGGGAACTTACTTCAACATAATAAAGGTTATATGTGACAATCCCACAGCAAACATCTCTCTCAATGGTTAAAAAAAAACAAAACAAAACAAAAAAAACCTGAAAACATTTCCACTAAGATCAGGAAAAGACAAGGATATCCACTTTTGCCATTTTTATTCAAGATAGTTTTGAAAGTCATAGCCACGGCAATCAGAGAAGAAAAAGAAACAAAAGAAATCCAAATTGTAAAAGAATTAAAACTGTCACTGTTTGCAGATGACATGATACTATACACAGATAATCCTAAAGACACCACCAGAAGACTACTAGGGTTAATCAATGAATTTGGTAAAGCTGCAGGATATAATATTAATGCACAGAAATCTCTTGCATTCCCATACACTAACAATGAAAAATCAGAAAGAGAAATTAAGGAAACAACCCCATTTACCATTGCAACAAAACAAATAAAATACCTAGGAATAAACCTACCTAAGGAGGCAAAAGATCTGTACTCAGAAAACTACAAGATAATGATAGAAGAAATCAAAGATGATACAAACAGATGGAGAGGTATACCATGCTCCTGGGTTGGAAGAATCAATATTGTGAAAATAACTACATTACCCAAAGCAATCTACAGATTCAATGCAACCTCTATCAAATTACCAATGGCACTTTTCACAGAATTAGAACAAAAATTTTTACAATTTGTATGGAAACACAAAAGACCCTGAACAGTCAAAGCAACCTTAAGAAAACTGGAGCTGGAGGAATCCCGCTTCCTGACTGCAGGCTATACTACAAAGCTACAGTAATCAAGACAGTAAGTATTGGCACAAAAACAGAAATATAGATCAATGGAATAGGATAGAAAGCCTAGAGATAAGCTCACACACCTATGGTCACCTAATCTATGACAAAGGAGGCAAGAATATACAATGGAGAAAAGCCAGTCTCTTCAGTAAGTGGTACTGGAAAAACACAACAGCTACATGTAGAAGAATGAAGTTAGAACATTCCCTAACACCATACACAAAAATGAACTCAAAATGGATTAACCATCTAAATGTAAGACTGGACACTACAAAACTTTTAGAGGAAAACATAGACAGAATACATAAATCACAACAATATCTTTTTTTGACCCACCTCCTATAGTAATGAAAATAAAAACAAAAATAAACAAATGGGACCAAATTAAAGTTAAAACCATTTGTATGGCAAAAACCATCACGATATTCTAAGGTAATTATCCTCCAATTAAAATAATTAATTAAAAATAAAAATTGGAAAAAAAAAAAACCTTTTGCAGAGCAAAGAAAACTGAAAGTGAAGTCACTCAGTTGTGTCCAACTGTTTGTGACCCCTTGGACTATAGCTCACCAGGCTCCTCCGTCTATGGGATTTTCCAGGCAAGAGTACTGGAGTGGTTGCCATTTCCTTCTCCAAAGAAAACCATAAACAAGATGAAAAGACCATGCTCAGAATGGGAGAAAATATTTACAAATGAAGCAACCTAAAAGGAATTAGTCTCCAAAATATACAAAGAGCTCATGCAGCTCAATATCAAAAAAACAAAGAAGCCAATCAAAAAATGGATGGAAGATCTAAACAGACATTTCTCCAAGGAAGACATATATATGGCCAAGAGGCACATGAAAAGATGCTGAACATCACTAATTATTAGGGAAATGCAAATTAAAACTACAATGTGTCTACAAAAAAAATTACAATGTGATATCACTTCACACTGACCAGAAAGGCAATCATCAGAAAATCTACAAATAGTAAACATCAGAGAGGGTGTAGAGAAAAGGGTGTGCTGTTGGTGGGAATGTAAATTGATACAGCCAGAATGGAGAACAATATGGAGGTTCCTTAAAAAATTAAAAGCAAAACTGCCATATGATCCAGCAATTCCACTACTGGCCATATAGTGAAAATACTGGCCCTGAGAAAATCAAAATTCACAAACATGCACCCTAATGTTCATTGCAGTACTATTTACAACAGCCAAGATATGGAAGCAACATAAATGTCCATCAGTGGATGAATGGATCAAGATGTGGCATACACAATGGAATATTACTCAGCCATTAAAAGGAGTGAAACTGAGTGGAGACATGGATGGACCTAGAGACTGTCATACACAGTGAAGTCAGAAAGACAAAACAAACTTCATATATTAATGCACATATGTGGAACCTAGAAAAATGGTACAGATAAACTTATATGGAGGGCGGGAATAGATATGCAGACATAGAGAACAGATGGGTGGACAGGGGACTGGAAGGTGGGAGGGAAGGAATTGGAAGATAGGGATTGACATGCATACAGTACCACGTGGAAAACAGATGGCTAGTGGGAACCTGCTGTATAGCACAGGAAGTTCAGTTTGGTGTCCTGTGGTGACCTAGATGAGTGGAATGGGGAAGATGGGAGGGAGCCCCAAGACAGAGCAGATATATTTATACACTTAGCTGATTCACTTCACTGTATGGCAGAAACTAGCCCAATATTATAAATCAACTATACACCAATTTTTTAAATGCATAAAAAATATGCTATACAAGAAGCAAGCATAGGAAGACAGAAGTGGCTATGTTAATAGAAGACAAAGTAGACTATTACTGGTGATAAAATCAGAGCCTCTGGAAATAGTCATTAGTTAGCTGACTATAGAACCTAAAGGGTGAAAAAAAAATTTTTTTTAAGTTAAAAGGAGGACAAGATATAGTATGTACAGCATTTCCCCTAATTGCCTCTGCTAAGCTGCTTCAGTCGTGCTCAACTGTTTGCAACCCCATGGACTATAGCCCCCCCGCCCCCAAGCTCCTCTGTCCATGGGATTCTTCAGGCAAGAATACTGAAGTGGGTTGCTATGCCTTTCTCCAGAGAATCTTCCTGACCCAGTGATCAAACCCATGTCTCCTATGCCGCCTGCATTTGCAGGTGGATTCTTTACCACTAGCACCACCTGAGAAGCATAAAATTGCCTCTAGTGATTCTTGAAAATAATTTAAGACAACATGGTTCAAGCACATGCAACTTCCTGAGTGCTCATTATGAAAAATGAAAGACTTTAATTGGAGAATAAACTCAGGAAACACTGAGCTGAGTAGACCCTCCAGGCTTAGGTACTATTTAAATGAATGAGGAATAATATATATTCATTAAACAAATGTTTTGTTAAGTTCCTGCCATGTGCCAGACACTGGGCTAAGCACTGGATGAAAAGCATAAACACAGTCCCTGCCCTCATGTTGGTAAAGCAGATAAACCAACAAGTCACTAAAGCAGCCATAAGTTGTGATCATTGTTATCAAGAAAATACTTATGATGCTGATATAGAGAACAACAGATAAGAGAGGAAACCTGCTTAAGATAGGTTGATCAGAGAAGGGCTTCAAAGGAGGTTGACATTTAGAAAAAGCCTGCACAGCAGGGTGCAAAGGCACCCAGGGAGGAAAGGACTTCAGAGATTTTAAGGAACTGAGTCAGAGTGACTGGAGCCTTGAATAAGGGAGGTAGGGAATCAATCATATGGGAGAGTTCTGCCAAATCTTTAAGGACAATTCTTACACAAAAGTAGCCACAAAGTAAAAAAGAAGTAATACCTTCCTAACTAAAAAGTTCAATATAACCTTGATATTAAAATCATATAGAAAAAAAATAAGGATGACATAAAAACGGAAATCATGGAACAATCTCACTCATCAAATAGATATTAAAAATTCTAAACCCAGGGACCTTCTTGGTGGTCCAGTGGCTAAGAATCCTGCCAGGCTCCTCTGTCCAGAGGATGCTCCAGGCAAGAATACTGAAGTGGGTTTGCCATGCCCTCCTTCCAGAAGATCTTCCTGACCCAGGGATTGAAAACACATCTCTTAACACCTCTTGCATGGGTAGGCAGGTTCTTTACTACTAGTGCCACCTGGGAAGCCCAAAATAATGCATGGGAGATGTCCATTAGAGTGTTTGGAAAAGAGCAGGGATTCAACCTTTTTGTTCTATCTGAAGAACGAAGGTTTTTGCCCTATGTTCTAGGATTGCTGAATTTTCAGGAGCACAGAGAGGGATGGTGGAAATAGTGCTCCTGATGTAAAATCTCGATGAGGGTGGTGGTCCAGTGGTTAAGAATCCGCCTGCCAGTGCAGAGGACACAGGTTCAATCCCATCCAGGAAGACTCCACAGACCACTGGGCAACTAAGCCCATGTGCCACAACCACTGAGCCCGCACTCTAGAGCCCATGCTCTGCAACGAGAGAAGCGACTGCAGCTAGAGCAGTGCAGACTCACTGCAACTGGAGAAAGCCCATGTACAGCAATGAAGACCCAGCATAACAAAAAATAAAATAATTCTTAAAATAAAGCTTTAAAAAATCTCAATGAGTGACACAAAGAGCAATAAATCAACCAGATTACAGAGCATACTTTGAGAATAAAGTATCAGTTAAGAGCTTAATTTTATTTATTCTCAGTTTGAATTGCCTTTGGTCAGTTTTTTTCTCACTTATAAACATTCTCTTTAATAAAACTTAGTCGCCAACAAATGATCTCATTAAAGCCCTTCTCTTAATGACAATAAAAGTTACTAGATTGAATGTAGCAAATGTAATAAACATATTGCTTTTAAAGGACATCTCTGCCAATCCTTGGTCCACCTAAGTGAGTATCATTAAGTCCACACCAAAGCCATCTAACACTTAACATCTTGGGAGTTCGAAGTTCAGAGTCAGGTAGCATCCAAAAGAAGAATCAAAAGGAGAAGCTCAGTCTGTTTCATGACTAAATAAAGCCCACTGACACTTTGTGAACCCTCCATGCCTAGTTCTCTCTGTTCACTTCTATAGTTAGGGGGAAATAATGGAATGATCTAGAAGGATCTGGCATAGCTAAGGCATTCATCATGCAAGTCCATTACTGGGATAAGGTATATATTACCTCTGAGAAAGCTATCACCCCATCTTTTCTTATAACTCTTTCCACTGCTGCTAAGTCGCTTCAGTCGTGTCTGACTCTGTGCGACCCCATAGATGGCAGCCCACCAAGCTCCCCCGTCCCTGGGATTCTCCAGGCAAGAACACTGGAGTGGGTTGCCATTTCCTTCTCCAGTCCATGAAAGTGAAAAGTGAAAGTGAAGTCGCTCAGTGGTGTCTGACTCTTAGCGACCCCATAGACTGCAGCCTACCAGGCTCCTCCGTCCATGAGATTTTCCAGGCAATTGGGCACTCTAAAACTGCATCAGTCAGAAAGAAGACTATCTTTTTTAAAAAGCACTCAGAAACTAGATTCCAAACCACAACTAGCCCAGAATTAGCTTTGATAGTGATTGGCTGACTGACTACTTAAATTATACTGGTTTCCAATAAAGAATTTTTTTATTCTGACTTGTTATATAATTATTTATTCATGTCTTTAAAAATTGCTGCTGCTCACCCCACTCCAAATTTCATAAGCTCCAGGAGGGCGGGACCATAACTGACTCGTGTTATCTATGCTTTATTGCTCTTGTATCTGGGAAATATTCTCAGAAAAAAGAATCAAGACCTAACTGTCCCTGTGGGAGTTCTGAAGAAGGAACTGGGGCAGAAAGGCTGATTTGGTCATCCAAAAAACAAGAAATCCAAAAGGGGAGTGGCAAGCTGGGATCTGAACCAGGCAAATCAATAGCCAAGAACTGGGATGGAGGGAGTTGGGGAGAGGGGAAGCAATTCAAATGGGAAAGTGGAGTGGGGTTCCCAAAAGGTTCAGGCTCTTCCAACCGCCACAAGATCACTGCTGTGGTCCTATTTCTAAGCCAGTCCTGTCTGGTTGGAGGAAGGGAATATCCAGCAGTTTGAGGAAATGGGAAAATAAAATCAACTCCCAAAAGTAAAGAGATCCCATTAGACCCAAGACATCTCTAAATGAAACAATAAATAGACTGACAGTAAGTAGATTGGGCTTCCCTGGTGGCTCAGAGGTTAAAGCGTCTGCCTGCAATGTGGGAGACCTGGGTTCAATCCCTTGGTCAGGAAGATCCCCTGGAGAAGAAAATGGCAACCCACTCCAGCATTCTTGCATGGAGAATCCCATGGATGGAGGAGCCTGGTAGGCTGCAGTCCATGGGGTCGCAAAGAGTTGGACACGACTGAGCGACTTCACTTACTTACTTAAGTAGACTGAAAAATAAATAGACTGAAAAGATCAAATATAAACACATTGCTTTTAAAGATACTTTTGTCATTCCTTGATCCATCTAAGAGTTTCTTGGGCTTTCCATTGGTAAGATTCACCTGTGTCTTACCTAAGAGAAGCCAGAGAGTTGACAATGCCTTCTAAGTAATTCTGACCTTCTTCTGGTGTATCCCATTCAGGCAAGCTGCCCAGCCACTCATTAGACTGAATGGCTTGGTCAGGAGAGTCAGTCCTACTAGCTTGGTAGAACATATATCCCCACAGCCATCTTTGTTTCTCTCTGTCATAAAATGTATCCTTTCATCCCCCTTTAAAAACAGCTGGCATAACAGGTATGGAATCCAGTTCAAGTGGCAATAAGCTATCCAGTTTTGAGGCAACAGCCTGTGCATGGTATGGCTGGTCTCTCTGAAACTGACCTGGGGCTTGCACTATGAGTCACCCACTGGAATCTCCTTTCTCCTTGCTGCTCTACTTGTTCCTGGAGTCTGATTCCTTGCACCTTTCTTTGGGGTAATCCCCAGCCTCTGCCAAACTTTTTACCCTTGCCAACGGGGCAAAATTCCCAGCGCCTAACTGTACACAGACTTATTGCAGATTCCATCCAAGCCCTCAGCTGAGACTCACCAGGCAGTAAAAAATAAACAAATAAAGATAAAAGGAGCCATATCTAAATGCAACCCCTATGAAGTTCTCTGCAGTAATTTCATCTTCCAATAGGTATGCAAGGGCTTTGCTCCTTCACACAAATCACCAATTAAAGCTCAGCTGTCAGGGTAGCCCAGAGAAGGCAATGGCACCCCACTCCAGTAATCTTGCCTGGAAAATCCCATGGACAGAGGAGCCCGGTGGGCTCCAGTCCATGGGGTCGCTAAGAGCTGGATAGGACTGAGTGACTTACACTTTCACTTTTCACTTTCATGCATTGGAGAAGGAAATGGCAACCCACTCCAGTGTTCTTGCCTGGAGAATCCCAGGGATGGGGGAGCCTGGTGGGCTGCTGTCTATGGGATCGCACAGAGTCGGACACGACTGAAGTGACTTAGCAGCAGCAGTCAGGGTAGCCAGCCCATTCTCACATTTACCTAAATATAAATCTGTAACAGAGGGATTTCTAGGAAGTAGAAGGTCAGAGAACGTGCTTTATTCTAGAAACATATATTCCCTTGGTCAAATAGGAAAATAACTCAAGGAGAATATTCTTACTCTCTTCCCGAACTCATATTTGTAAAATTCCCTACTGGATTCACTGTAGCCCTAGTGAAACCCCAAACTAGAATTTCTAGCAAAATCCCCAAACTTATCCTATCATCAATATTTTTAGAATTCAAGAAAAAAACCTAACGAAATAATTCATTTGTCAGGCATACTGTTAATATAAAGTATATTAAAAAAAAAACTGAAAAAAATTTTTAAACTGAAAACTGAAATTACAATTTTAAGTCCTGAATAACATATTTTCATCTCTGTTTTAATATACTTTATTTTTCAAGGGCCATTTTAGGTTCACAGCAAAACTTAGCAAAGGATAGATTTCTCATACACTCCCTGCCTCTACAAATCCACAGCCTCCCCGTTATCATTATCCCCCACCAGAGTGGTACATCTGTCACAACTGATGAATTTATACTGACACTTCATTATCACCCAAAGTTCATAGTGTACATTATGATTAACTCTTGGTGTATATTTTATGATTTTGGACAGATACATCAGAACATGTTGCCGCCATTATAATATCACACAGAGTAGTTTCACTGCCCTAAAAATCTCTGTGCTCTGGCTATTCATCCTTTCCCCCCCTCAACCCCTGGCAACCACTGACCTTTTTACTGTCTGCACAGTTTTGTCTTTCCCATAATTTTATTGAATATCTAGTTGGAATCATATAGTACCTAGCCTTTTCACTTGGCAATATGCATTATGTCCTTGAATTCCATGGACAGAGGAGCCTGGCAGGCTATAGTCCACAGGGCTACAAAGAGTTGGACAGGACTGAGTGACTAACGCTTTCCTTTCATGCCTTTTCATGGCTTGATAAATCATTTTCACTGCTGCATAATATTCCATGGCCTGGATGAAAAGTTTTTATCCATTTACCTACTGGAGAATATCTTGGTGGCTTTCAAGCTTTGCCAGTTATAAGTAAAGCTGCTATAAACATCTGTATGAACAATTTTGTGTGGACATAAGTTTTCAGTTCATTTGGGTAAATACCATGGAGCATGATTGCTGGATCATATGGTAATACTATGCAAAGTAGCTTGCGCCATTTTGAATGTCCATGTTCCTTAGCAATGAATGAGAGTTCCTATTGTTCCAAGTGCTTGTCAACACTGTGTTGTTAGCGGTCTGGATTTTGGCCATTGTAAAGGATGTGCAGTGATACTTCATTATGATCTTAATCCCCTAATGGCATATGCTGTGGAGCATATATTCATGTTTATCATATGTTCTTTGGTGAGGTTTTGTTTGTGTGTTTTGGTGCATCAGGCAGTTTGTGGAATTTTAGTTCCCTGACCAGGTATTGAACCCAGGCCCTTGGCAGTGAAAAGTGTGGAGTCCTAACCACTGAAGCTGACTCATTTTTTAATGGGGCTATTTTCTTATTGTTGAGTTTTAATAGTTATTTGCATATTTGGGGGGAACAGTCCTTTATCAGATATATCTCTTGAAAATGTTTTCTCCTGCTCTGTGGATTGTCTTTTTGTTCTGTTGACAGTGTCTTTTGCAGAACGGAATTTAATTTTAAGTAATCCAACTGATCGATGCCTCCTTTCATGGACTGTGCTTTTGGTGTTGTGTCAAAAAACTCATCACCAAACCCAAGGTCATTCTGTGTTAGATTTCCTCTTGTGTCACTTTCTAGAAGTTTTATAGTTTTGCGTCTAACATTTAAATATGTGATCCATTTTGAGTTAATTTCTGTGAAGCATGTACGGTCTAGGTTTAGATACTTTTTTTTTTTTTAACATGAAGGTTCCAGCCCCATTTGTTAAAAACATCTTTGCTCTATTACATTGCCTTTGCTCGTTTGTAATGATCAGTCAGCTGTATTTGTGGAGTTCTTTCCCTGGCTCTCTGTTCTGACCTACTGGCCTATCTGTCCTTTTGCCAATACCACACTGTCTTAATGACCATAGCTTTACAGTAAGTCTTAAAGTTGAGTAGTGTTGGTCCTCCAACTTTCCTCTTCAGTATTGTGTTGTCTGGCTGACTTTTAAAATTTATTAAAGTCTTTTTTGGGGGGATGGAAGCTTTACCACTGTAATAGTTCCTCAGCTTATTAAACATTTATGGGTTTTAATTTTTTGCTGACCCAGGAACATGTGTGTTATTCTTCCACCCACACACAAGAAGACTCCAGATTACATTATACTTCGGTGATTGTGCTGTTTTCATAACCTCTACTCTGCTTCTCATCCCATCAGTTCCCATCCAGGCTTTCTCCTTCATACCCAGTGCCATCGAATTTTGTAGGAATAAATAGAAGTTTCCATAGGAACTATGGAAACTTTTACACTCAAGTTTAAGATAAATGGTCTGAGAGGTGCCGAGAGGAAGCTTGTGTTCCTTCTGTGGAGTGAGGTAGTCTCCTGCAGAAGCTCTAGATTTGGAAGCCTGATCTGGGCTGCCTCAGCACCCCAGATCCTTATCTCAGGATGTGAGTCACTATTCGGATACAACTATAATAATGACAACCACAATTAGCAGGTAAATACGAACTCCATCTTTCTTTCACAAAAACTCAATTCTGGGAGTTTTTCCTTATCCCTTCCCCTTTCCCTTACTTCACTTTTTATGAAAATAAACAACTTAACCTCTCTCAGAAACTTTAAAATTATATAATAGATGCCACTATCAACAGTCCCCATAACCTGTGCCTGTCAGTGATACATTCCTCCCCAAATCCTCCATCCAGACACCTGCAGGTTACCTTTCAGATGTTTCTTTGCATCAAGAGATATGGGGAGGACTGTATCTTGGGAAGAATCACACAGTTCAGGGATTAGAATTGATCTAATGAAAGTGGATAAGACTAGTTTGCCTGGGGTCATTGAGTTGTAGCCAAGCCAGTTCAATGCATCCAATTTCTAACTTATCACTTTTCACCCTTCATCAGGAGCAGGCACACTGGAGACACAGCTGAATCCACAAAGCCAGTATTGTCCATTGTGATTAAAAGAAGTGTGGGATTCACTTTTCCTAACACAAGGGGGAAACCAAAGCTGACTCAACTGAGAGGAGGGCACGAGGAGTCCCGGCCAGTGTCACCTCACCTGGAGAGGCACTCCAGGGAAGACTGGGGCTTCCATTGTACAGGGCTGGGCAAACACTAGAGGAACAGGGCTCTCATTGTTCCTCTTCCAGCACTGAACTACCAAAGCTGAGAGCTTCCTTTCTACTTATTACCTATTTGGTCCAGAGTTGCTGGGGGAGGTAATCAGACCACACTGTCACATCCTGTGAACTCCCTGGAGAACGTAAGCAATAGTAAAGCATGTGGGATCCTTATCAACACTAACTCTCTTGGGTCCTCCTCTCCCATCTTTGTCACTTGGGCACAGCCACTAAAACTTGGTTCAGCCATTCATTCATTGCTGCTGCTTTTTATTTCAGGTCCATTAGAAAGCTGATTCTAGGAAGTACAAAATAACATAAAAACCTGTGTCAGCCTCCCAAGTTTCAAAGCACAACCTGGGGGTGGGGGGTGTTTAACATGAACTTGATCTCTTTGCAAATACCAGGTCAATAGCAATACACATTGATTCTGCAAACTTAAAACCATTACAAGAATCTTTGGTCTTCAGTCAGCATTACTGTCCCTATTTTTAACTTTCCCCAGAAGCAAAAACACTAACTTTTTTCCCTCTAGATTCTCTACATTCTTTTCCTTCATTAACTTCAAGTCAGGAGTTATATTATTTTTCACATCAAAAAGGTGGCTTTACAAGATTTCTACAGATTTTAAGGATGTTAACAGAAAAAGCAAACAGAAATGGAAACATTACTTTAAAAAAATGTATTCCTTTCCAGGAAGATCTGAACAGTGCAGGTAGTGGAAGAATATGGAGTTATTTCAAAATGTAGCGTATTGGATTTAATCATTAATTATGAGCACCAATCCAGTGTGACAATTAAGTACCAGAACAACACAACAATAGATCCCAGTTACCAGTAAATAAAACACCTTTTACTTCAACAGGCTCCATTCTGAAAACGTTCTCATAACCCTCTTATAAACCTGATAATCACACTACTGCTGAGATAGGATTTTTTTTTTTCTAACTTTTCCCCCTTACCACTTGGAATATCTCACATCTTGTCAATAAATCTAAAATTCAGAGACTTAAATCTTAATTTTCTAAAATAAAGTTTCTAAAAAGGCATCCATCAAAAGTTCTTATAAAAGACTAAGCAATCTTAAGAATGGAACTGGAGGAATCAACCTGACTGACTTCAGGCTCTACTACAAAGCAACAGTCATCAAGACAGTATGGTACTGGCACAAAGACAGAAACATAGATGAATGGAACAAAATAGAAAGCCCAAAGATAAATCCACGCACCTATGGACACCTTATCTTTGACAAATGAGGCAAGAATATACAATGGAGAAAAGACAATCTCTTTAACAAGTGATGCTGGGAAAACTGGTCAACCACTCGTGACAGAATGAAACTAGAACACTTTCTAACACCATACACAAAAATAAACTCAAAATGGATTAAAGATCTAAACGGAAGACCAGAAACTATAAAACTCCTATAGGAAAACATAGGCAAAACACTCTCTGCCATAAATCACAGCAGGATCCTCTATGACCCACCTCCCAGAGTAATGGAAATAAAAGAAAAAATAAACAAATGGGACCTAATTAAACTGAAAAGCTTTTACACAATGAAGGAAACTATAAGCAAATTGAAAAGACAGCCTTCAGAATGGGAGAAAATAATAGCAAATGAAGCAACTGACAAAGAATTAATCTCAAAAATATACAAGCAACTCCTGCAACTCAATTCTAGAAAAATAAACAACCCAATCAAAAAGTGGGCCAAAGAACTAAACAGACATTTCTCCAAAGACATACAGATGGCTAACAAACACATGAAAAAATGTTCAATATCACTCATTATCAGAGAAATGCAAATCAAAACCACAATGAGGTACCATCTCACGCCAGTCAAATGGCTGCTATCAAAAAGTCTATAAACAATAAATGCTAGAGAGGGTGTGGAGAAAAAGGAACCTTCTTACACTGTTGGTGGGAATGCAAACTAGTACAGCCAATATGGAGAACAGTGTGGAGATTCCTTAAAGAACTGGAAATACGACCATATGACCCAGCAATCCCACTGCTGGGCATACACACCAAGGAAACCAGAATTGAAAGAGACACGTGTATCCCAATGTTCATCGCAGCACTGTCTACAATAGCCAGGACATGGAAGCAACCTAGATGTCCATCAGCAGACGAATGGATAAGAAAGTTGTGGTACATATACACAATGGAATATTACTCAGCTATTAAAAAGAATGCATTTGAATCAGTTCTAATGAGGTGGATGAAACCAGAGCCTATTATACAGAGTGAAGTAAGTCAGAAAGAAAAACACCAATACAGTATATTAATGCATAAATATGGAATTTAGAAAGATGGTAATGATGACCCTATATGCGAGACAGCAAAAGAGACACAGATGTAAAGAATAGACTGTTGGAGTCTGTGGGAGAAGGCAAAGGTGGGATGATTTGAGAGAATAGCATTGAAACATGTATATTATCATATGTGAAACAGATAACCAGTCCAGGTTCGATGCATGACGCAGGGAGCTCAGGACTGGTGCACTGGGATGACCCTGAGGGATGGGATGGGATGGGGAGGGAGGTGGGAGGGAGGGTCAGGATGGGGAACACATGTACACCCATAACTGATTCATGTGAATGTATGGCTAAACCCAACACAATATCGTGAAGTAATTAACCTCCAATTTTAAAAAAATTGAAAAATAAAATTCATATAATAGGAATAGATGGATACTCCCTTGACAACATTACATATTAATATATATACACAAGCATTACATATATATAGAACAAATGTAAACATACACATAAATATTTATGTTTATATATTTTCAATGTGTACCGCTTTTGATTTGGTATTTGCAAAGAGATCAAGTTCATGTTAAAACTCCCCAGGTTGTGCTTTGACACTTGGGTAGCTGACACAGTCTCTAATAAATTCATTAATAAGACAAGGCTGTAAATTATCACTATTTGTTCAACATCACTCTGATTTGGACAAAAAGAAAAAAATAGCAAGTGTATCCTTTGATGATACTATATTTTCTTGGAGAATGCACAAAAATTCACTAAAATTAAAACAATAAGAAATTAGTTTTCTACATATGTTTTCTACATAAGTTTTTAATATGCTCTCTAGGTTGGTCATAACTTTTCTTCCAATGATGCTACTGAGGGAATTCCCCCGAATTTCAAATACATAAAAATAATGTGTGTTCTTAGACAGGAAAACTCAGTATCATAAAGATGTCAATTATTCCTAAATTAATCTAAAATATATGGCATCCTCAAAGATCAACAGAATTTTTTTTAAACTAAACAAAGTGATTCTAATGTTCATATAGGGAATAAACAGGCAAGAATTGCCAGGATAATTCTAGGGTGGAAAATAGTGAAAGAAATCTATTCTACCAATTTTTAGCTAATTAAAACATTGTGGGACTGGTACATAAATACATGAATAGAATAGACTAGAAAATCAAGAAATTGACTCAAATTCATATAGGAATTTTGTATAAGATAAAGGTAGAATTTTAAATCTGTGAAGAGAAATTATTTAATAGTGTTAAGACAACCAAAACAAAAAAAAAAAGAAAACTGAGTTGTCATCTCATAAAAAATTATACTTGTATTCCAAAATTAGTAAAATAAAAAACAAGTGACTCAAAGATCAAAATGTAAAATGTTAAGCTTTAAAAGCATTAGAAAGAAATAGGAGGAAATTGTTTCCATAACCTTGAAGTGAGGAGAAGTCCTTTCTAATGCACCAAATGGTGTGAATCATTTGTCCATTATATCCATTATCCACTCCACCATTTTTTTCCCGGAGAAGGCAATGGCAACCCACTCTAGTGTTCTTGCCTGGAGAATCCCAGGGATGGCGGAGCCTGTTAGGCTGCCGTCTGTGGGGTCACACAGAGTTGGACACAACTGAAGTAACTTAGCAGCAGCAGCAGATTTCTTTCCAGGCAAATACAACCTTAATTCTTCTCAGGATGGCAAGAGGCTCAACCTGCAAAGATGGGTCATGATGACAGTCCTGTTCTCCACTTTCCTAGCCTCCCTTACAGCTATGGTGGTTGTGTGACTTGGTCTCAGCCATTAAGACTTTGGTAGAAATCTGCTGGGAAAAATTCTAACTTTTCCAATGAAAATATTAAAAAACATGCCAGTACCTATGTCCTCTGAAAGGCTAGTCCTAAAGAAATCCTCTTGGGAACAGAAGGGAAAGATCAAGAAAGTAAAATAAGAGACATTGGACCTGAAATGGCTGAACAGTAGAACCAGTGCTAACAGCCACCTATCCCTAGACTTCTCACCATGAGACACACGCACACACACCCCTCCACACACACATATCCTAGTTACTTGAGCCACTGTGTTCAGACTTCCATTTCCTGTCGTTGTGTGATATTTGCAATCCTAACTGACACGCTAAGAATATCATGCGACTCAGAAACCTTAAAGTAAAGCCGGAACAATTTGACAACATTGAATAGACATTTTTCCAAAGCAGACATACAGATGGCCAAGGGGCTCATGAAAAGACGTTTAATACCACTAATCATCAGGGAAATGCAAAGCAAAACCACCATGAGATAATTACCTCACACCTGTCAGAATGGATATTCTCAAAAAGATGAACAAGTGTTGGTGAGGGTCTGGAGAAAAAGGAATCCTGACACACTCCGGAAATGTAAATTGGTGCAGCAACTATGGAAAATGGTATGGAGGTTCCTCAAAAAATTTAAAGTTAAACTATCATATGATCCAGCCTATGGGGGTTTTATCCAAAGAAAGCAAAACACTAATTAGAAAAGATATATGTACCCCTATGTTCACTGCAGCATTATTTACAATAGCCAAGATATGAGAGCCACCCAAATGCCCATCAAAAGATGAATGTGTAAAGAAGACGCATGCGTGCAGGACACACACAGCACAAATGTTACTCAGACATAAAAAGGAAATCCTGCCATTTGTGACAACATACCAGAACATAAAGTGTATTGTGCTAAGTGAAATAAGTCTAAGATAAATATCATTACGATTTCATTCACGTGTGGAATCTAGAAACAAAACAACGGAACAAATAGAACAGTCGCAGAGTTATAGTTACAAAGAACAAATAGGTGGTGGCCAGAGGGGAGGTAGGTGGCAGGGTTGGGGGACAGGTGAGAGAGATTAAGAGAAAAAATGTAGAGCTTGGGGACTATAGTCAAAAATTGTGTAATATTTTGTATGGTGACATATCATAACTAGACCTATACTACACTTACTGTGGTAATAATTTTGAAAAGTATGGGAACTAACATAGTGTTGTAGATCAATTATACTTCAAAAACGATAAAATAAACCCACCCATAGAAACAGAGAACAGGTGAACGGTTACCAGAAGCATGGGGTGGGGTAAAGGGAATTGGATGAAGGTGGTCTACAGATGCAAAAAACCAGTTTAAGAGAAATAAATACTAAGGATGTAATGTATTCAACTGGTGGTGTTTATTAAGTTGTGTCTGACTCTTTGAGACCCCTTGGAATGTAGTTCGCCAGGCTCCTCTGTCCATGCGATTTCCCAGGCAAGAACTCTGGAGTGGGTTGCCATTCCCTTCTCCAGGGGATCTTCCTGACCCAGGGGTTGAATCCACATCTCCCGCATGGGCAAGCAGGTTATCACTACCCCACCTTGGAAGCCCTTTTCTTCTTGCAGCCTACCTTTATTTCCTAATTTCTCTAAATAATCAAGTACTACCTGTTATAAGGTATTATAAGTGTTTTAGCAAAATCATGGATCTACTTTAAGCGTTTCTTGTGTGCCGTATAGCAAAACTATATTTCCCTTGCATTTTCCTTGAGAGTTTGAAGTAGTGACACAGTTTAGAGATACCTCCATGCATATTCTTTCTACACAAAGATGCATCATCTAAGAGGCATTATTTATAATAGTCAGGACACTGAAACAACTTCAATGTCCATCAACAGATGGATGGATAAAGAAGAAATGGGACATATATATAATGGAGTACTACTCAGCCACAAAAGGGAACAAAACTGGGTCATTTTTAGAGAGGTGGATGGGCTAGAGTCTGTCATACAGAGTGAAGTAAGTCAGAAAGAGAAAAACAAATATTGCATATTAACTCATACATGTAGACTCTAGAAAAATGGTACAGATGAACTTGTTTGTAAGGCAAAAATGGAGACACAGACGTAGAGAATGGACAGGTGGTCACAGAGGAAGAAGGTGAGGGTGGGATGAATTTGGAAAGGAGCATTGGCATAAATACAATGCCATGTGTAGACTAGATCGCTGGCGGGAAGCTGCTGTACAGCACAGGGCAACCAGCTCGGTGCTCTGCATCGACAGAGAGGTAGGATGAGAGGTGAGGCGAGAGGGAGGTGATATATGTATTTGTGGTTGTTGTTCAGTTGCTCTGTCGTGTCTGACTCTTTGCAACCCCATGGACTGCATCACGTCAGGCTTCCCTGTCCTTCAGTCTCCTGGAGTTTGCTCAAACTCATGTCCGTTCAATCGGTGATGCCAGCCAACCATCTTGTCCTCTGTCATCCCCTTCTTCTCCTGCCCTCTATTTTTCCAAGCACGGGGTCTTTTCCAATGAATTAGCTCTTTGCACTAGATGGCCAAATTATTAGAGCTTCAGCATCAATCCTTCCAATGAATATTCAGGGTTGATTTACTTTAAAATTGACTATTTTGATCTCCTTGCTGTCCAAGGGACTCTCAAGAGTCTTCTCCAGCACCACAGCTTGAAAGCATCAGTTCTTCGGTGCTCAGTTTTCTTTACCATCCAATTCTCACATCCATATATATAGCTGATTCACTTGGTTGTACAGCAGAAACTAACATAACATTGTAAAGCAATTATATTCCAATTGAAAAAAAAAATTTTAAGAGACATTATGGTTGCATACGCCCTCACACGAGTGAATATATTTTATTCATTTGTAACATTTGATTCATTTACAGAATCAGGTTCTACAGGCACAGACAGATACTGTTTCCGTGGACTTTACCTGGACCATATCCAGCTGTGTGGCCGAGCTCTGTACCACCTACATCCTGACTCCTTGTCATGTGGGCATGAAGCAGGCCCAGGACAATGAGAGACTGGCCTGCCTTTGTCCTCTTGCCTGCCTGTCACACCTCTAGAAGCAGTTTTTCTCCCTTAGTCTCTGTCTCTCCTACATTTCTTCTTCTTTCTCTCTCCGCACATGCACCTTCCCCAGATGTTTATTCTTTAACCTATGTCCTCTCCAGCCCTATCTACTCTCTCCTTTCTTCCCTCACCACACCCACCTTCAAAAGCACTAGACAAAGACCCCAGGTAAGGGTGGGCAAGGCAGGGGAGGGGAAACAGGAAAAGAGCCTCAATCAAAACAGGTTTACAGGGCTCTGAAACCTCTCAGTACCTGTTTGGGGTAAATTTTTTAAGGGAAATATAGCTGATTTATACTTTGTGCTACCTTTGGCTGCACAGCAGTGATTCAGGCATACATATATACACATCGTTAAATTGCTTTATTTTTGGTTGCACTGTGTCTTCGTTGCTGCACACAGGCTTTCTCTAATGCAGCAAGCGGGCGTTATTCTTCCTTGTGGCGCACGGGTTTCTCGTTGTGGTGCCTTCTCTTGTTGCAGAGCATAGGCTCAGTAGTTGCAGCACACCAGCTTGGTTGCCCTCAGCATGTGGCATCTTACTGTACCAGGGATTGAACACACATCCCTTGCACTGGCAGGCAGGCTCTCAACCACTGGACCACCAGGGAAGGTCATATACATTTTTTTACATTGTTTTCCATTATGGTTTCTCCCAGGAGATTGGATCTAGTTCCCTGTGCCATATATTAGGACCTTGGTGTTTATCCATTCTAAATACAATAGTTTACATGTACTAATCCCAAATTCTCGATCCATGCCTTTCCCTCCCCTGCTCCCACCTACCAAATAAAAGTCTGCTCTGTGTCTATGAGTCTGTTTCTGTCTTGTAGATAGGTTCATTTAATAAAATAAGGTCATTAGCAGCAACATGAATACAACTAGAGATTATCGTACTAAGCGAAGTCAGAAAGAGAAAGATAAATACCATATGATATCACTTACATGTGAAATCTAAAACACGGGTGGTTTTTTTTGTTTTGTTTTGTTTTGTTTTTTGTATCACTCTGCTTTATTGGTGCTCTTAACTGACACTTTCTATTTTCTTTTTTTTTTTAATTGTGGTTAAATATACATAACATGAAATACACCATTTTAGCCATTTTGAAGTGTACAGTTCAGTGGCATTAAGTATATTCAATGGTTATACAACCATCAGCAACATCATCTCTGGAACTTTATCATCTAAAAATGAAACTATACACCCATTAAAAATGAATTCCCCATACCTCACTCCCTGAAATTGGCAACTACCCTCCTACTTTAAGTATCCATAAATTTGACTACACTAGATATTTCATATAAGTGGAATCATACAGTAATTGTTCTATTTGTGCCTCATTTGTTTCATGTAACATAACGTCTTCAAAGTTGATACATGTTGTACCACGCATCAGAATATCAGAATTCCTTCTCAAGGCTCAACAGTATTCCATTGTTTGTATATACAGTATTTGCTTTATCCATTCATGTCTTAGTGGACCTGGGTTCTCAGCTATCAGTTTTTTCCCAAACAAAGTGAAGATTCCCTCCCTCCCCAGATCTTTCATTCCTGGCCCACAAGCTCTCTGCTCAGGCAGCTCAGGACTGGGTCCTATACCCACCTCTCACCTTTTTCTATGCTCTCCCAAATGACAGCATCTGTTTCCATGGTCTCAAATACTTTCTAGTGCTGATGGCTTCAGGAATATCCGTCCAAACAGAACTTCTCAAAGAGCCCCCAAACTTCCACCCACCTTCACACCTCACAGCTCTCTTCATGCATATCTTATCATGTATTCAAAACCAGATTTCTTGATTTCTCCTCACCCCTCCATCCTCAGGATAAAAGTGATCAGAGAACCCTTTTCTCAATCAGCTAAGAGACTAGAGGTTTCGCCTTTGGAGAAACTGAAGCTTGCCACCTCTGGACACCAGTCACAGAGCAGGGCAGGTGTAAGATTCAGATCTGAAAAGCAGGCAATTTTTTTGGCTTGCACTGTGCAGCATGCAGAATCTTACTTCTCCCAACCAGGGATCGAACCCATGCCCCCTGCATTGCAAGCACAGAGGCTTAACCACTGGACCACCAGGAAAGTCCTAAAATTAAGGTAATTAAGAGAAAATCTGCAAGTGCTGTGGCAGGAAGCAGACCCAGCCCCTTCCCCCTGCCATGCTCCCAGAACAATAAGAGTCAAAGGTGAGTTTCCAGACTAGAGACTGGAATTTTCTTTCCTGGAGAAACTGAGTGGCCCCACAGAAACGATCTTCAGACACTGATACAGGACCAGTTCACTGTCCATTTCCTCTCCTGAGGGGCCTCCTAGTCACCAAGAACAAAGCCAGCCATGCACACAGAGCTTTAATTCATGCACTAGGGTCTCTCTCTTGAATGTCAACAAATAGCCAAGGGTCAACAGGCATTTAAGGGAAACACTGATCACTGATATTATCTAGAAACTTAGAGAAAATGGCTAATTAAAGATGGTGTCTTCTGGGGGACAACTCTGTGGGGAGGGGACTGGCACTTACAGTCATACTTTTTATTTTAGTATTGCTTGATTTTTAAAAATATGTATATATGTGTATTTTAATAAAAATGATTATTTTTATTAAAGTACCATCATCTACCAAGCTGTTCAAGTGTGGAGAAATCTAGAAACTATCTCTGATTCCTCTCTTTTTCTCCTCCCATAATATCTATTCTATCTCTAAGACCCAACTACTTTCACAACCTAAGTAGTTCTTGAGCCATCTTTGCCACCATGATCCTCAAACAAGCTCCCAGGACCTGTCCCCAGTTACACACAGTCCCTTACTGATCTGTCTCCTTTCCAATCCTGCCCCCAATTTATTCTCCTTTAGGGCATTAAAAGTGATATATTTTTTTAAGTTTTTATTAAGTTTGTTACAATATTGTTTCTGTTTGCTGTTTTGGTTTTTTGACCAAGAGGCATGTGGGATCTCAGCTCCCCAGCCACGGATGGAAACTATACCCCCTGCATTGGAAGGCAAAGTCCCAACCCCTGGACCACTAGGGAAGTTCCCAAAAGTGATCTCAAAAGGCCACTAGAGTCACATAAAACCCTACCTCAGAATGGAATACAGATTGCAACAGTAACGCCAAGGCTGCTTGATCTGAACCCTGCCTGCCTCTTCAAGCTCAGCTGGCTTTGTTCACTCTCTTCGTTGGTCATTAGGCTTCAGTCTCACTATTTTCCCTTCCTTCAATACCTTTTAAAAAGCCAAAATCATTCCTGTCGTATTTTTTGCATCTTCTCTTCCATATCCTTGGAGAGTTTTTGTCCTACTCTTTAGCTGGCTGCTCCCTTCCTATCCTTCACATTTCAGTATAAAATATCACCTCCCCAGGGAGGCTTTCTCTGACCAAACCATCAAAAATGAGTCACCTATACTATTCTCCCATTCACCCTCTTATTGCTTCCTTCATGACACTTTAAAATTGTTTTTATTTTTTATCTATCCATTTGCTTTATTTTTCTGCTCGCCTAGTAGAAAATTACCTCCACGAAGGCATGAACCATGCCCTACCTCTAGTATCTGCCCCAGCAGCTGTTTGAATCAATTATACCCCAAATTGAATGAAAATCTCAATGTGCATCTCTCCAGGCAGTTTTCCAGGTTGTGCTGCTCTTCAAAGTGAGAACAGCCAACTTAAAGGTTAAAGGAGTTAACAGATGTTCCCCACTGTGTGAGTGTCATCCCCACTCCAGACTGCTAAGACAGTTCCCTATCTATATTGAAGGGAGCAGAGAACAGAAAAAAACATACATATAAATTGATACAGGGGGTAGGGAGACTACTACTCTTTTAATGGTTCAATAAATCTTTCTTAGATAATAGGGAAGAAATCCTATCTTGAAAAGCTTTGGGGCATGGGAGTCAAATGTCAGTTTTCATTTGAATTTATTAGGATGGGTGACATGATGGCTTAGTATTTAATCATCACGATGACTATTACAATTATAAAATGTGATTTTGTTATTTATTAGGAGAGCAGGAACCCAGATGATGAAAAGGGATAGACAGGTAAGAAACCCTCAGCTGTGCTCTTTGACATTTTTAGTTATGTCTAAACCATATCTTCATTTAAAAAGACTTGTGGATTGGACAGTGCTGGAGACAAAATATTTGTACTTTGTCTGACTTGGAAAGAAATATCTACTTTGTTACCTTAAAGTTCAATCCATGTCATCCCTATAACCTATCTTGCCCAAAATCACAGTGACTTATTTCAGGCACTACTGAACACATACTTGAAAAGAGAAGTGTGTACTCAGCTGATTCTGAAATCTGAAATCACACAATCTTCTCTCCTACTTACTATGGGGCGGAAGCTGAAGTCCTATCTTGAGGGGAAAAGAAGGGTCAAATGATTCTTCAACATCCCTTCCAGCTCTAAGATTCCATAACTGTATGGTTCATGATTTGCTGAAGGAAACTAGCTTAGAAGATTGGGTTGTGGTAAGCTGTGAAACTCTCATAAACCCAGTCATAATTACTGAGCTACTAAATCTATACATTTAGTATCCTAGAAAAAGGGAAAGCCAGAGGAGCAAATATCAAATTTTATATCAGCAGAAACCAGCAGGAATGAAATTCTACTTATTTGTTTATTAGGCAAAAATTCATTTAGCATTCACTATATAACTGGCACATCAGCCCCATCACTTCATGGCAAATAGATGGGGAAACAATGGAAACAGTGACAGACTTAATTTTCTTGGACTTC
This sequence comes from Capra hircus, assembly GCF_001704415.2. NCBI lineage: Eukaryota > Metazoa > Chordata > Mammalia > Artiodactyla > Bovidae > Capra > Capra hircus. The sequence continues at coordinate 96,530,847 of NC_030812.1, read as the reverse complement.
AGAATCACTGCAGATGTGGTGACTGCAGCCATGAAATTAAAAGATGCTTGTTCCCTGGAAGGAAAGCTATGACAAACCTAGACAACATAATAAAAAGCAGAGACATTACTTTGCCAACAAAGGTCCATCTAGTCAAAGCTATGGTTTATTCAGTAGTCATGTATGCATGTGAAAGTTGGACCATAAAGAAGGCTGAGCACCAAAGAATTGACGCTTTTGAACTGTGGCGTTGGAGAAGACTCTTGAGAATCCCATGAACTGAAAGGAGATCCAACCAGTCCCTCCTAAAGGAAATCAATCCTGAATATTCATTTGAAGGAATGATGCTGAAGCTGAAGCTCTAATACTTTGGCCACCTGATGCAAAGAGCTGACTCTTTAGAAAAGACCCAGATGCTGGGAAAGATTGAAGGCAGAAGAGAAGGGGATGACAGAAGATCAGATGGTTGGATGGCATCACCAAGTCAATGGACATGAGTTTCATCAAGCTCCAGGAGATGAAGGACAGGAAAGCCCAGTGTGCTGCAGTCCATGGGGTCACAAAGGGTTGGACATGACTGACTGAACAGCAACAATATAACTGGCACAGTACTTGAAATGAGGGACAGATACATTTTTTTTAAGTTGCTCTGCTCAGAGAGTAGTAGAGATAGACTAAAAAATATGCATTTGTAGCACAGACAGGTGAACGCTATTGTTGGAGTCAGAGCTGCAAAATTGTATAGGAATCCAGAGTAATGAGTAGCTCTATTGAAAAAGAGAAGACTTTATCAAGGAAATGCTATTTGAGCTGGGCTTTGAAGGATGAGTAGAAGTTTTCTCACGATGAAGGGAAAGAGAGTCCAAAAGGAAGGAATTGAGAACAAAAACTTAGAGGCATGAATCAGAAGGATAGGAAAAGAAAAAGGAAATATTTGGAGTAAAGCAGGGGGTATATAGGGATGAGAGACTAAAATCAATCCAAACATGGAACAGATCATCAAGGAGTTTGCATATCACACTAAAAGATTGCATTTTTCCCTTACAAACAGAGAGAAACTGACAATGATGCAATAATAGTAGGGGATTTTAACACCTCACTTGCATCAGTGGACAGGTCATCCAGACAGAAAATCAATTAGTCTTAAATGACAATATTAAGAAAGCTGGACTTGATACATGCCTATAGAACAGCCCATCCATAAACAGTAGAATACACATTCATTTCAAGTTCACATGGAACACTCTTTAGGATAGATTATATGCTAGGCCACAAAACAAGCCTCAACAAATTAAGAAAATTAGAAATTATATCAAGCATTTTTCCAATCACAATAGTATGAAACTAGAAATCAGCTATAGAATAAACAGGAAAAGAGCACACACACGCAGGCTAAATAACATGACACTAAAAAAGAAAACAATGGGTCAATGAAGAAATCAAAGAGGAAATTAGAAAATACCTTGAGATAAATGAAAATAAATACACAGTTTTTCAAAAACTATGGGATGCCATGAAAGCAGTTCTAAGAGGGAAGTATGCAGCAATACAGGCCTTCCTTAAGAAAAAAGAAAAATCTCAAATAAGCAATCTAACCTACCATCTAAGGAATAAGAAAAGGAAGAACAAATAAAGCCCAACATCAGCAAAAGAAAGGAAATAATAATTATCAGAGAGGAAAAAATAAAGACCAAGAAAATAATGGAAAAGATCAATGAAATCAAGAGTCTGTTTTTTGAAAAAAAATAAATGAAATTCATATGTCTTTAGATGGGCTCATTAAGAAAAAAATGGGAGAGGGCCTAACCAAAGTAAGAAATGAAAGAGGAGGAATTACAATCAATTTAAAAAAATCATAATACTATGAACAGTTATACTTCAACAAACTGGACAACCTAGAAGAAACAGATAATTTTCTAAAAACTTACAGTGTTCCAAGATTGAATGAGGAAGAGAAATAAACAGTTTGAATGGACTAAGCACTAGTACTGAAATTGAATTAATAATCAAAAAACTCCCAGCAAACAAAAAGCCCTGGACTGGATGGTGTCATGATGGAATTCTAACAGACAGAAAAGGAAGAGCTATTATCTGTCCTTATCACACTATTCCAAAAAATTAAAGAAGGAGCACTTACATAATCATTCTACAAGGTTGCCATTTCCCTTTGCCTGGATACTAAAACCAAACAACACTATAAAAAAAAAAGAAAGAAAATATACAGGCCAATATCACTGGCAAATTCAGATGCTATTTATACCACTCCAGTATTCTTGCCTAAAGAAGTCCATGGATAGATGATCCTGGCAGAATACAGTGCATGGGGCTGCAAAGAGTCAGACACGACTGAGTTACTAACTTTCACGATGGAAAACAGTTTTCTCAAAAAAACTAAAAATAGAACTACTATATAATCCAACAATTCCACCCAGGGTATACATCCAAAGAAAATGAAAAACACCAATTTGAAAAGATACATGCACCCCAAAATTCATAACAGCATTATTTAATAATAGACAGATATGGAAGCAACCTAAGTGTCGATTAACAAACGAGAGGATAAAGAAGATGTGAGATATCCACATATATATATATAGTTATATACATTTATTCATACTTACATATAAATGTAAATACATACAAACACATGAAGGTGAAAGTGAAAGTTGCTCAGTCACGTCTGACTCTTTGCAACCCCATGGACTATACAGTACATGGAATTCTCCAGGCCAACATACTGGAGTGGGTAGCCATTCACTTCTCCAGGGGATCTTCCCAACCCAGGGATTGAACCCAGGTCTCCCACACTGCAGGCGGATTCTTTACCACCTAAGCCACAAGGGAAGCCCATACATACAAACACATACATCCACACAAAATGAAATATTACTCAGTCATTAAAAAGAATGAAATTTTGCCATTTGCAACCACATGGATGGACCCAGAGGGCATTATGCTCAGCAGAATAAGTCAGAGAAAGATAAATACTGTACATTATGAGTTATATGTGGAATCTAAAAATAAAATGAATGAATGTAACAAAAACAGACTCACAAATGTAGAGAACAAACTAGTAGTTACCAGCGGGGGAGGCAAAGGGAGGGGCAAGATGGGGGAGGGAATTAAGAGATACAAACTAGTATGTGTAAAATAAACAAGTGACAATATATTGTACAGCACAGGGAATATAGCTAATATGTTATAATAACTTCAAATGGAGTATAATCTATAAAAATATTGAATCACTATGGTATACACCTAAAATTAGTTTAACATTATAAATCAACTATGCTTCAATTTTTTAAAAAAGAAAAAAGGGCCTGCTTTAGCACATGACAGTATGCTCAACTTCACATAAAGAGAGAAATTCAAACTTCTATAACTTGAAACTAAATTCACAATGAGTATCATTTCTCATCTATCAAGATGGCAAAAATTCAAATATTTGAGAACACACTCAGTTGGTGAGGCTATGGGAAAACAGACCTAGTATGCCACATTTTAAGAATAAAGGGGGGAAAAATGAGTATACATATTTGCTTATTTTTATAAAAAAGAAACACAGATATGAATCAGAAACAAATGCAAATGTTTACTAAGAAAGAGTGGATGAGAATGAAATAGAAAGGATAAGAAAAAGAGTGATAGGCACAGAATTTTTTAAGTAAAACCTAAAGTTGAATGCAAATGTCAAAAAGTAATCTTAGGAACAAGGAAAGGATGTTCCTCTTACCACTGTTTTTCATCATCATTCTGGATGTTCTGGCTAAAGCAATAAGACAAGCAAAGAAGAGATGATGTATTTGAAAGGAAGAAATTAAACTGTCTTTGTTCACAGATAACAAGATCACCTATACAAAAAATCCAAAAAAATCAACAGAAGACTCCTGGAACTAACAAGTGTTTATAGCAAGGTTGTGAGATACAAGGTTAACATGAAAATGTCAATCACTTTTCTACATAAAAGCAATGAACAAGTGGAATTTAATATTAAAGATGCATTACCATTCATAGTAACACCCTCCAAAAGAGAAATCTTAGTTAGATCAATGGAACTATTAATAGAGAGCCCAGAAACTGACCCACATAATATAGTCAATTGATCTTTACAAAAAGCGAAGGAAAATCTGTCCAATTTGTTGAAATATAACTGTTCATCGTATTCTTTTATGATTGTTTTGGTGTTGGTTGTAGTATCAACTTTTTCATTTCTTACTTTGAGTCATCTCTCAGTTTTGTTGTTGTTGGAAAAAACTATTATCATTTAACAAATGGTGCTGGAACAACTGAACATCCACATGGGAAAAAATGAAAATCTACACATAAACCTTACACCCTTCATGAAACTCAAAAGAGCTCACAGATGGAAATGTAAAATGCAAAACTATAAAACTCTTAAGAGATAACATAGAAGAAAAACTGGATGGCCTTAGGTTTGATGATGACTTTTTAAACACAGCACCAAAGTCATGATCCATGAAAAAATGAATAAGCTGAACTTCATTAATATTTTAAAAATTCTGCTCTGTGAAAGAATGTCAAGAGAATGAGAAGATAAGTCACAGACAGGGAGAAAAATATTTGCAAAAGACACATTAAAAAAAAAAAAAGACAGTTATCCAAAACATACAAAGAACTTTTAAAAAATTCAATAGGAAAACAACTTGATTTTAAAATAGACAAAAGCTCTGAACAGACACCTGACCAAAGAAGATATACAGATGGCAAACAAGCATATGAAAAGATGTTCAACATCATATATCACGAGGGAACTGCATATTAAAATGATGAGATACCAGTACACACATATTAGAAAAGTCCAAGTCCAAAACACTGATAATATCAAACACTGGCAAGGATGCAGAGCAGTAGGAACATCCATTCACTGGTGGTGGGGATGCAAAATGGTACAAACACTTTGGAAGATAATTTAGCACTTTCTTACTAAACATAATCTTTATAAGGACAGGGATTAACAGAAGATGCTAAATGCTGAAACTACCAGCATATTCACATCATCTCAAAGCATTATCCATTGCTTAACAATTATGATTGCTTAACAATTGCTTAGCAATTACGAAGGCAAAGTTACTTTTGCAATTGAAGATATGACTGATATTTTCTTTCTCTCCTCTAGGGTGCTAACCAAGATTATTATCTGCGGTGCCTTTGTATTGTATCAGTTTAGCTAAGCTGGTGTTTCATCTCTCAGAATTCCCTTCCTATACATCCTGGAATAGAGCTGGCCAGGAGAGAAACTGTCAGTGATTTAGAAGATGGACGTCAAGTGGCATAGTCAAAGAAATGTCAAGGGTTGAAATACCACTGGGTTAAGGGCCATTCAACCTGTCTGCTCCTCCATCTAATCCTCAGTGCTTCCATTTCTATGCTGTGAGGCCACTGATCTGGCTTAGGAAGAGAAGCTCAGAATTAGACTGGCTTTTAAAATTTTCCTCCTTAACTTCTCTCATCATACCACAGCTTGTTCTGAAAGCCATGAAGAGAAAAAAAAAAAAAAAGCCACTATTGGATACGTCAACCTCACCCACAATGAGGGATCTGGGGATTACATAAAGCCCCTGCATGTGTTGGCATAAAGGAAAAAGCTCATTTGAATATCTGTGACATCAATGGAACAGACACCAATTAGACAGATGGACGGTGGCATTTTTAGTATAACATGCCCTATAGGCCCGCAGAAAAATCACTCAGCCCACCATGATGTTAGTGACTCATAGGTGTTAATAGTGACAGTTCATAACTCTGAGAATACAGCCAATTTCTGCTTATCCACAAATAGATTATTACTTTGCCAAGTATTTGCACAGCAATCTGTTCCAGCCTAGGCTACCGTAGTCAGCCCCAGTTTGGGTGAAGTGAGGGCTTTATAAGGGAACATCAACAGCAGGGGCAGGAGAGGAATATAGAGTGAAGGGTAAGGGGGTATTTTTACCTCAACATGTGTCTGACCATAGTCTAAGGGGATGTATTAGTCCTCTGTGTCACCAGATATTTACTGAGTATTTAATATGCTTGGGATGCTGTGCAATCCAGGAGGTACTCAAAGCTATAAAACAGGATTCCCTACTTCAGGGCTTACAGCTCAAATCAAAAACAGAAATGCATGCATCAATATTCATCAAAATGCCAAGTGCGTGATGCAGCCAGTAAGTAGAAAACAGAGGAGATATTCCCTGTGCAGGTTTGACAGGTGAATCACAGGACTCAGGGAATTCTCCAGGGAGAAAGAAGAAAGCAAGAGGAACAAGAAATAGCATCCATCTACTAACAATAGGGCTTCCTCAGTGGCTCAGTGGTAAAGAATCCACAGGAGTCGTGGGTTCAGTACCTGGATTAGGAAGATCCCCTGGAGAAGGAAATGCCAATCCTCTTCAGTATTCTTGCCTGACAAATTACATGTACACAGGAGCCTGGCGGGCTACAGTCCACAGGGTCACAAAGAGTTGGACATGACTGAGGGATTGGAGAAGCGAATGGCAACCCACTTCAGTATTCTTGCCTTGAGAACCCCATAAACAGTATGAAAAAGCAAAATGATAGGATACTGAAAGAGGAACTCCCCAGGTCCCAATATGCTACTGGAGATCAGTGGAGAAATAACTCCAGAATGAATGAAGGGATGGAGCCAAAGAAAAAACAATACCCAGTTGTGGATGTGACTGGTGATAGAAGCAAGGTCCGATGCTGTTAAGAGCAGTATTGCATAGGAACCTGGAATCTCAGGTCCATGAATCAAGGCAAATTGGAAGTGGTCAAACAGGAGATGGCAAAAGTGAACATCAACATTCTAGGAATCAGCGAACTAAAATGGACTGGGATGGGTGAATTTAACTCGGATAACCATTATATCTACTACTGGGGGCGGGAATCCCTTGGAAGAAATGGAGTAGCCATGATGGTCAACAAAAGAGTCCGAAATGCAGTACTTGAGTGCAATCTCAAAAATGACAGAATGATCTCTGTCCATTTCCAAGGCAAACCATTCAATATAACAGTAATCTAAGTCTATGCCCCAACCAGTAACGCTGAAGAAGCTGAAGTTGAACGGTTCTATGAAGACCTACAAGACCTTTTAGAACTAACACACAAAACAGATGTCCTTTTCATTATAGGGGACTGGAATGCAAAAGTAGGGAGTCAAGAAACACCTGGAGTAACAGGCAAATTTGGCCTTGGAATACAGAATGAAACAGAGCAAAGGCCAATAGAGTTTTGCCAAGAGAACACACTGGTCATAGCAAACACCCTCTTCCAACAACACAAGAGAAGACTCTACACATGGACATCACCAGATGGTTGACACCAATATCAGATTGATTATATTCTTTGCAGCCAAAAGAAAAAAGATGGAGAAGCTCTATACAGTCAGCAAAAATAAGACCGGGAGCTGACTGTGGCTCAGATCATGAACTCCTTATTGCCAAATTCAGACTCAAATTGAAGAAAATGGGAAAACCACTAAACCATTCAGGTATGACCTAAATCAAACCCCTTATGATTATACAGTGGAACTGAGAAATAGATTTAAGGGACTAGATCTGATAGATAGAGTGCCTGATGAACTATGGATGGAGGTTTGTGACATGGTACAGGAGACAGGGATGAAGATCATCCCCTTGGAAAAGAAATGCAAAAAAGCAAAATGGCTGTCTGGGGACACCTTACAAATAGCTGTGAAAAGAAGAGAAGCAAAAAGCAAAGGAGAAAAGGAAAGATATAAGCATCTGAATGCAGAACTCCAAAGAATAGCAAGGAGAGATAAGAAAACCTTCCTCAGCAATCAATGTAAAGAAATAGAGGAAAGCAACAGAATGGGAAAGACTAGAGATCTCTTCAAGAAAATTAGAGATACTGAGGGAACATTTCATGCAAAGATGGGCTTGATAAAGGACACAAAAGGACCTAACAGAGCAGATGATATTAAGAAGAGGTGGCAAGAATACACGGAAGAACTGTACAAAAAAGATCTTCACGACCCAGATAATCATGATGGTGTGATCACTCACCTAGAGCCAGACATCCTGGAATGTGAAATCAAGTGGGCCTTAGGAAGCATCACTATGAACAAAGCTAGTGGAGGTGATGGAATTTCAGTTGAGCTATTTCAAATCCTGAAAGATGATGCTGTGAAAGTGCTGCACTCAATATGCCAGCAAATTTGGAAAACTCATCCATGGCCACAGGACTGGAAATGGTCAGTTTTCATTCCAATCCCAAAGAAAGGCAATGCCAAAGAATGCTCAAACTACCCCACAATTGCACTCATCTCACATGCTAGTAAAGTAATGCTCAAAATTCTCCAAGCCAGGCTTCAGCAATACGTGAACTGTGAACTTCAAGATGTTCAAGGAGGTTTTAGAAAAGGCAGAGGAACCAGAGATCAAATTGCCAACATCCACTGGATCATGGAAAAAGCAAGAGAGTTCCAGAAAAAACATCTACTTCTGCTTTATTGACTATGCCACATCCTTTGACGGTGTGGATCACAATAAACTGTGGAAAATTCTGAAAGAGATGGGAATAGCAGACCACCTGACCTGCCTCTTGAGAAAGCTATATGCAGGTTAGGAAGCAACAGTTAGAACTGAAGATGGAACAGACTGGTTCCAAATAGGAAAAGGAGTACATCAAGGCTGTATATTGTCACCCTGCTTATTTAATTTATATGCAGAGTACATCATGAGAAACGCTGGGCTGGAAGAAGCACAAGCTGGAATCAAGATTGCCGGGAGAAATATCAATAACCTCAGATATGCAGATGACACCACCCTTATGGCAGAAAGTGAAGAGGAACTAAAAAGCCTCTTGATGAAAGTGAAAGAGGAGAATGAAAAATTTGACTTAAAGCTCAACATTCAGAAAATGAAGATCATGGCATCTGGTCCCATCACTTCCTGGGAAATAGATGGGGAAACAGTGTCAGACTTTATCTTTCTGGGCTCCAAAATGACTGCAGATGGTGACTGCAGCCATGAAATTAAAAGACGCTTACTCCTTGGAAGAAAAGTTATGACCAACCTAGATAGCATACTGAAAGCAGAGACATTACTTTGCCAACAAAGTTCCATCTAGTCAAGGCTATGGTTTTTCCAGTGGTCATGTATGGATGTGAGAGTTGGACTGTGAAGAAGGCTGAGCACCGAAGAATTGATGCTTTTGAACTGTGGTGTTAGAGAAGACTCTTGAGAATCCCATGGACTGCAAGGAGATCCAACCAGTCCATTCTAAAGGAGATCAGTCCTGAGTGTTCTTTGGAAGGAATGATGCTAAAGTTGAAACTCCAGTACTCTGGCCACCTCATGCAAAGAACTGACTCATTGGAAAAGACTGTGATGCTGGGAGGGCTTGGGGGCAGGAGAAGGGGACGACAGAGAATGAGATGCTGGATGACATCTCTGACTCAAGGGACGTTAGCTTGAGTGAACTCTGGGAGTTGGTGATGGACAGGGAGGCCTGGCGTGCTGCAATTCATGGGGTTGCAAAGAGTCAGACATGACTGAGTGACTGAACTGAACTGAACTGAATGACTAAGCAAACATGCACTAATTATACTATTAACAGCTACATTTTGGGGGCATTTAGTAAATGCCAACTGCTTTATCTGTTCTCCCTCATTTAACTTTGCCACTATCATGTGATGGTGGTTCTTATCCTCTGTGATAAGGAAACAAGTATGGTCTCAAATGGGGGGGCTTCCTTGATGACTCAGGTGATAAAGTATCCTCTTGCAAAGCAGGAGACCCAGGTTCAATCACTGGGTTAGGAAGACCCCCTGGAGGAGGGAATGGCAACCCACTCTAGGATTTTGCCTGGAGAATCCCACAGACAGAGGAGCCTGATGGGCTCCAGTCCATAGGGTCACAAAGAGTCAGACATGACTGAGCGACTAAGCACACGCACATGGTCTCAAATATTACTCCCTAAAGGCCACACAATCTGTGAACCACTGAGAACTCACAAACGTTGGCCTGACTCAGAGTGCATGCTCTGTTTCGTGGTCTGGACTCACTCTCTTGGATCTTGCCACTCTAGCAATGTGTCATATATGTCAGGTGTAATGCCCACAGCCTCTACGTTCAAGGAGAAAGTCATGCACACAAGACGGTGGAGAACATGAAAATGCCGCATCAAGGGTGGCTGAATGCCCAAATGTGTGGAAGAGCTCATCTGCACTGGCAGAAGAGGGCTTGGGGGTGATCATGGTACCATGGCGTGGAGATGCCCTTCTTAGGCATCAGGTCCCTCAAGCTGCCTCCATGGAGTCTGGCAGGTGCTCTCAGACAAACTTCAGTTTAAAAAGATCATAAACTGCAAGAAGCACTCCTCAAAGAGTCTCTTTATCTGATGCTGCACAATGGGGCACCCTGATTATGCTTCAGTAGACACACAGCCTGTGGGTGGCCTGACTGGGCCAGGAGATTACTAACAGAAGACGTGGCTGCCATCCCCAAGGCTGAACCTCCCATCTGAGTGATGGCAGCTCTCCAGGGACAGAGGACATGCCCTGTGACTACAACTGGCCTAACGAGTGTCAGTGTTTGCAGAGGAACTCAAGGGACAACAGATGAACAAAGTAAATCCAAAGATGGCTACTTCCCAGCCTTCACTTTGAAGTCTCTGCCCCAGGAAAGGAAGAACAATTTGAGGAAAGAGATTTAACTCTTCAGTGAAAGGTGAGTAATAAGTGTCAGTAGTTCAGTTGCTGCTAAGTCCAACTCTGTGCGACCCCATAGACGGCAGCTTACCAGGCTCCCCCATCCCTGGGATTCTCCAGGCAAGAACACTGGAGTGGGTTGCCATTTCCTTCTCCAATGAATGGAAGTGAAAAGTCAAAGTGAAGTCGCTCAGTTGTGTCCAACTCTTCGCAACCCCATGGACTGCAGCCCACCAGGCTCCTCCGCCCATGGGATTTTCCAGGTAAGAGTTCTGGAGTGGGGTGCCATTGCCTTCTCCAGGCAGTAGTTCAGTAAAGTTTAGCATTTCTGTCTTAGGATAAGACAAATCATCTCCCTTCCCCCTCGACTATAATTTTCTTCTGTATAATTTTCTAGCAGCACTCAGTAGGTTTGAAAGTCACCAGCCCATAGTCATTAGCTGTATAAACAAAAGCAGATCCAGGGGGAAGAGAACTGGCCAATAAAAACCCTGGGGATATGAACACATAAGACTGTGATGTGAAGATGAGCCCATAAATACGATGTGATCATGGACCTACATCAAGAACCAGGACTTCAGTCTCCAGGTATCCTGGGAGGCTCAAAGGGTCAGGAGTAGCGGGGAAATCCAGGAAGAAATCAAGTAAAAAATGGCTCTCACAGAACCCTTCTATCCTATAGAACCCATTCTACACATAGATGGGGATGTAAACTGGTGCAGCCACTATGGCGAACAGTATGGAGGATCTTTAAAAAACTAGATGACTACATGATCCAGTAAACTACCATACGTTTCAGCATCATTCAGAAAATATGAAAACTCTAGTCCAAAAAGATACATGCACCCCAATGTTGACAGCGGCACTATTTACAATAGCCAAGCCATGGAGGCAACCTAAATGCCCATTGACAGACGAACAACTGGAAAAGTGTGGTATATACATATACACACAGGAATACTGCTCAACCATAAAAAGGAACGAAATAATGCCTTTTGCAGCAACATGAATGGACCTAGAGATGATTACAGTAAGTGAACTCAAAGATAAATATCATATGATCACTTATATAAGGAATCTAAAAAATAATACAAATGAACTTATTTACAAAACAAAAACTGACTCATAGAAAACAAATTATAGATAAATTACTGGGGTGGGGGAATCCTTCCTTCTTCTGAGAAGCTCAGTGGAAGAGGAAGCACAGTTCTTCTTGAGTGATTGGAAAGGCTCAATTGAAGTGAGATTTGAGCTGGTCTTAGAAAGATTTGTAGGAGCAAAGAAGCTGCAGAAGATGCAGAACCTTAGATTTTGATCTAAGGAAAATTTCTCTGGCATTTCCACAGCAAACGGTAAACTATTGGTTTGGCCAAAAGGTTCATTCAGGCCATTACCAATGTCTCTTCATACAAATGAACACTTTGAACAGAAAACAGAGATCAAGCCCTAAGCCTTTGGAGTGGGAGCACTGATTCCAAGGCTCTAGACTACCAGACAACTAACCCCAGGGAGTATCAAATAGTGAGAACTCACACAAAGGAAACCACATGAATACAAGACATGGCATCACCCAACCACCAGTAGCACCCTGTGCAGGACGCTTCATCTAAACAACAAACAAAACAAAAATACTAACCCAATCATCAGCAGACAGGATTAGCACCTCACTCAGCCTTGTCCATCACAGGGGGAAAAAAAAAAAAAAAAACTCAGCACAAATCTCACCCTATACTAAGCTTACACAAACCATTGGACCAACCTGAGGAAGGCAGAAGTCAAAAGGAAGAGAGAATTCAAACTTGAAGCCTGGGAAAAGGAGACCTCAAACACAGTAAGTTTTTAAAAAGTAATGAAAAGTCAGAGAACTACTACACAAGAGAAGAAACAAACTAGAAACCCAGAAGTCCAAATAAATGAGCAGGAAATAGGTGAACTATCTGAAAAAGAATTCAGAATAATGATAGTAAAGATGATCAAAAACCTTGAAAACAGAATGGAGAAAATGTAAGAATCAGTTAAGAAAGACCTAGAAGAATTAAAGAATACACATACAGAGACAAACAACACAATTACTGAAAATAAAAATACTCTAGAAGGAATCAATAGCAGAGTATCTGAAGCAGAAGAATGAATCAGTGAGCTGGAAGATACAATGGTGGAAATAACTTCTGAAGAGCAGAATAAAGTAAAAAGAATGAAAAGAACTGAGGATAGTATCAGAGACCTCTGGGACAATATCAACAACATTTGAATTATAGGATTCCCAGAAAAAGAAGAGAAAGAAAAGGGGGGGTATGAGAAAATTTTTGAAGAGATTATAGTTGAAAATTCCCCCAACATGGAAAAGGAAATAGTCAATCAAGTCCAAGAGGAGCAAAGAGTCCCATACAGGATAAACCCAAGGAGAAACATGCCAAGACACATACTAATCAAACTAACAAAGACTAAACCCAAAGAAAGAATATTAAAATCAGAAAGGGAAAAGCAACAAGTAACATACAAGGGAAACCCCACACATTTAACAGCTCATCTTTCAGCAGAAACTCTGTAAGCCAGAAGGGGATGGTAGGATGCATTTACAGTACTGAAAGGGAAGAATCTACAACCAAGATTACTGTACCCAGCAAGGATCTCATTCAAAATTGATGGAGAAATAAACAGCTTTTCAGACAAGCAAAAGTTAAGAGAATTCAGTACCACCAAAACTCCTTGGAAGAAAAGTTATGACCAACCTAGATAGTATATTCAAAAGCAGAGACATTACTTTGCTGACTAAGGTCCGTCTAGTCAAGGCTATGGTTTTTCCTGTGGTCATGTATGGATGTGAGAGTTGGACTGTGAAGAAGGCTGAGTGCGGAAGAATTGATGCATTTGAACTGTGGTGTTGGAGAAGACTCTTTAGAGTCCCTTGGACTGCAAGGAGATCCAACCAGTCCATTCTGAAGGAGATCAACCCTGGGATTTCTTTGGAAGCAATGATGCTAAAGCTGAAGCTCCAGTACTTTGGCCACCTCATGTGAAGAGTTGACTCATTGGAAAAGACTCTGATGCTGGGAGAGATTGGGGGCAGGAGGAGAAGGGGATGACCCAGGATGAGACAGCTGGATGGCATCACAGACTCGATGGACGTGAGTCTGAGTGAACTCCGGGAGTTGGTGATGGACAGGGAGGCCTGATGTGCTGCGATTCATGGGGTCACAAAGAGTCGGACACAACTGAGCGACTAAACTGAACTGAAACTGAAACCAGCTTTACAACAAATGATGAAAGGACTGATATAGTCAAGAAATACAAGAGAAGAAAAAGATCTACAAAATCAACCCCAAACAATTAAGAAAATGGCAATAGGAACATACATGTATATCAATAATTACCTTAAATGTAAACGGATTAAATGCTCTAATGAAAGATACAGACTGGCTGAATGGATGCAAAAACAAGACCCATATATATGCTGTCTACAAGAAACCCACTTCACACCTAAAGACACATATAGACTGAAAGTGAGAGGATGGAAAAATATATTCCATGCAAATGGGAAGCAAAGGAAAGCTAGAGTAGCAATCCTTTTATCAGACAAAATTGATCTTAAAGATTACAAGAGACAAGAAAGAACACTACACAATGATCAAGGGATCAATCCAAGAGGAAGACATAACAATTGTAAATATCTAAGCACCCAACATAGGAGCACCTCAATGCACAAGACAAACACTAACAGTCATAAAAGGAGAAACTGACAGTAATGCAATAATAGTAGGAGATGTTAACACCCCACTGACACCAATGGATAAATCATCAAAACAGAAAATTAATAAGGAAACACAAGTCTTAAATGATACATTAGATGAGATGGATCTAATCAATATCTTCAGGACATTCCATCCAAACGATGAAGAATACACCTTCTTCTCAAGTGCACATGGAATATTCTCCAGCATAGGTCTACCCACATCTTAGGTCACAAATCAAACCTCAGTCAATTTAAGAAAATTGAAATAATATCAAGCAAATTCTCCGACCACAATGCTATGAGACTAGATATCAATTACAAGAAAAAAAAAACTGTAAAAAACACAAACACATGGAGATTAAGCAATACATTTCTAAATAATCAACAGGTTACTGAAGAAATCAAAAGGGAAATCAGAAAATTTCCAGAAACAAATGACAATGAAAACATGACAACTCAAAACCTATGGGATGCAGCAAAAGCAGTTCTAAGAGCGAAGTTTATAGCAACACAATTCCGCCTCAAGAAACAAGAAAAACATCGAATAGACAACCTAATTTTATACCTAAAACAACTGGCAAAAGAACAAAAAAAAATTAGTAGAAGGAAAGAAATCATAAATATCAGAGCAGAAATAAATGAAAAAGAAATGAAAGAAACAATAGTAAAGATTAATAAAACTAAAAGCTGTTTCTTTGAGAAGATAAACAGAATTGACAAAACTTTAGCCCAACTTACCAAGAAAAGAAGAGATAAGAATCAAATCAACAGAATTAAAAATTAAAAAGGAGAGGTTACAATGGACAATGCAGAAATGCAAAGGATTATAAGAGACTATTATGAACAACTATAGGGCAATAAAATGGATACCCTGGAAGAAATGGACAGATTCTTAGAAAAGTTCAATCTTCCAATACTGTACCAGGAAGAAATAGAAATTATGAACAACCCAGTTACAAGCACTGGAATTGAAGTTGTGATTAAAAATCTCCCAAAAAACAAAAGCCCAGGACTCGATGGATTCACAGGAGAATTCTATCAAACATTTCGAGAAGAGCTAATGCCTATCCTTCTAAAACTCTTTCAAACAATTGCAGAGGAAAGAACATTCCTAAACTTGTTCTATGAGGCCACTATCACCCTGATACCAAAACCAGACAAAGACAACCCAAAAAAAGAAAATGACAGGCCAACATCACTGATGAACATAGATGCAAAAATCCTCAACGAAATTTTAGCAAACAGAATTCAGCAACACATCAAAAAGCTCATACACCATGATCAAGTTGGGTTTATTCCAGGGATTCAAGGATTCTTCAATATATGCAGATCAATGTGATACACCATATTAACAAATTGAAAGATAAAAAACATATGATCATCCCAATAGATGCAGAAAAAGCCTTTAACAAAATTCAGCACCCATTCATGATTAAAACTCTTCCAAAAAATGGGCTAGAAGGAACCTACTTCAGCATGCTGCTGCTGCTAAGTCGCTTCAGTCGTGTCCAACTCTGGGCAACCCCATAGACGCCACCAGGCTCCCCCGTCGCTGAGATTCTCCAGGCAAGAACACTGGAATGGGTTGCCATTTCCTTCTCCAGTGCATGATAAAGTCCATACATAATAAGCTTATAGCAATATTGTTCTCAATGGTGAAAAACTGAAAGCATTCTCCATAAGATCAGGGACAACACAAGGGTGTCCACTTTCACCACTATTATTCACCATAGTTTTGGATGTCCTAGCTACAGCAACCAGAGTCAGTCAGTTCAGTCGCTCAGTTGTGTCTGACTATTTGCGACCCCATGAATCGCAGCACACCAGGCCTCCCTGTCCATCACCAACTCCCATAGAAAAAGAAATAAAAGGAATCCAGATCAGAAAAGAAGAAATAAAGCTCTCACTGTTAGCAGATGGTACTGGAGTTTCAGCTTCAACATCTGGTCCCATCGCTTCATGGGAAATAGATGGGGAAACAGTGGCTGACTTTATTTTGGGGGCTCCAAAAATCACTGCAGATGGTGACTGCAGCCATGAAATTAAAAGATGCTTACTCCTTGGAAGGAAAGTTATGACCAACATAGATAGCATATTCAAAAGCAGAGACATTAGTTTGCCAACAAAGGTCCATCTAGTTAAGGCTATGGTTTTTCCAGCGGTCATGTACGGATGTGAGAGTTGGACTGTGAAGAGAGCTGAGTGCCAAAGAATTGATGCTTTTGAACTGTGGTGTTGGAGAAGACTCTTGAGAGTCCCTTGGACTGCAAGGAGATCCAACCAGTCCATCCTAAAGGAGATCAGTCCTGGGTGTTCATTGGAAGGACTGATGTTGAACCTGAAGCTCCAATACTTTGGCCACATGATGCAAAGAGCTGACTCATTTGAAAAGACCCTGATACTGGGAAACATTGAGGGCAGGAGGAGAAGGGGACAACAGAGGATGAGAAGGTTGGATGGCATCACCGACTCAATGGACATGAATTTGGGTAGGCTCCGGGAGTTGGTGATGGACAGGGAGGCCCGGCATGCTGCAGTTCATGGGGTCACAAAGAGTCAGACACGAATGAGCGAATGGACTGAACTGAGAACATGGAAGCAACCTAGATGTCCATCGACAGATGAATGGATAAAGAAGTTGTTGTACATATACACAATGGAATACTCTTCAGCCATAAAAAGGAATGCATGAGTCAATTCTGATTTGAGGTGAATGAACCTAGAGTCTATTATACAGAGTGAAGTAAGTCAGAAAGAGAAAGATAAATATTCTATTCTAATGCATATACATAGAATCTAGAAAAATGATATTGAAGAATTTATTTACAGGGCAGCAATGGAGAAACAGACATAGAGAATAGATTTATGGACATGGAGAGTGGGGAAGAGAGGATGAGATGTATGGAAAGAGTAACATGGAAACTTACATTACTGTGTGTAAAATAGATCACCAACAGAAATTTGCTGTATGGCTCATGAAACTCAAACAGTGGCGTGGATCAACCTAGAGGGGTTGGATGGGGAGGGAGATAGGTGGGAGTTTCAAAAGGGAGGGGATATATGTATATTTATGGCTGATTCATGATGAGGTTTGACAGAAAACAACAAAGTTCTGTAAGGCAATTATCCTTCAATAAAAAATAAATTAATTTTTTAAAAACTAGTGAGGGTGTAAATTAGGAGTATGAGATTAACAGACATGCACTGACATATAAAATAAACAGCAAAGATTTGCTTTACAGCTCAGGCAACTATATTCAGTATCTTGTAATAACCTGTAATGAAAAAAAATCTGAAAAAAAGTATGTAAATATATACAACTGAATCACTTTACTGTACAGTTGAAACACGATGTCAACCACCTCTACTTCAATAAAAAATATTGGCCCTATGTTTGATATGCAGGTCATGATTGATCTCAGCATGAGTTTTCATGGAATGATGGGGTTCAGAAGACAGACAAAGGTGGAATGAAGGGCAGAGACCAAGAGGACAGGGAAGCTTTCAGAGGATTTGACCATGCTGTCGAGGGAGGGTCATGTATTTTTCCAAGATAGAAATTAGTTGAGTGTGATGAGCAGTTCAGGGGCACGATCCAGTGGGGAATGAGAATCAATTATGGGGTCAAGAAGCTAATGGACAGACACTAGTAGACATTATACAAAGACAGCCTGGAACCATGCTCCTCAGCCAAGGTTTTCTCAAGAATCCACAATCAGGGGACCTCCCTGGTAGCTCAGGGATAAAGAATCCACCTGCCAATGCAGGGGACACGGGTTCCATCCCTGGTCTGAGAAGATCTCACATGCCATGGAGTGCCTAAGTCCGTGTGCCACAACTACTGAGCTTGTGCTCTAGTGCCCAGGAACTGCAACTATTGAAGCCCATGCATCCTAGAGCCCATGCTTGGCAATAAGTGAAGCCACTGCAATGAGAAACCTATGCACCGCACCTAAAGAGTAGCCCCTACTCTCCACACCTAGAGAAAAAGCCCTCGTAGCAATGAAGATCCAGCACAGCCAGAAATTTTTAAAAATTATTTTTTAAAGAAGAATCCATAATCCACTGACATTGTTTTCCTTAATCTCCCTTTTGACCTGCTCAAGGACAAGAGGCTCAGACTGGCCATCTTTTCTGGCTGCCAGCTAATGAGTTTACCCCCTCACAAGTACAGACAAGATCTACTGTGTACAGACCGTCTACATTGCTTCCTAACTCACTCTTCCTGAAAACACATGAGGAGACAATTCACACATGAAATAACCAACATACAAACTAACTAAATGTTTTTGAGTTATTTTTTGAGAAAGGAAAGGCACAGGATGCAAGAAGAAACGGTAACAATGGTGAAACAAGGTACAGAGAAGGTAGGAGGAGATCGGGCCAGAGATACCATGTGAGATTGCCTATACATAGGAAAAAAAGTGCCCCATGTTCTCCCCCTAAGGAAAGCCAGGGAGTGTGCAAAAGATTGGCGGTGGGGAGTGTGTGTGGAAGGGGTGAGTAGAACAGAAAGTTAAAGGGTTATCTAAGAAGGAGAAATTACTTTGCCAACAAAGGTCCGTCTAGTCAAGGCTATGGTTTTTCCTGTGGTCATGTATGGATGTGAGAGTTGGACTCTGAAGAAGGCTGAGCGCCAAAGAATTGATGCTCTTGAACTGTGGTGCTGGAGAAGACTCTTGAGAGTCCCTTGGACTGCAAGGAGATCCAACCAGTCCATTCTGAAGGAGATCAGCCCTGGGATTTCTTTGGAAAGAATGATGCTAAAGCTGAAACTCCAGTACTTTGGCCACCTCATGTGAAGAGTTGACTCATTGGAAAAGACTTTGATGCTGGGAGGGATTGGGAGCAGGAGGAGAAGGGGATGACAGAGGATGAGATGGCTGGATGGTATCACTGACTCGATGGACATGAGTTCATGGGGTCGCAAAAAGTCAGACACGACTGAGCAACTGAACTGAAGAAGGAGAAATACCCTATGACGTTTCTTATATGTGGAATCTAAAAAGAAATGACACAAATGTTACAAAATAGAGACTCACAGACTTAAAAAACCAATTTATGGTTGCCGGGTGGAAGGATAGGGGAAAGGGATGGTTAGGGAGTTTAGGACAGAAATGTACACACTGCTGTATTTAAAACAGATGACCAACAAGGTCCTACTGTATACCACAGGGAACTCTGCTCAATGTTATTTGGCAGCCTGAACCGGAGGGGTGTTTGGGGGAGAATGTATACAAGTATAGTTGAGTCCCTTCTCTGTTCACTTGAAATTATCACATTATTAATCAGCAAAGTGTGCTAAGTCACTTCAGTCCTTTCAAACTCTTTGTGACCCAATGGACTGTAGCCTGCCAGGCTCCTCGGTCCATGGAGTCTCCAGGCTATACTCCGATATAAAATAAGAAGTTTTTTTAAAAAGTTAAAGGGCTATCTGCTAAGAATGAAGAGACCACATATGTAAGGGATAGTAGAAGTTTTAAATTGTTGAAAAGAATGGGAGATGGACATGAGAAAAGAAAGAAAAAGATTCCTGGGTATCCACAGTGACCCAGTTGAGGTTGAGACAGAAATAACAGTTTGCCTGACTCTGTGATTTCCTCCCACAAAGTGCTGAGCTGCTCAGAGGTAGAGAGAAGGGGTGGGGCAGGTATTCTGTTGGGTGGGTGCAGGAGGCAAGGAAGTAGAGAAGAGAGAAGCTCAGATGACCACAGGGCATGAAAAGGGAAGGGAAAGAAGCACAGAGGGTACCTATAGGGTGTTCTAGTTAGAATCCACTTCTGCTGACTTAAACAGAGAGGGATATACACAGCTCAAAAAAATCACCGAGTGGTGTTAAGAAATAGCTTCTAGTTGGTGTCCAGGAATGACTCTCCCCAACACACTATAGGTTGGTCCATCAGATAGGCTGAGACTCCAACCCTAATCATTAAGCTTTAGCTCCAAGTTGCCCACCACAGCTGCCGGCTATAGAACCAAATGCTCCCAACAGCCTGTTCCAAGGAAAACAGAGGCCCCTACTCAGGCCTCTCTGTGTTAATATAACTCAGTTTTGAGTCCAAGTCTCTTACAGATGCATTAGGTTGGTGGAACTAAACCAAGTCTCTGCACCAGAAAGCAAGGGAGATTGAGAACTTAACTGTGTGTCGCACACAGGACTGGCAAGGTCTGTCCTTTCTAAGAAGACAGAGGAGCTCCTTCTTCCAGGGGACATGGCCCTGCCCCTGTGTATGGTTTCCTGAGCAACGTGTAGATTGGGGTTCAGTCCACCCTTCACCCCTACCTCTTCAGATGGCAGATTCCATGCAGAATAGAAAGGATACACCCTTTTAGGGGCTTACTGATCCAGGAGAAGTTTTACAGGAGTCAAAAGTGAGTCTCCACAAAGTCAAGAGTACATGTGTGATGGGAAACAGACCATGGGCTGATGTAGGGGGAGGTGGGCAGAGCAATGGGTTTCATGGTCACAGCACAAAACACAGAAGCGAGGGGTATTCAGTGTGGGAACAAGAAGTTCCTGTTGGAAGTGGGTGAAGTTCACGAGAGTCGAGGAAGCCTTGACCTCAAGGAAGCTGTTGGAGAGACACAGCATCTCTGTGGATGTTAAAAACCAGCCTGAAGGAAGAATAGGGGAGTTGGATTCCACATTCTCTGTGAGGAAGTGACAGGGAGACAGGCTGATGGCAACCAGCAGTGACCTCAAAACAGGAGGGGCTTCCTGCAAGGACAGACATTGCAGCAAGGAGCAGACAAACCACCACAACATCCCAGCTTTCCTCTCCTCGCCCTCTTAGGCCTTCATTTAAGCAAATACTTTCCAAACTTCCAAGTCTTAGCTCTAGCAGCCATAACAAAACACCACAGATGGGGTGGCTTAAACAACAGAAATTGATCACTTACAGTTCTGGAGGTCTGGCTGCATGTCCTAGGGGATGGACAGCACTGGCCTGGTCAGGTTCTGGAGAGGAGAGCTCTCTTTTTCCTGCCTCTGCCCCACTTCCCCATGGAGGGAGAGCAGCAGGTTCTCAGGTGTTTCTTCTTATGAGGACGCTAATCCCCTCACAAGAGCCTCACCCTCCTGACCTCATTTAACTCTGATTACCACCCAAAGCCCCACCTCCTAATATCACTGTATTTGGGGGTTAGGATTTCAGAATATGAATTTGTGGGCCTCCCTGGTGGCTCAGTGGTAAAGAATCCGCCTGCCAATGGAGGAGATGAGGGTTCAATCCCTAGGTCAGGAAGATCCCCTGGAGAGGAAACGCAACCCACTCCAGTATTCTTGCCTGGAGAAGTCCATGGACAGAGGAGACTGGTGGGCTATAATCTATGGGGTCGTAAAAGAGTCAGACCTGAGCTGGTGACTAAAAAACAACAATATCAGTTTGTAAGGATCACAAATTCCACTCCACTGTCTGTGAACAAAGTCCCCGTTCTCGTGAAGTTTACTTATGCAGGGAGGCAGACAATAAACAAAAACAAAACAAAAAAACTGGAAAAATAACTGCCATATGACCCAGTAATCCCACTGCTGGGCATACACACCAAGGAAACTAGAATTGAAAGAGACACGTGTACCCCAGTGTTCACTGCAGCACTGTTTACAACAGCCAGGACATGGAAGCAACCTAGGTGTCCAGTGGCAGATCAACGGATAAAGAAGTTGTGGTACATATACAAATGGAACATAACTCAGCTATAAAAAAGAATACATTTGAGTCAGTTCTAATAAGGTGGGTAAAACTGGAGCCCATTATACAGAGGGAAGTAAGTCAGAAAGAGAAACACCAATATAGTGTATCAATATATATATATGGAATTTAGAAAGACAGTGATGACAAGCCTATATGCAAAACAGCAAGAGAGACACAGATGTAAAGAACAGATTTTGGGGCTATGTGGGAGAAGGTGAGGGTGGGATGATTTGAGAGAATAGCCTTGAAACATATATATAACCACATGTAAGATGGATGACCAGTGCAGGTTTGATGCATGAACCAAGGCACACAAAGCCCGCGCTCTGGGAAAACCCAGAGGGATGGGGTGGGGAGGGTGGTGGGAGCGAGGCTCAAAATGTTGGGACACATGTATACCCATGGCTGATTCATGTCAATGTACGGAAAAACCACCACAATATTGTAAGGAAATTATCCTCCAATTAAAACAAATAAATACATTTTCTACAATGAAATTTTAAATATATATGTATATATTTATATTATGTTAGGGTCACCAGTGCTATAAAAAAGTTAGTTTGGTGGGGAGAGGTGAAGCCAGGGTATTATGGTGTCTGGAGAGGATATGGAAGAAGGGACGGGGGCATCAAATATATGGTAGAAGGGTACCAAGTGCAAAAGTCCTGAGACAGGACCAGGTTTGACTTGAGAAAATGGAGTGAAGAGACAGGAAAAGGAGACAGTGCTAGGGTTTACTGTAGTTGGAGTACAACAGGGGCGAGCCCCAGAGGGACACTGTAAGGACTTCAGCTTTTCCTCTGAGTGAGATGAAAGCTACCACAGGTTAATGAAGAGAAAAATGACACGACCCAGAAACCGGAGAATGGAAAATCTACAGTGGAGAAAAGTTACACATGTGGTGTTGCAAGGAAGCAGGCGGGGTAGGGGGGAAGCGGAGAGTGGATGGAAGAGGCTAAGCACACAGAGGTGAGGGCTTACAGGGCCCTGTGGACTCAGAGGTGGGGAGGATAAAAGTAGGAGGATGCCTGGGAGATCTAGGGTTAAAGGGGTGAGAGGTGGCACCAGGCCAAGATGCTCTGAGGCAAGATGGGCCAGGATCACAGGGAGATGCCCGGGGTCTGCGGGGAGAGGGCAGAACGGACTGTCCTGTGGAGCTGGGTTCTGGGCAAAGGCTGTGGTAGATCATGGAAGCCACCAGGAGAAGTGGCCCACATGGCTTCAGGACATCTGGGGGGATGTGAGAGGTAGGGACACCTCCCAAAAGTGCAGCGTGGTGCTCTGCGTTCCAGGAGGTCGAGACTGTCTGGCCAACATCTTTCTTGTGGTAAATGTGGGGAGGTGGGAAGTAGAAATAAAGGAAAGCTGTCTAGCCCATGAAAGTCCTCACCCTGTGATGACTGATGAGGAAGGAGGAAGAGCTGTGGGGAGAGAGATGCTGAGCCAGGAAGGGAAAAGGGAAGTGAAAGGCTGCAACCTGGGATACTTCCTCCTCCCGGCTTCACCCTCCCGATGACCTAGACCCACCGAGGACTCACAGGGAGGAGGCCGCAGATTGTGGAGGCAAAAAGCCAGCGTGGATCTGATCAAGAACCAAGCCTCCAGAACTTCATTTGCAATTCGGCTGCTCCTTTGGCAAAAGGTCCCCTGTGCAGCTGTTCCACCCAGAGAGCCTCTGCCAGGTAAACTGCACGATGCCTCCCCATTGCCAGCCTGATGGCTACAGAGTGTCGTTACCCCTCCCAGCATTCCTAGCTCCAGGCAGGCTCTCCGGCCAGAGTTACAGTGGGCAGAAGGTGAGGGAGGGGGCCCAGGCTCAAGCAGGGAGCACTGGCTTGCTCTTCCTCGCCTGGTTGAGGCAAGCCCCCAAACGCTCTCTGATCTGAGCCCTCTGCCAGTTCTGGAAGGGTTGGACCTGTCACAACTCCAAAAAAGAGCAGGAGGCTACTTAGCTATAGATGAATAATAATTGGGCCTTTGTCTAACAGCGACTGTGCTGATGAATAATTAAAATTTTTATTACAATTGAGAAGCACTCTGCCCACATGGATGGTTCTGTGGGCTGTGCCAGGGGAAACACAGGTAATGAAAGAGTACCTTCCAGGTTCTGAAGTCACAGTCATCATTGTGTTTAAGATGGTTGGGGTCTTCAGAAAAGTTACGGGTTAAGCAGACCCAAACACTCTCTTCCTTTACACTTCTTTTCAGGATCTGATAAGATAAATCAGTTCGAGCAGAACATGGGCATGCAAATGGCTGAAGTAGCTACAAGTGAAAACCAGGAGGCAAGAGATAAAGAGAAATAGGTAGTAACCCATTAACCAGACAAATATCCTTGAGTCATAGCCGATGATAAGGATGGTGATGATGGTAGGAGGGCACAGCTGGCATATAATGGGAGGCAAACTGACCTCAGGAGTCAGAACACCCAAATTCAATAGCTTGCCTACTTCTCACCTGTGGCCTTGGGCAAACTCAACTCCGCAGACCTCCCTTTTTGAACCTATAAAATGGGGAAAATACTACTTGGTCCTTGTGATATCCTGAGGGCTTAACAAAGTACTGTTAATGAGAGTATTTGGTAATTCTAAAGACAGCAAATGCAAGTAATTATAGCTTACAAATCACAATTAAAGGCAACTGAGTCCAATCAGCTTGAGTTGTGATAGGCTGAGTGAATCAGGATTCAGAAATAGTGGAATGAAAATCTGTAGTATTTGGATTAGATATGAAATTACTGCAAAATTCTATAGGGTTCAACTTAAATGCACTGAAAAGGGTAAATAAATCCCTCTAGTTGTTAAACAGCATTTCATCTTTCTCTAGTTTGTCAAGGGGATAGAACACTTAAAGAGGGACCACTAGATGTTAATTATTTTTATGGAACAGTGTCTACAGAACTCGTACATCCACCAATATATTCGCACAGTGGGAAGTAACCATGGGCAGGAGGAGCTATTTTTGTTAAATGTATAAAAACTGAACACTGACCATACCTCATCTCCTTTAATGCTCATAACACAGAATGAAACTAAGGCTCAGAAGAGCTCAGGTAACAAGATCAAGGTCCCAAGGTTACCAGTGCTTAGACCCATAATTAGCAGTTTATTTATCTCTTAAAAGCCATCAAAACATTCACTACACTATTCTTCATAATTCAGGTGGAGAGGCACCATTTACCATCACATGGTCCCTTTCCCTTATAATCTCCTAGGAGAGATGACAGTGCAACAGATGAATTCAGCAAGTATTTATTATGTTCCTTTGTTCAAAGTGCTGGGGAACCACTGATAAAGGAAAGAGATGAAACCCTGTTCTTGGGAGCAGCTATAAGGTGAGGGCCAAGTGCATGGTCTAGACCCAGTGCTGGAGATCCTGAAAGCCCCTCACTACCCTTGGTGGTGAACCCTTACATTCTTGCTATTAGGTGTCCATGGATGCAGCTGCCCCACCACCCCCGACCCCAGGACCCCCCACCAGACTTGAGCATCCAGAAGGTGACTGACAGCAGGCAGACCAGCATGGAAATGGACAGAGCAGGGATCTGAAGTCCTGTTCTGGCTTCACCATTAGTGGGTCTGTGACCTTCTGTCCACCCCTCATCCGCTGAACCAGTTTCCTTGTTTGTAAATGTGAATATTGTTGACTAGAGAGGGGCTGGTGAGACATAGACCAAAAGGACTTGAACAATAATACTAAAAGTTCACTTGTATTCACTGGCAACCCACTCCAGCATTCTTGCCTGGGAAATACCATGGACAGAGGAGCCTGGTGGGCTACAGTCTACAGGGCTGCAAGAGCCAGACATAACTTAGTGACTAAACCACCACCACCCATTATCCCTTTATGTTTCTATTAATCAAACTCAGGATAGTTGGTTCTAAGCCATCTATGGGGCTCCATCAAATACAAACTTCGAAAATTCCAAACTGCTCCTATGTAGCAGGAGGAGTATCTACTCCATAAGGAGTGGGTGCAGAAAAATGAGGCATCTTTTCAGGCCAGCTCCTTCCTTCCACCTCTTCTTGGGCACAGATCTATGTAACATATGCTGGAAGTCTGGGTGTCTGCAATTAACAAAGGGTCAAATGGGAAGAGGAGGAATTTCTAAAACTTTTGATAGAAATGCTGAGGTATAGACAATGGAATACTACTCAGCCATAAAAAGAATGAAATGATGCCATTTGCAGTAACATGAATGCAAACAGATAACATTACATTACATTAAGGGAAGTAAGTCAGAGAAAGACAAATACCATGTGATATCACTTATATATGGAATCTAAAATATCACACAAGTGTTTCTGTTTTGTAGATAGGTTCAGACTCATGGACATAGACATCAGACTTGTCATTGCCAAGGGGAAGGAGGTTGAGGGAGGGATGGAGCAGGAAGTTGGGGTTAGCAGATATAAGCTATTAGACATAGAATGGATACACAACAAGGTCCCACTGTATAGCATAGGGAACTATATTCAATATCCTATGGTAAACCATATGGAAAATAAAAATAATATAAAGAATAAAAAGAATAGCTAGTAGGAAGCTGCTATATAACACAGGAAGCTCAGTCTGGTGCTCTGTGATGACCTAGAGGGGTGGGATGGGGGAGGGGGGAAGGAGGCTCAAGAGGGAGGGGATATATGTAGACTTATGGCTCATTCACATTTTTGTATGGTAGAAACCAACACAACACTGTAAAGCAATTATCCTCCAATTAAAAATAACTTATTAAAAAGTGCAAAGGGAAAAAAGAACATAAAAAATATAAAGAAAGAATATATATATGTGTGTAATTGAGTCATTTTACAGCAGAAATTAACACAACATTATAAATCAACTATTTTTCACTTTAAAAAAAAAAGATCTGCTGAAGTATTTAGCTATACTGGAACTTCCTTGACTCCAGGAGCTGCCCTCCTGTGACTATGCCCTAACCACTGAGCTCCATGGCTTGGAAATGCTGCCTCGTCTCACAGAACAACAGACCAGCTGCCCTCCCACCATCCAAATGGGCCTGGACATCTGGCCCATGTCACTCCAAAGGGCCCCATCCTGAGCAACCCTCAAGTAAAATACTCCAAGCTGCCATGTGGACTTCAGCCAAGGCTGCATGCTCAACGGTTGGCCGCCAGCCGATGAGCTCCCCTAGACACAGGTCATGAAGAGTTGGCTGGTAGCTCAGTCCTTCTAACAACGAAATCAGATGTGACAGACAAGGAGTCAAATTTATTTGTGCAGCTCTCAACTCCTGTACTTAATCAGAAAGAAACAGAAACCAACCCTAAAAGGTGAACTTGTGGTGGTATATAAACATGGCCTTCATTGTTCTTGCTCTTTCCTTCTTAGCTGCCTCAAGTCATCTGAATGGGGAACTAGGCAACCTGCCCACAGGTCTCCAGGGATGAACCCGGATGAATGTCCACTACCATTTTACTGAATTTGTAGTCTTCTCCTGAAATTCAAAAATATTTGCAGCTGGCTCATCTCATGCTTGGGCTTCCCTGGTGTCTCAGTGGTAAAGAATTGACCTGCAATGCAGGAGACACAGCTTCAATCCCTGGGTCAGGAAGATCCCCTGGAGTAGGAAATGGCAACCCACTGCAGTATTCTTGCCTGGGAAATCCCATGGGCAGAGGAGCCTGGAGGGCTACAGTCCATGGGGTCACAAAAGAGTCTCACCAACTTAACGACTGGACAACACCTCATGCACATTGTCCCTACAGTATCACAGTGGGAGACTGTGATACTAGTGTTCTCAGCCCCCATCCTGGTGCCAATGGGAAGAAGGGAGAGGAGACGGAGCTATGAGAACAGGAGAGAGGGTCCCTGCCATTCAGAGAATCTGTCCATCCCTGAGCTAGACCTTCTCACACAACCTCCTCCAAACAGCAAACCTGAAACCACCTAGGACGCCATCACAAGAAGCCTCCTGGTGACCACTGCGTGAAGCAATGCCATAACATCACAGGCATCCAATTATTTAAAACAAACTTCCTTATATTTACATGAAACCAGCTTCTCTAGTACTTTCTTTCATTGGTCCATTAGATATACCATATTTATATCAGACCTTCAGAAAATATAGTGGCCAAAAGAAGAGGAACAGGGGCCTCAATGCTCTGTTGCAGATCCTCCTCCTAATCCATCCCCACAGAGGCGTTTTAACTTCTTTCTTGACTTGTTTTGAAAAGTCATGTCCTCAAAGATGCCACACAAAAAAAAGAAAACTGCAGGCCAATATCACTGATGAACATAGATGCAAAAATCTTTAACAAAATTCTAGAAATCAGAATCCAACAACACATTAAAAAGATCATACATCATGACCAAGTAGGCTTTATCCCAGGGATGCAAGGATTCTTCAATATCCACAAATCAATGTAATGCACCACATTAACAAATTGAAAAATAAAAGCCATATGATTATCTCAATAGATGCAGAGAAAGCCTTTGACAAAATTCAATATCCATTTATGATTTTAAAAAAAAAACCCTCCAGAAAGCAGGAATAGGAGGCACATACCTCAACATAAAAGCTACGTATGACAAACCCACAGAAAACATTATCCTCAATGGTGAAATATTGAAAGCATTTCCCCTAAAGTCAGGAACAAGACAAGGGTGCCGACTTTCACCAATATTATTCAACATAGTTTTGGAAGTTTTGGCCACAGCAATCAGAGCAGAAAAAGAAATGAAAGGAATCCAAATTGGAAAAGAAGAAGTAAAACTCTCACCGTTTGCAGATGACATGATCCTCTACATAGAAAACCCTAAAGATTCCACCAGAAAACTACTAGAGCTAATCAATTAATATAGTAAAGTTTCAGGATATAAAATCAACACACAGAAATCCCTTGCATTCCTATACACTAATAATGAGAAAATAGAAAGAGAAATTAAGGAAACAATTCCATTCACCATTGCAACAAAAAGAATAAAATACTTAGGAATGTATCTACCTAAAGAAACAAAAGACCTATATATAGAAAACTATAAAACACTGGTGAAAGAAATCAAAGAGGACACTAATAGATGGAGAAATATACCGTGTTCATGGATCAGAAGAATCAATATAGTGAAAATGAGTATACTACCCAAAGCAATCTGTAGATTCAATGCAATCCCTATCAAGCTACAAATGGTATTTTTCACAGAGCTGGAACAAATAATTTCACAGCTTATATGGAAATACAAAAAACCTCGAATAGCCAAAGCAATCTTGAGAAAGAAGAATGGAACTGGAGGAATAAACCTGCCTGATTTCAGGCTCTACTACAAAGACACAGTCATCTAGACAGTATGGTACTGGCACAAAGACAGACATATAGATCAATGGAACAAAATAGAAAGCCCAGAGATAAATCCATGCACCTATGGACACCTTATCTTTGACAAAGGAGGCAAGAATATACAATGGAGAAAAGACAATCTCTTTAACAAGTGGTGCTTGGAAAACGGATCAACCACTTGTAAAAGAATGAAACTAGAACACTTTCTAACACCATACACAAAAATAAACTCAAAATGGATTAAAGATCTAAACATAAGACTAGAAATTATAAAGCTCTTAGAGGAGAACATAGCCAAAACATTCTCTGACATAAATCACAGCAGGATCCTCTATGACCCACCTCCCAGAATATTGGAAATAAAAGCAAAAATAAACAAATGTGACCTAATTGAAATTAAAAGCTTCTGCACAACAAAGGAAACTATAAGCAAGGTGAAAAGACAGCCTTCAGAATGGGAGAAAATAATAGCAAATGAAGCAACTGACAAAGAATTAATCTCAAAAATATACAAGCAACTCCTGCAGCTCAATTCCAGAAAAATAAATGACCCAATCAAAAAATGGGCCAAAGAACTAAACAGACATTTCTCCAAAGAAGACATACAGATGGCTAACAAACACATGAAAAGATGCTCAACATCACTCATTATCAGAGAAATGCAAATCAAAACCACAATGAGGTACCTTTCACACCAGTCAGAATGGCTGCTATCCAAAAGTCTACAAGCAATAAATGCTGGAGAGGGTGTGGAGAAAAGGGAACCCTCTTACATTGTTGGTGGGAATGCAAACTAGTACATCCACTATGGAGAACAGTGTGGAGATTCCTTTAAAAACTGGAAATAGAACTGCTATACAACCCAGCAATCCCACTGCTGGGCATACACACTGGGGAAAAGAATTG
The DNA here is from genome assembly GCF_001704415.2 of Capra hircus. Classification (NCBI taxonomy): domain Eukaryota; kingdom Metazoa; phylum Chordata; class Mammalia; order Artiodactyla; family Bovidae; genus Capra; species Capra hircus. Next base: position 96,500,565 of record NC_030812.1, on the reverse strand, counting down.
GAAAAGACAAGTGTACCCGAATGTTCATTGCAGCACTGTTTATAATAGCCAGGACATGGAAGCAACCTAGATGTCTATCAGCAAAGGAATGGATAAGAAAGCTGTGGTACATATACACAATGGAGTATTAATATTACTCAGCCACTAAAAAGAATACATTTGAATCAGTTCTAATGACGTGGATGAAACTGGAGCCTATAATACAGAGTGAAGTAAGCCAGAAAGAAAAACACCAATACAGTATACTAACGCATATATATGGAATTTAGAAAGATGGTAACGATAACCCTGCATGTGAGACAGCAAAAGAGACACAGATGTATAGAACAGTCTTTTGTACTCTGTGGGAGAGGGTGAGGGTGGGATGATTTGGGAGAATGGCATTGAAACATGTATAATATTACATGTGAAATGAATCACCAGTCCAGTGCTGGTGCACTGGGATGACCCAGAGGGATGGTACGGGGAGGGAGGTGGGAGAGGGGTTCAGGATGGGGAACACGTGAACATGAACCCATGGCGGATTCATGTTGATGTATGGCAAAACCAATACAATATTGTAAAGTAATTAGCCTCCAATTAAAATAAATAAATTTATATTAAAAATTAAAAAAAAGAAAAGTCAGGTCCTCTGACTCACATCTTGATCAGTTATAAAAGACTTTCCCTTCAGGACACTGCTTTTCCTGGACCTCTCATCTGTCTCCCTGGAAATCACATAACCCTCCAATCACTGCAATGCAGCCCATGGACACTGGAGAATTCGAGGCAAAGCCCAACATTAGTGACTGTGAACATCAGAAAGACAGTTGTGGCTGCTTCTTGATGTTTATTAGGGTCAAAATAAAACCCACAATGATAGACTTTCCATTTCCCAGTGGTGAGATCACATGGTTCAATCCAGCAATGGCTTCTAGCTTTAACTTCTCTCCAAAATTATTTCTACGAACATGTCAAGTCAGTTCAGTTCAGCTGCTCAGTCGTATCTGACTCTTTGCAACCCCATGAACTACAGCACACCAGGCTTCCCTGTCCATCTCCAACTCCCAGAGCTTGCTCAAACTCATGTCCATCGAGTCAGTGATGCCATCCAACCATCTCATCCTCTGTCATCTCCTCCTCCTCCTGTTTTCAATCTTTCCCAGCATCTGCAAACATGTCAAATGCTACTTTAAAGAATAGAGGTATACCGTATGGACCTGAACCATCCTCAGAAAAAAAATCACTCCCTCTTCTCACAGTCATCTCCATCGGCCAGAACACTCCCTCACAGTGAGAAGGGAGATAGTAGAGAGCCAAATAGTAACTAGTTAATAATCCTGGGGACTTCCCTGGTGGTCCAGTGGTTAAGACTTTGCCTTCCAAAGCAAGGGGTGCAGGTTCAAACCCTGGCTGGGAAGCTAAAATCCCATATACCTAGTGGCCAAAAAACCAAAACATGAAACAGAAGCAACATTATAATAAAGACTGTAAAAAAAATGGTCCACACACAAAAAAAAGAAAAAAGAAAACCCTTTCACTCCACACATTTGCATGGGACAAACCTTTCGTTTTCAGAGCATTAAGTGGCTGAGAAAAAAAGATCTTATAAAATCATAACCCATATCCATACATTCTGGAAGCTCTGTGGTATCTTTCAAGTGGGAAAGGATTCCTTTATTGTTGATGTGGATGATATTTTTGGCTCATTTTATGTTACCCAGTATTTCAATGTGGAGAGCAAAGTACAGACTGTAAGAAATCAAATATCTGTGTATCCAACACCTAGCTTTCATATTATTAGCAAGTTACCATATATTTTTCAGGCTTTTTCTCTTCTTTTTATAAAAGAAGAAAGCATCTAGGTACATGTAATGCTCTGTGAATGTTCTTCCATGATCCCATGCACTTCCTTCCACTCCATTAGGTAATCATTGGTCTGAGGCAAATGGAATCAGTCCCATAAATACCTTTACAAAATACTTACTACATATATACACATATGGAAATGATGGGGGGATTCCCTGGTGATCCAGTGGTTGGGAATCTGCCTTGCAATGGAGGGGACACTGGTTCGATTCCTGGTTTGGAAGATCCCACATGCTGAGGAGCAACTAAGCCCTTGTGTGACAACTGCTGAAGCCTGTGCCACCTGGAGCCCAGGCTCCCCAGCAAGTGAAGTCACTGCAGTGAGAAGCCCATCCACTGCAACTAAAGAGTAGCCCCTGCTCCCTGACTGCAACGAGAGAAAGCCCGTGAAGCAACAGTCAGTGCAGCCAAAAATAAAAATAATAACTTTTAAAAAGAAATGATGGGATTTGGAGTGGATATTTTACATTTTTAGTAAAATTATATCATTCTGTATGTACTATTCTGTACTTGCTTTTTTCACTGCACATTATGCTTTTGAAATGTATCCATAATGGTCCATGCAACTCTAAGCCACATATCCCAACTGCTATTATTTCTATCTTTAAAAAGAAAATTTTCATGGACTTTGTCAGCCACTTGCTTCCCTGTCCTTTGCTCTCTTTACCCTTTTGGCAATAGAATTCCTTGAAAGTGTTGTCTACTCTCACTGACTCTAAATTTTCTCTCAAACCCTTTCACTCCATTGCAGTCAGGCCCTCGACTCCCCTAGTAAGAGACCCTGGTGTTGACAGCTAAAAAGCCTTCTCTCAAGAGTGGCTGCCCTGCTTCAGGAGTGGCCAACAAGAAGCCTCTCATCTCAGCTCCTGCTTGTAGCCCCACAGCTTCAGAGGGACTCTCCTGGCTTCTCTGTCTGGAGCTTTTGGACCTGGGGCCACACACCTCTGCAGGCTGGCTCAACTCAAGAGATCATCATTGCAGTTTGGCTGCCTCTGCTGCTGTGTGATTGTCCTAATAACACTGCACAAGTGAAGATGCCCAGTCTAGAAGTCCGTTGTGATATCTTCCAAGGACTTGCAGAAACATTATGTTGCGTTTTCTCTTCCTTTGTGAACACTGTCCCCTGAGAGATGGACAAAGAGCCTCTCTTCAGGACCTCCTACCCTCAGTGGCCCTTGGCTTCCACTCAGCCGGCCAGCAAAGCCCCTAGCATCTAGAAGGTAGAGGCCCACAGGTGGGCCAAGAAGATTTTCCAGCCCATTTCTTCCATTCCTGAAAGCATACTTCATCGCAGTTTGCACTAAGAGTCTATGAATGCAGGCTTAGATCCTCATCAGGGAGAGGACTTGGAGCTCGAGAAGGAGCAAGGATGAACCATTTTCAGAGAATCTCAACTGTGAAAGGACACCTTTCTCATCAATGCAGATACTACCCGGACCTTATCTGTGCCCCCTACTCATGGAGAAAGATGGAGTCATTCACCAGGAAAGGCTTCCCTGGTGGCTCAGATGATAAAGAATCTGCCTGCAATGCAGGAGACCCGGGTTCAATGCATGGATCAGGAAGATCCCCTGGAGAAGGGAATGGCAACCCACTCCAGAATTCTTGCCTGGAAAATTCCATGGACAGAGGAGCATGGCTGGCTACAGTCCATGGATTCTCAAAGGGTTGGACACAACTCAGTGACTAACACGGTATACCAGGAAGCCTAACTGTACTGATAAATTGCCTAGATGCACTAGCCAGATTCATGGTGTTGACAAAGCAGTTTCTTTCTTTTTTCTTTTGTTCTGTTCAATTGCTTTGCATCTCAATTTATACTGAGATATGGGTAGATACGCCTGAGTTCCAAAAGTCCCAGTGTCCTGCTCAGGAAATGTTGTAGAAAAACAAAACAGACACTGTAAATATTCTCTCCAAAGCCCAGCACTGAGAAACAAATTACCTGTGCAGAGAAAACTGCAAATAGATGCTGCTTATCCTGTCAAATATATTTCCTAGACTGATTTTTGTTTTGCATTATGCTTTTCATAAAATGCATCCTAAAAAAATTTTCACAATGAAGCATGTAAATGTCATAAGGACTGCAGAGAGAGGAAAATAACAAGAGGTAGGGACAAAGAGGAAAATCTGAACCAAAGATTTTGGAAAGAAGGGTTATTGAGGACAAATAGAACATTTTAAATGGGTCCTATTTAATTAAATAATCAGAGAAGTAACCCCAGACAAGTAAATTGGCTTTCTTCTCCTTTCTGGACATTTCTTGTCTTGAGTTATTTCTCCCCTGGGTAAGACAGCCAGGGTTTGAGTCTTGGCTCTCTCACATACTATCTGTGACCTTGGGTGATTTATTTTACCTCCATAAGATTGGGCCTCATTATCTGTAAAATAAAAGATAATTACAGGGACTTCTCTAGTGATCCAGTGGTTAAGCCTTCACCTCCCAATACAGTGGGTACAGGTTCCATCCCTGGATGGGGTGCTAAGATCTCACATGCCTTGCAGCCAAAAACCAAAACATTAAACAGAAGCAGTATTCTAACAAATTTAATAACGACTTTAAAAAAAAAAAAGGTAATTACAGCACCTATCTTTTTAGGTAGCTATGAGCATTATACTGAATGAAGCACACTGCCTGGCACATCAAATGAATTCAGTTCATATCACTGGTAATAGTATTAATAGTCCCTTCATAAATTTCTCAGTACTCATTTCCTCCCATTTTAAACCTCCCTTGACCCCTCATCCACTCCGTCTACCTTCAGCCTCCCATCTCATCACTGCTTTCATTCCCATCTCTCTGAGCCAGGCTGTCAAACTCCTTCCCAATCTTTCCCAATCTACCTTTCCAGCCACAAACACTTCCCTCGCTCCATGAACATCCTCCCTGCTGACCACACACTTCCTCTCAGGCCTCGGTGATGACAGCTCTGTAGTGGTGCTCTGTCCTTACCTCCTTTGTGCTCTTTCCCTGGAATGCCCGTCTCCTCCTGCTGTCTGACCCAAGATGATCAGTCTTCTCTGCAAGGCTCCAGGAACCCACCTCTGATACTGCACTTTTCTCTTTGTATTGCCAAGTTCTGTCTCTGAAATACACTTCTCACCCAAACTGTCAGCAGTAGATCACTATATATTGGGTTGGCCAAAAATTTCCTTCACATTTGTCCATAACATCTTATGGAAAAACCCAAACAAACCTTTTGGCCAACCCAATAGATCAAGATTGATAGACAGACAGACAGATAGATAGATGATAAAGACAGATTGCTGTGTTAGTTGCTCAGTCACATCCAACTCTTTGCAACCCCGTGGACTACAGCGTGCCAGGCTCCTCCGTCCACAGAATTTTCTCAGCAAGAATACTGCAGTGGCTGCCATTTCCTTCTCCAGGGGATCTTCCCATGCAGGGATCTAACTGAGATCTCCTGCAATGTAGGCAGATTCTTTACCATCTAAGCCATTAGGGAAGCCCTAGAGACAGATTGACAGATGAAAAATAGATGATAAAGACAGATTAACAGAGAGATAGGAAGGTAGGCAGACAGATAACTACATATATTAATCAATGTATCTCCCATCAGTAAATACTCAGACATGCTAATAGGATGACTGGGTGAGCAGGCTATTTCTTCTGAGCCATTCCAGTCTTTCTAGGCCACTTGGAAGAACTTCCAGGGACACACAATCAATGCTGTCTTCTCTTGTCACTTACAAAACCAAAGTATATAAGACCTTCAGATCATTCAAGAAAATGTTCCAGATTGAAAACACCAAGCCTGCATTTGATTCTCAAGTCAGGGTGAGTCTCTTCTGAAGAGGAAATGGAGATGGGGGGTGAGACGCCACCAAAGGCCCAATTCCCCCCTGTAAGATCCTCTGGTGACTTAAAAAAGTATCCTGGAAAGAACTACATGGGACATGCCTCACCCACTGCTGACTATGACAAGATCAAGCTCTCAGCAGTCAGTGTGGCTCCATCCTAGGAGGGGCAACATGAGAGCATAGATTTCCTGGGAGACCCTGGGGATTCCTTATCATCTCAGTGTAGCTGTTGGGAACCCAGAAATGATCCACAGCTGAAGCCACTGTCCCAGATCAACATGTCACGTAGCCACTTAAACTGGAAACCTGATGGCCATCTAGATGTAATCTATCCATACTTTGTGAGGTTGTAAATATACAGTGAGTAGGAGTCCAGTAAAATCTTATCATAGTGTTGATGCCTGAATGCATGAAGAGTGTCCGTGATGGACGTTCCCTGATCTAGAGAAAGATGCACCATCTACACAGTCCAGGGTCCTGGGTAAAAGGATGCCATTGGCTGGAAAAATGAGAGAGAGGAGAGATGCATTTCCCAAAGGAGAGAGAGGTGCATTTCCCAGTATATTTTTTGCCTTTTTTTTTTTTTTTTGGTTGTTGACTTTGCTCGGCTGCTGCTGCTAAGTCACTTCAGTCGTGCCCAACTCTGCAACCCCATAGACGGCAGCCCACCAGGCTCCCCTGTCCCTGGGATTCTCCAGGCAAGAACACTGGAGCAGGTTGCCATTTCCTTCTCCAATGCATGAAAGTGAAAAGTGAAAGTGAAGTCACTGAGTCGCGTCCAACTCTCAGCGACCCCATGGACTGCAGCCTACCAGGCTCCTCCGTCTATGGGAGTTTCCAGGCAAGAGTGCTGGAGTGGGGTGCCATTGCCTTCTCCATGACTTTGCTCTATTTTACTATAATTCAGTTCTACTGGTAGCAGAGTAGGACTTATACACAAGGGGCACAGTTTCCCTGGCTTTTAGTAAAAGATAGGTTAAAACAATGGCCTCAGAGCTTCCCTGGTAGCTCAGTGGTGAAGAATCTGACTGCCAGTGCAAGAGACATGGGTCCCATCCCTGGTCCCAAAAGATCCCACAGGCTGCAGAACAACTAAGGCCGGACACCACAACTACTGAGCCTGTGCCCTAGAGCCTGGGAACCGCAACTATCGAAGCCCACACACCCTAGAGCCCATGCTTCGCAACAAGAGAAGCCACCGCAATGAGAAGTCTGCACACCGCAACTAGAGAAGAGCCCAGCGGCAATGAAGACCCAGCACAGCCACAAATAAAATAACTAGTTAAATTATTAAAAGGAAAAAGAAAAACAATGGCCTCCATGGCAGCCTCAGAAATAATGGATTAGCACGTGAAAAACCAGGAAAGGTGAGTGACCCTCCCAAGGTCACCTGGCTAGTGGCAGAGAGGGGACCAGAGTCCAGGTGTCCTGGCCACTCGCCACCAGCCCTCCTTCCTCTGACAAAATCCCTTCGAGGTCAGAGCCGGGAACCCAGGAATGGTGTCACAGGGTGGAGACGGGGCAGGTGGGGGGCGGAGGCAGCAGAAAAGGCAGGGAAGGCACCCGGGGAGCCAGTTCTAGCATGAACTCCAACAGTCTGGGCTCCAACATTCCAGCTCTGCTTCTTAGCGGCTGTGAGACGCTGGGCCCATTTACTGCATTTCCTGTGCCTCTATTTCCTTATCTGGAGAGTGGATGGATGATAATCTGGGTCACTCTAAGGTCTGGGGGACTCATTAAAGCTTTGGGAAGCGGGCCTGACAAACAGTGAGGATGCTGTTAAGTGTTATTATTCTGAAAGTGGCTTTACTCCAAGCCTTCTCCCAGTGGGGGAGAGACTGGCTTCCACCTGTTCCTTTCATCGTGGCCTGAATTTGCTCTGGCAACCGCACCCCCAGAGTGGAATCCTCTATTAACTTTCCCAGGCCTGTGACCCATCTCCACTTGGGAAACTTCAGTGGCTGCTTGCTTACTTCTTCTTTTTAATATTTATTTATTTGGCCATGTCAGGTCTTAGTTGGTGGCACGCAGGATTTTTGTTGTGGCGCACAGACTCTCAAGTTGTGGCTCAAGGGCTTAGATGCCCCGTGGCATCAGTTGTCCCTACTTCCCCAACCAGGGATCAAACTCACATCCACTGTGTTGCAAGGCAGATTCTTAACCACTGGACCACCAGGGAAGTCCCCCTACTACTTCTTTAGAGGTTCCCTTCCACTGCTGGGAAACAGCACCTATTAGAAAGATTCCTCTGTCATTGGAGTAACATGGATCTGCCTCTCTCTAACTTCTCCAGGATGGCCTTTTTTCTTTTCTTTAGCTTGTGGGATCTTAATTTCCTGACCAGGGATTGAGCCAGGGCCCACAGCAGCAAAAAAAAAGCAGAGCTATAACTTTGATGACAAAGGTCAATATAGTCAAAGCTATGGATTTACCAGTCGTCATGTATGGATGTGAGGGACCGTAAAGAAAGCTGAGCGCTAATGAATTGATGCTTTTGAACTGTGGTGCTGGAGAAGACTCTTGAGAGTCCATTGGACAGCAAGGAGATCAAACTAGTCAATTGTAAAGGAAATCAACCCTGAATATTCATTGCAAGGACTGCTGCTGAAGCTCCCATACTTTGGCTACCTGATGCAAGAGCTGCCTCTTTGGAAAAGACCCTAATGCTGGGAAAGACTGAAGGCAGGAGGAGAAGGGGACAACAGAGGATAAGATACCTGGATAGCATCACCGACTCAGTGGACATGGGTTTGAGAAAATCTGGGAGATAGTGAAGGACAGGGAAGCCTGTCACACTGCAGTCCACGGGGTCACCAAGAGTCCAACATGACTTTGAAACTGAACAACAACACAGCAGCAAAAGCTCTGAGTCCTAACCCCTGGACCTCCAGAGAACTCCCCTCCCCATTGGTCTATACTCCTGCCTTGCTTCTCATACTAGGATAAACGTTCTCCCCAGACGCTTGGTGATGGGTTGGAAACATAAACTCAAACAGTAAATGTGGCATGTTTTCCTAATGAACCAAATTGAAACAAAGACTTGGTAGGAAGAATAAGGGGGGAGCTGGATTTTAGACTTGACCTTGAATGTCTTAATATTTTAAAAGATTTTCTAACTTAAAATGTTTTCCAAACAAACAAGCACATTTTCATGGATAACTATAAAGTTCAAATCATTTCTTTATCAGAGATAACACAAAATTTTGCTTCCAACAGATCTGCCCCAGGCACCCAGGAGTATCTATTCACTTGCCTTTGACATTGGGAATTTCTAGATGGAAAAGCCTGAAGCAGGCTGCTCTGCTGTGCAGCGCTACAAAGAACAAGTCTAATTCCTCTCCCATGGGACCACTGGGTGAAGTTTTCATAAAATCTTACAGCTGGAAGGAGACTCAGAAGTTGTCTAAATGTATCTTTCTTCTGCAGCAGGCCTGACAGACGGTCACCCAGCCTCTCCTGGAGCAGGCTCAGAGCAGAGAGCACCTGGTAAATGCTGCCATCCCATTGCCGGCCAGCTCGAAATGTTAGGATGTTCTTTTCTTAAGCCAAGCAACACGCCTGAAGACCTGGGAACGAGGCAGACCTGAGCTGGGCTTCGGGATGAGTCACTTAACCTCACTGGGCCTGTTTCCTGAGCAGTAAAATGGGGTGAATGGTGTTGGTTACCCCACAGGGACACTTGGAAGTGAAAATGCATTTAAATCGCTTTACATTCTGCTTGACACACTGAAGGACTCAGTAAATGTGCACCATCATCACCAGCACCATCTCCCTAAGAGCGTCCACCAGCTAACGTTCCAGAGCCCGCCTTGACATCTCTGCTCCAAAACCATGTTTTAGATACTTGTAACAGTTCATACACCCCAACTGTGCCTAAAAAGGCACTTTCCCTCAGTTGAATATACCTCCAACCTTCCTCAACAAAGAAACATTCAGATGCTTCAGTTAATGTCTCTTTATCAGAAAGCCACTTGAAAGTGTATTAAAAGATCCTTATGGATGAACTAGAGAAATGGTTGAAGGTGAAAAGTGCCATGGGGGGAAAAAGAGTGAAACAGCAGACAGAATAAAAGAGATGGGAAAATCGAGGATGGGTGGGGAAGGCAGAGATGAAATTTAAAATATGTGGTCAGGCACACATACACTGCTGTGCTGAGCTGCTTCACTTCATGTCCGACTCTTTGCAACCCCATGGACTGTAGCCCGCCAGGCTCCTCTGTCCATGGGATTCTCCAGGCAGGAATACTGGAGTGGGTTGCCATGTGCTCTTCACAGATAGCTAGTGGGAAGCTTCTGTATAGCACAGAGCTCAGCTTGATGCTCTGTGATGACCTACAGGGGAGGGATAGAGGGGTAATAGAGAGGGGATATATGTATACATATAGCAGATGCATGCTGTGGTCCAGGAGAAACTAACACAAAATTGTGAAAGCAATTATACTCCAATAAATAAACAAATATGTGGTTAGGTAGCTCCAGAGCTCAAGAGACAGCTTTCTCATATCTGGAGGACAGGGCTTGGATCAGAGTTGAGGGGGACATCCTGCTCCTCCTGGGAGCTGCATCTGAGCACAACACTGGCCTGATTTACCCACCCTGCTGCAGCTGATAGCAGGAAGGGATGGAGCAGAGTCTGGCTGGGGCAGCCTAAGGCTCCTTGCTGTCCTGCTTCCAGTGTGTGGCTGTACAACGCCAGCCTCGGAGGAGAGGAGCAGAGGAGCAGGAGGTGGGGCACAGGCCTTCATCTTTACACCACACCTTGGCCCCTAAAAATCAGCCTGATGGGTGTGTCAGGCTCTCAGTCATTCAGTTAACTCCTCCTCTGGAAGGGAGGTGTGACCTAGGTGCTGTGGATGGGATTGCATCCCCCTAACATTCACAGTGAAGCTCCTATGCCAGTGTGACTGTACTTGGAGATGGAGGTGGGCAAATGAGGTCACTGGGCAAGCAAGGGAGGGTATCCGATTGAAATGCTGTCCTTATAAGAAGAGGAGAGACACAAGAATTCTCTGCCCTGTCCCTGAGTCCCTCCCCTCTATACATTGCGAAGAAAAGGCCCCCAACAAGATGGCGGCCATCTGCAAGCTAGGAAGAGAGCTACCCCTGGAACCCAATCAGGCCATACCTTGATCAAGGACTTCTAGCCTCCAGAAGTATGAGAAAATTAATCTCTGTTGCTTAAGCCTCTCAGTCTGCAGTATTTTGTTACAGCAGCTGGAGCTGACACATACACACAGCAGAGCAGGTCCCCAAGAGAGTGATATTGTCAGTGGGAGCTTTTTCCTTTATGGGTAGAGACAGAACATGGGGAGAGAAGAGATCCCCACTGGAGGCAGAGTTAACATAATTCAGTGCTGTGATTATAAAAGGTAAGAATGGAGAATAAAGCAAAATTTAAAGAGAATGTTAGTATGCCCCTAGCTATGTGCTTGATATGTCAATTTATTCTTGGAAAAGGAGAAAGTGAAAGAAAGCCTTGAACAGTTGAAACATAAAGAAAGAAAACATTCAGTTAGAAGTTAAGTACTCTTAGAAGGAAAAAATGTAGAAGCAGTGATAGATTTTTTTTTCCTTGGGCTCCAAAATCACCATCGTCAGTGACTGCAGCCATGAAATTAAAAGACGCTCCTTGGAAGGAAAGCTATGACTAATCTAGACAGTGTATTAAAAAGCAGAGACATTCACTTTGCCAACAAAGGTCAGTATAGTCAAAGCTATGGTGTTTCCCAGGTGGCACTACTGGTAAAGAACCTGCTCACCAATGCAGGAGCCTTAAGAGATGTGGGTTCAATCCCTGGGTTGGGAAGACCTCCTGGAGAAGGGCATGACAACCCACTCAGTATTCTTGCCTGGAGAATCCCATGGACAGAGAAGCCTGGAAGGCCACAGTCCATTGGGTCTCAGAGAGTCAGACACGACTAAAGTGACAGCACACACATGGTATTTCCAGTAATCATATATGGATGTGAGAGTTGGACCATAAAGAAGGCTAAGAGCTGAAGAACTGATGCTTTTGAACTGTGGTGTTGGGGAAAACTCTTGACAGTCCCTTGGACTGCAAGAAGATCAAACTAGTCAATCCTAATGGAAATCAACCCTGAATATTCCCATTCAGGACTGCTGCTGAAGCTGAAGCTCCAATACTTTGGCCACCGCTTATAAAGAATTGACTCACCGGAAAAGACCGTGATGCTGGGAAAGACTGAAGGCAAAAGGAGAAGGGGACGGCAGAGAAGGAGATGGTTAGATAGGATCACCAACTCAACAGACATGAATCTGAGCAAACTCCAGGAGACAGTGGAGGACAGAGGAGTTTGGTGGGCTACAGTCTAAGGGGTCCAAAGAGTCAGATACACTTAATAACTGAACAGCAACCCTCTTTAACCCATACTCAGATGATGCAAATCCTAATGGAAAGGTTTTGAGAAATATTTACTGATTGCCTGATGTATTCTTGGTGCTGAGCTAAGTGCAAAAGATTCAATTAAAGAGTGGGATATACATCCTGCTTTCCAGAAACTTCAGTTTTAAAATGTAAGTCTATCCTTCCATCTTCTCTCCCTCTCTCTCTTTCTCCATAATTTATCAAACATTTATTGAGCCAGACCTTGGCTGTACAGCACAAAAGGTATATAAAGGTAAGTTATTGGTCATATTCTTGAGGTATTCAAAGTCTCAAAACAAAACCAAGTTCAAAATAAAATCAGCCTGCAGAAGGACCATTAGCTTTACAAAGATGAAAAAACTTAAAGATGATTTCAAATTCCTCAGATGGGATCAGAGAAGAAGAAGAAGAACGTTCTGGGCAGAGGAGATGGCTTGAGCTCCAGGTCAGAGAGACCTGGACACACAGAGGTCTTCTGAGAAGCCAAGTCCAGACCTAGGTGTTCTGAGTGGGAGGCGCTGACCTCTCAGTGGAGGTTTCCTCTCTGCCTTCAAAACCCTTCTGAGATGTGATTTTTGCCTGGAGTGACTAACCTGATAAAACATCCAGAAATAGCTATTCTGATAAAAATAGCCAACCCCCCTCCCTTCAACAGCTTCTCCAAAGCTGCTTTGGTGCCTGCATCCTCCACGAACCCCCACCCCTTCCCAAGTTCATGACTGATAGCCTAGGCAGAGAGGAGCCAAAAGGGAAAACAGCTTAGTTTCTCTGCTCTGCTTTTCATTCCCTTTATGATCATAGTGTTTCCAGATCTTTAAGCCGCCTATTCCTGCTGCCTCCCTAACACCTACTCATAAAGTTACCTCTTTAAAATACTGGGCGCTTAAATATATTTTTAAGCTGATATTCAAAGCAAGTCCAAGAAGTCTTATTCAGTTCAGTTCAGTTCAGTCGCTCAGTGGTGTCCGACTCTTTGCGACCCCATGAGTCGCAGCACGCCAGGCCTCCCTGTCCATCACCAGCTCCCGGAGTTCACTCAGACTCACGTCCATCGAGTCTGTGATGCCATCCAGCCATCTCATCCTCGGTCATCCCCTTCTCCTCCTGCCCCCAATCCCTCCCAGCATCAGACTCTTTTCCAATGAGTCAACTCTTCACATGAGGTGGCCAAAGTACTGGAGTTTCAGCTTTAGCATCATTCCTTCCAAAGAAATCCCAGGGCTGATCTCCTTCAGAATGGACTGGTTGGATCTCCTTTGCAGTCCAAGGGACTCTCAAGAGGCTTAGTCTTTTACAAATGGGAAGACTGAAGCTCGCAAGATTCAAGTTCACTTACCTAAGGTTATAAAAGTGCCTGCTCTTGGAAATTTAAAACCAAGTCCATCTGACTAACTGTGGTTATCAAAGTGTGGACTCTGGGCCATCTGCACCTCCTGGGAACTCCTCGCATACCTACTGAATCAGAAATGGTATTGGCGGTGAGGCCTAGCAGTCTGTGTTCCACCAAGCCCATGAGGTGATGCTAACAACACTAATAACTGAGAACCTTTGCTTAAAGTGTATACTCTTATCCCATTGTACATTCCTACATTCCTACTATCCAAATGCAAAATATCACCATGGGGGAGTCATCTAGAGAAATAGATCATTTTCACTTCTCCACCTTGATGCTTCCAAGGAATTAAAGGTAACGCTTCACTCTAGGGGCTTCCCAGGTGGCTCAGTGGTAAAGAATCTGCCTGAAGATGCAGGAGACTCATGTTCAATCCCTGGGTCTGGAAGATCCCCTGGAGGAGGAAAATCCCCACTCTAGTAACCTTGCCTGGAAAATTCCATGGACAGAGGAGCCTGGTGGGCTACAGTCCATGCGGTCACAAAGCGCTGGACACAACTTGGTGACTCAGCTTGCACACTGCACTCTAAACTCAAACACCATTCTCAGTTGGCTATCCCAGATTACTTATCAGAACAATCCGTCAGCTGTTTAGGGTGGAAATCTGTGTTCCCATCCTTGTAAGGAATTCCAGGATACTAGCATCTCAGCTTAGCTACTGAATCCAACCTGGTGTCAAGTTTCCTTTATTGGCACAAACCAACCCTCTGGAGACGAGCAGCTCATTCTAGGTACAACCCCAGAGGTGCTGCTCCAACTGCCCCCAGTCAATATTTACTGATTGAGTACTCCTCTGGGTGAGGTCCCTCGCTAGGCTAGCACTTGAGATGCCTTATCTCAATTAATTCTTACAGCAGCCTAAGATGCAGATACTATCAGCCCCGTTTCAAAAATGAAGAAACAAAGACACAGAAAGATTAAGTAGTTTTAAGAAGACTACCAGCTAACAAATAGTTACAATGAAACTCACACTCAGTTTTTTTTTTTTAACTTTTTAATTTTGTATTGGGGTATAGCCAATTATATAGACTACCAAAAGTCTTTTGAACAGCAAGGAGATCAAACCAGTCAATCTTAAGGGAGATCAACCCTGAATATTCACTGGAAGGACTGATGCTGAAGCTGAAGTTCCAGTATTTTGGTCATCTGATGCAAACAGCCAACTCATCGGAAAAGTTCTGATGCTGGGAAAGATCAAGGGCAGAAGGAGAAGAGAGAGTCAGAGGATGAGATGGCTAGACGGCATCACCAATGCAATGAACATGAACTTGGGCAAACTCCAAGAGTTGGTGATGGACAGGGAGACCTGCTGTGCTGCAGTCCATGGAGTCACAAAGAGTTGGACACGACTGGGCAACTGAACAACAACACAGCTGATTAACAATGTTGTGATAGTTTCAGGTGAACAGCAAAGGGACTCAGCCATACATATATATGTATCCATTCTCCCCCAAACTCCCCTCCCATCCAGGCTGCCACAGAGCATTGAGCAGAGTTCCCTGTGCCCTACAGTAGCACAACACTGTTGGTTATGCATTTTATAGATAGCAGTTCAAACCCGATTTTTGTCCCCCAAGCACTACCGCGTTTCTAAAACAAGTCCTCTTTTTTGGTATGCTTCAGGCATAACCTCTACATTTGAAGTTTTGAGTCCTCTTTGCAACCAGGGGATCCAGTTTCCGGCTCAACCAGATTCTTCTCTGGCACCACTTTCCCAGCTGCCTTTCATCATCCCCTCCCCACCTGAGTGACACTCCATCTGGACCTACTTCCTGCTCACCAGGCTTTCACCCCCTGGTCACTCACTTTGCCTTCCTTCAGACCAGCTTAATCCCCTCTATGTGCTGCTCAGCATGGCTTACATGCTAGCTTCTGCCAGTTCCCAGTTTCTAAGGCAATTTTTTTCTTATCGTACCATCTCTGCTTTGACCAGACACTTGGTACAACTTCAAACATTGTCGCCTGTTGTCTGGCTGCCTCACAAGAAACTCTTGGCCCACTCTGAAGCCAGCTCTCTTGAAGCCACTGTCACATTTAGCACCCTTAATATAGACGTTGTCTACCACAGAGTGGGGTGCGCTGTGAAGACGGATGAGACTCTGGGAAGAGGCTGTTTCTCTGCTTGTGATTTCTAGCCTGGTGGTGGAACCAATGCTTCCCAGGAGGCGCAGTAGTAAAGAACCTGCCTGCCAATGCAGGAGACACAAGAGACATGGGTTCAATCCATGGGTTGAGAAGATTCCCCTGGAGGAGGAAATGGCAACCCACTCCAGTATTCTTGCCTGGAAAACTCCATGGACAGAGGAGCCTGATGGGCTATAGTCCACGGGGTTGCAAAGAGTCAGACACAGCTGAGTGCACACACATACACAGTGGAACCAATACTGATCTGGTGATAGAAACTGAAATGCCAAAAAAAAGTGTGTGTGGTGAGGAGGGGATCACGACTCCTCAGACTTGCCACTGAGAGTTCACTGTAGATGCCCAGTAAACCAACAAAGTTGGGGAGAGGCCCCTTGGAGGGTCCTTTCCTCCAAGAATGATTAGGGGATAGGCCAGCTCATCCTTACAGGCAACAGGAAACTCTGCCCACAAACAAAAGGAAAAAGGAAGCTTCCAGAGTCCTGTTCCAAGTAGCCTCCTGAGAAGGACTTTATCTTTGGGGAAAATTCTGCAGAAGGAAATCTGAACTGAAGTTGTGAGTTTCCTTTGTTAAGAAAAGCAAATAACATGAAAAGAGAGAGAAGCAACGAGACAAAAGATTGGTCATCACAGATACAGATTTAATCTCTGGGATAAAATATACTGGAAAGAATCTAGATCTAAATACACAGAGAGGGGAGGTGGGAGAGGCAGGCAGAGGGGTTGAGGTGGGCAGGAACAGGGCAACAAGAACAATGTTCAAGACAGGATGAGCCTGAACTCTGAGAGGGGCCATGAGGGGTCCTGGCCAACCAGAGAGGACAGTACAGAGTCAGGCCTGCAAGGGCAGATGAACGTCCTGTGGTATCAGGATAGTGTTTACTCAACCCATGGGCCATAGAGAGTTCTGGCTCCAAGTATCTAGGAAATGAGATCAAAGCATAGTAATAACAGTCAACATTTTTAAACATATACTCAAAATTTCTTAAGCCCTTTGCACGTATTAACTCATTTAAACCTGGCATGAAATAGATATCATTATTGTCATTCCCCTTTGTAAGACACAGAAAGGTTGACTATCTCTCAAGTTCACAGTATGCAAGGCTCAGAAGCAGATGTGAATGCAGACCATCTGTTTCCAAGGTCCCTACTCTTGACCACCACAGCTGACAGCAAAGGAGTCCACAAAGTTAGGAAAGTCTATCATCTTCTCTCTGTCGAGAAGAATGCAGGCCACTCCTGGAATGCCAACAAGCTACAGCAGAAAAAACCTGGATTGAAATCCTAACTCTATAACTGGACCTTGGATCCTGAACTTTTTAGGGTTGTTTGAAGTATTAAATGAGATTAGGCATGTCAAACCAGTCAATCTGAAAGGAAATCAACCCTGAATATTCATTGGAAGGACTGAAGCTGAAGCTCCAATACTTTGGGCAACTGATGGGAAAAGCTGACTGATTGGAAAAGATCCTGATGCTGGGAAAGATTAAAGGCAGGAGGAGAAGGAAGCAACAGAGGATGAGATGGTTGGATGGCATCACCGACTCAGTGGACATAAGTTGAACAAGCTCCAGGAGATGGTGAAGGACGGGGAAGTCTGGCACTCGGCAGTCCATTGGGTTGCGAAGAGTTGGACATGACTGAGCAACTGAACAACAGCAACAAGGCATGTCTCTGGCACAGTAGATGTAGATGGTAGATGGCACAGCAGATGCCCGGTAAATCATTACACTAGCTCATATTCCTTGATGCTTCTCAGAGCCAGGCATTTTTTTTTCAGGGGCTTAAAACAATACATGTTTATTGTTCATAACAAAACTGAGAGGGTAACAGGCAGGAAGGCCAGGGGTCTCCAAATGGAGGAAATAGCCTGCAAGTGTCAGACATTTTTATCTTTATCTCTCTTAAGTGAACAAACTAACGATATATTTTTCTTCTCTATACAAATTTAAAAGGAGATTTCTCTTAAAATACTATGTTTCCAAAATGACACCTGGTTTCACCTGAAGTTAACTATTCTCAAACCTTGAGACAACCAATGCATTTTTCTTATGGAAATGTTTGTCTTAAGCTATGCTTGGACTGCAAGGAGATCCAACCAATCCATTCAGAAGGAGATGAGCCCTAGGATTTCTTTGGAAGGAATGATGCTGAAGCTGAAACTCCAGTACTTTGGCCACCTCATGTAAAGAGTTGACTCATTGGAAAAGAGTCTGATGCTGGGAGGGATTGGGGGCAGGAGGAGAAGGGGACGACAGAGGATGAGATGGCTGGATGTCATCACTGACTCGATGGACGTGAGTCTGGGTAAAATCCAGGAGTTGGTGATGGACAGGGAGGCCTGGTGTGCTGCGATTCATGGGGTCACAAAGAGTCGGACACGACTGAGCGACTGAACTGAACTGAACTGATGCTAATGTACTATACATTTACCCCAAACTCTGTCTTCAAGTCGGTTCCGCCTCATGCCTCAAACCTACTTGACAAACCAGTATGTTATATTCAGATATTGTTCCCCTAATCTATGTAAACGAAACTATTTGTATGGTAATCTGTCCTTATACAAGATTCAAGTTAATCATTTTATGCCCCAGGATGAACCATTTGGTACCAAGATTATCCCAAAATGCATCTTATGGGTGAGGGGCCTGGTGCCATTCTGAGTTTTAAGACATTCCTTTCTTTCATTAACACACTGCTGCTGCTGCTACTGCTAAGTCGCTTCAGTCGAGTCCGACTCTGTGTGACCCCATAGACAGCAGCCCACCAGGCTCCCCCGTCCCTGGGATTCTCCAGGCAAGAACACTGGAGTGGGTTGCCATTTCCTTCTTCAATGCATGAAAGTGAAAAGTGAAAGTGAAGTCACTCAGTCGTGTCCAGCGCTTAGCGACCCCATGGACTGCAGCCCACCAGGCTCCTCCATCCATGAGATTCTCCAGGCAAGAGTACTGGAGTGGGGTGCCACTGCCTTCTCCATAACAGACTGCTAGTGACTATATAACATCCAGCTGAAGACTAGCAGGGGGGGTACTCTTTCTGCCCCCTTCTGATACCTATGTCAGAAGCTTTCTCTATCTCCTTTATACTTTAATAAAACTTTATTACACAAAAGCTCTGAGCAATCAAGCCTCATCTCTGGCCCCAGATTGAATTCTTCTCTTCCAGAGGCCAAGAATCCCTGCATCTTTTCATTCAGCAACAACCGTTCAAAACCCAACATGGATTTTTCTGGATAGGTAGCTTTCTAGATCACTCTCTTCCGATTAGTGACACAGGGATCCATATTGCTTCTGTCTTGCAAGAGAATGGTCTTCTGCAAAAACCCTCCATGGTTTCACATTCCAGAAGGCAGCTGATTCAATCCTCCTTTCTGTTTCCGGAAGGAACTGAAATCTCTTCTTCCTGATGGATCCAGGAGCCCTCAGAGCCTGTTGGGCTCTTGCGCACGTTGGTAGGTCAGGAACGCGGGAAGGGCTTGCCTGGGTTCCTCTCTGATGGAACCTAGATACTGTACACACCTTCTGAATTGAAGTAAATGTGTGTCGGGGGGCAGTGAGCTTTATACCTGCTACACTGCAGGGCATGAAAAATGGTTCTGTTCAGCATCTTGCGAAACTGCTCAACACCTCACACTAGGAATAGTTGCTGAGCCCCGTACAGATGAGGCTGTCACTTCCATCCTCTTTTAGTCATACGTTAATGAATGAAAGAGGTTCAAAAGGTTACAGTCATAAAGCCGCTTTCTTTTTTCTCCCACTGTCCTCTGTAAGTGGTTCTTTTTCTGGCATTAGCTGAGATTTCAGACAGATCTAAGAGCTCTCCTGTCCTTCCAAGGCACATGGGTCATTTTCAGTCACAAAATAGCCTCATTTCAGTATTTCAAATGTAGTATGGTAGTAATCACAATTCTGAACTTTTATCTAAATGAGTGCTTCTCTCTTTCCAGCAGGGCAGTGTTTCAGGGCACTTAGAGTTTGCCTACAGATGGGGAGGGCTGTGGGGACATCTTTCTCCCTGTCTTAACGCCTCTTCCTGGGACCCTCTCCCACTCACCAGCTGCTACTTCTGACCCCTTCTGGTCAGAATCAAGGAGGATGGGAATTAGAGAAAAAGAGCATGTCTTATATGGCTGGGACTAGTAAGACCTGGACTCGGGGCCATCGGGAGTGGAACACTTGTGAAGTTGACCCTTCTGTGTGAGGGGATACAGGTGGCTATGGGAACCACCTACTCAGTTACCTTAACACCAGGGTGACCATATGGCCTGTGTGCATAGACAGTTCTGGTTTAAATCAGTTGCCCCAGCATACCTGTTAATAGCATCCCCTTTATTTATTTCTGAAAAGTGGCCCCATTTTGATAATCCACAAGGACCGACTGTAGAGCACATGGAACCCTGCTCTATGTTATGTAGCAGCCTGGATGGGAGGGGAGTTTGGGGGAGAATGGATATATGTATATGTATGGCTGAGTCCCTTTGCTGTTCACCTGAAACTATCACTACATTGTCTGTTAAACAGCTATATCCCAATGCAAAATAAAAGGGTTGTTAAAAGAAAGAAAAAATAAATCTGTAGATTATAAAAAAAAATAATCAAAATTTTAAAAAGTGGCCCCATTTCAATGATAAGCTAAATAATCATCCTACTTAACATGGATGACCACATTTCAACTGCCCCCTGGCCCACTGGCTCCCAGCAGTCCTCTCTACTGGTCACTGCATCCTTCCAGTGAGTCACCGTGAATGAGGTCCTCTCAAGAAACCTCCAGGCAGGCTCACCATCCACATGGCTCACATCTGGTGTCCACTGAAATGGATCCCCTTTTTCGGCCGGCCTAAGAAATGCAGCTCACAGTCCCCGTGGTCTGTTGCCATTTCTCTCCCTTCTCAGGACTATCTTTTTCCCTACATCTTCACACTCCTCCTACTCTGGAGACTGTCCAGAACCACCCTGAAGCCCTTCCCACTTTGCCCCTGCATTGTAGACAGACGCTTTACCATCTGAGCCACCAGGGAAGTCCCCTAAATTGACAAGGGAGTCCCCTATTTCTCACCCCTGTGGTGGGAGTGAGCCCAGCACTCCAACAGCTGCCCCCGAGAGGAACCCTCAATCCAGGCTCTCCATCTCCGCTCTTTTTAAAGGCTGCCAGTGGGTGACTATCAATGCTGTCAGATCTGGTTTTACCATTTCTCAGCATGTCTTGAATAGTGATCCAACTTCATATTCTTTTATAACATGGTGTTACTTAGCACCTATTGTAATATTCTCAGACTTCAGGGACTCTGCCCATCTCCTAAGCAACAAGAAGAGTTGAATTTAACATCTAGTTACGTCTGATTTAATAAAGACGTGAGGGGAAAAAATACACCACCCGGGTCTCCTAAACTTCACAAAGAAGGTGATTCTTGTAGCAGGCTGTGGTCCAAAGCCAGGTCAGCTGCCAGAAATGCAATAAGGACAGTCCAAGGAAGGAGCAGAGCAAGTGCAGGGTCCCCACTACCAAGAAGAGGAGACAGATTCCATCAGGGCTTCAGTCACTGTCCTTAATTATTGAATTTTGCCCCAAAAGTTTGTTCAGGTTTGGCCATACATTGGAACAGAAAAACTCGAATGAACTTTTTGGCCAACCCAATACTTCTTGAAGATGCCAGTGCATGTAAATCTGAAAACCTAAAGCAGGCTTCTGGCATTCCATGCCTAGAATAAAGGACCTGTGCAAATTTTTCTCAGCTTTGAATAGGTGAACAGAAAATCTGCCTTAACACTGTAATTGGGGAGAGCCGGCCACATTGCTAACTGAGACAGGCACAGAGGTGTCAGCCTCACTGGTTCAGTTTTCAGACTTGTGTCCAATTCAAAGAGCAGAGAGAGGAGTAGAGGGAGGATTCCTCCTGTGTCTGCCGGGGGGTCACAGTGGTACCCCTGAAAGCTGACAACAGAAATCTACAAGTGTGACCTTACAGAGGCATCCCTGAGCCGTCTCCATTTTCCTGGGAGTAACCCAAGAGGCCTTGCAGGTATGCCCGAGGCACAGGCTGGATCAGAGGCTTATCCAGGAACAATTTGCGAGGCCTGACTTTTCACCTCATCCTGATCGCTACACAACTTAAGCTCTGTAGAGCAGAGTGTCTTCAGAAACAAAGGAAAGCTTTTAGGATAATCCCACCTTTTCCCACAAGCCCTGTTTTTATAGGAGGTTTTGTTTTTCTCCCAGCAGCAAGGTAAAGCAAGCAATTGAACCAACTTGTTCTTGGATCAATGACTCCATTGTGTGTCTCAGGGAGCCAAAGGGTTTTTTGTTGTTGGTTTTTTCTTTCCTTCCTCTCTTTCAGTGTTGGTTTGGAGCAGGAATTAAACTTGGCCATGGGGTATGAGGAAAAAGAACTAGAGAGACAAAGCTTCTCTTTCTTTGGTTTGGATTTGGATTTCTGTAAAAATCTATAGGTTTATAACTAAAATGGTTACTAAATATGCATTCACTTATACACATGTACTCTTTCAACCCTCCTTCCTGGTTCCCTCCCCTTACTCCTCACAGATGCACCAGCTGAGCTCTAGAGTACCCTAGAGTACCCTTTATTAGGTGCTAAAGTATTATGTGCCTGACATAGCTTGATCATCTTGCCAATAGAAACAGATGCAAGGTTACTGAGGTTCTGTCAAATGCTGGCAAAGAAAGGGAGATTCAAAAGTTCACATCAAACATGAACAAAGCTCCACATCAAAATTCTAGAATGTCCTGATCTACTTATGAACTGAGGAAGGAAATGTAGTTGTTCAGTTCACTGTTTCTTCTCTGTTCACAGACAATGTGGGTAGATTCTACTCTCAGCTCTGAGCTAGTCTGAGTAACTGGTACGAAGACAATTCAGTGTGAAAGTCTTTTAGCCAAATGGCACTGGGACAAGTGGATGTCCACATGCAAAAGAATGAAGTTGGACCCTATATTAGTCAACTCTGGCCACCAGGACAAAATACCAAGACTGGGTGGCTTGAACAACAGAAATGTATTTTCTGTTCTGGAGGCAGAGAGTCCAAGATCAGGGTGCCATCATGGTCAAATTCTGGTGAGAGCGCTTTTCCTGACCTGAAGAAGGCTGCTTTCTCACTGTGTCCTCACATAGTGAGTAAAGGAGGGAGAGAAAGGTATCTCTCCCTCTTCTTATAAGGCCACAGTCCTACTGGAGTAAGGCCCCACCCTTATAACTTCATATCCTTAATTACCTCTTAAAGACCCTGTCTCCAGATTGGCGGTTACAGCTTCAACATATGAATTAGGAGGTGGACACAGTTCAGCCCATTGCAATCCCTTCCTCACATTGTACACAAAAAAATAAACTCAAAATAGATCAGAGACCTAAATGTAGAAGCAAAACAATAAAACTTTCAGAAGAAAATATGGGAATAAATCCTTATGACCTCAACTTAGAAAAAAACTTAGAATTGACACCAAAAGGATAAGTGGCAGAAAAAAAAGATAGATACATTGGACTCCATAAAAATTAAAAATTTTTGAGCAATGGACACTATCAAAAAAAGTGGAAGAACACCCCACAAAATGACAGACATTTGCAAATCATTTATCTGATAAGCAACTTGTATCTAGAAGACATAATCTCTCACAACTCACTCAAAAATGAAAAGGCAAATAGCCCAATTAAAACATAGTCAAAGGCTCTAAATAGACATTTCACCAAAGAAGATTTTTAAAATGGCCAAAAACCAGGTTAAAAATGTTCCTCATCACAAAACATTCAGTTCGGTTCAGTTCAGTCCCTCAGTCATGTCCGACTCTTTGTGACCCCATGAATTGCAGCACGCCAGGCCTCCCTGTCCATCACCAACTCCTGGAGTTCACTCAGACTCACGTCCATCGGGTCAGTGATGCCATCCAGCCATCTCATCCTCTGTCGTCCCCTTCTCCTCCTGCCCCTAATCCCTCCCAGCATCAGGGTCTTTTCCAATGAGTCAGCTCTTCGCATGAGGTGGCCAATGTACTGGAGTTTCAGCTTCAACATCAGTCCTTCCAATGAACACCCAGGGCTGATCTCCTTTAGAATGGCCTAGTTGGATCTCTTGGCAGTCCAAGGGACTCTGAAGAGTCTTCTCCAACACCACAGTTCAAAAGCATCAATTCTTTGGCACGCAGCCTTCTTCACAGTCCAACTCTCACATCCATACATGACTACTGGAAAAACCATAGCCTTGACTAGACGGACCTTTGTTGGCAAGGTAATGTCTCTGCTTTTGAATATGCTATCTAGGTTAGTCATAACTTTTCTTCCAAGAAGTAAGCGTCTTTTTATTTCATGGCTGCAATCACCATCTGCCGTGATTTTGGAGCCCCAAAAAATAAAGTCTGACACTGTCCACTGTATCCCCATCTATTTCCCATGAAGTGATGGGACCAGATGCCATGATCTTCGTTTTCTGAATGTTGAGCTTTAAGCCAACTTTTCTACTCTCCTCTTTCACTTTCATGAAGAGGCTTTTTAGTTCCTCTTCACTTTCCGCCATAAGGGTGGTATCATCTGCATATCTGAGGTTATTGATATTTCTCCTGGCAATCTTGATTTCAGCTTGTGCTTCTTCCAGTCTGACATTTCACGTGATGTACTCTGCATATAAGTTAAATAACCGGGGTGACAATATACAGCCTTGACGTACTCCTTTTCCTATTTGGAACCAGTCTGTTGTTCCATGTCCAGTTCTAACTCTTGCTTCCACCTGCATCAGATTTCTCAAGAGGCAGGTCAGGTGGTCTGCTATTCCCATCTCTTTCAGAATTTTCCACAGTTTATTGTGATCCACACAGTCAAAGGTTTTGGCATAGTCAATAAAGCAGAAATAGATGTTTTTCTAGAACTCTCTTGCTTTTTTGATGATCCAGCGGATATTGGCAATTTGATCTCTGGTTCCTCTGCCTTTTCTAAAACCAGTTTGAACATCTGGAAGTTTATGGTTCATGTATTGCTGAAGCCTGGCTTGGAGAATTTTGAGCATTACTTTACTAGCATGTGAGATGAGTGCAATTGTGCAGTAGTTTGAGCATTCTTTGGCATTGCCTTTCTTTGGGATTGGAATGAAAACTGACCTTTTCCAGTCCTGTGGCCATGGCTGAGTTTTCCAAAAACTTTCACAGCATCATCTTTCAGGATTTGAAATAGCTCAACTGGAATTCCATCACCTCCGCTAGCTTTGTACATAGTGATGCTTCCTAAGGCCCACTTGACTTCACATTCCAGGATGTCTGGCTCTAGGTGAGTGATCACACCATCATGATTATCTGGGTCATGAAGATCTTTTTTTTTACAGTTCTTCCGTGTATTCTTGCCAACTCTTCTTAATATCTTCTGCTTCTGTTAGGTCCATACCATTTCTGTCCTTTATCGAGCCCATCTTTGCATGAAATGTTCCCTCAGTATCTCCAATTTTCTTGGAGAGATCTCTAGTCTTTCCCATTCTGTTGTTTTCTTCTATTTCTTTGCATTGATCGCTGAGGAAGGCTTTCTTATCTCTCCTTGATATTCTTTGGAATTCTGCATTCAAATGGGAATATCTTTCTTTTTCTCCTTAGGAAAATGCAAATCAAAACCACTATGAGATACCATTTCAAACCCAGGGTCACTAAAATCAGAAAGATTGATAACAACAATTGTTACCAACCATGTAGAGAAATGAGAACCTTCATACATGCCTGGCAGGGATATAAAATGGTGCAGTTACTTTAGAAAACTGTCCAGCAGTTCCTCAAAAGGTTAAACATAGAGTTATCATATGAACCAGCAATTTCACTCCTATCCCAGAGAAATGGAAACACACCTTCACACAAACAATTGTACACGATGTTCACAGCAGCATTAGTTATACTATCCAGAAAGTGGGAACAATCCAAATATCCATCAACTGATGAATAAATAAAATGTAGTAAGTCTATACAATAGAGTACTATACGACAATAAAAAGACTGAAAAAATGACACCTGCTACAACACAGAGGAAACTTGAGAACACACTGATTCAAAGAAGCCAGTCACAAAAGCTCCATATTGTATTAATATGAGTTGATTTATAGTAAATGTCCAGAGTAGCCAAGTCTATAGAGATAGAAAGATTAGTGGGTTTCCTCGGGTGGAGTGAGCTAAAGATATATAGACACACCCAACTTGAAAAACTGCTTTACCTGAGATTTGAAACAAAATAAAAATTTAGGAGAAAAATAGATGGGTTTGACACAACATACGGGATTTTACTCACTCTGGAAAAAGCATCAAAATACCTGAAGGCTAGAAAAATTGAATTAGGGAAAAATATTCTCGGGAAAATGAAACTAGAGTTCAGATTATGTTAAGCTGAACCAGAGAAGACACTGATCTTGTTTAAAGGGTTGAGAGCACAGGAACACGGCTTTGACCAAGCTCTGGATGCCTCTCATTAGGAAGGAAATGGAACCCACACAGTCATGCCTTCCTTCCCAGGAAATGACCTCATCTGTAATATATGACTATAAAGAATAACAACCCACTCTTTTTCCTGATAGTAAAAGTAAAGTATTTAAGATACCAGAAAAAGTACAGAGAGAAGAAAAAGATCATCTGATCCTATACTGGGCTTCCCTGGTGGCTCAGATAGTAAAGAATTTGCCCACAATGTGGGAGAACTGGGTTTGATCCCTGGGTCAGGAAGATCCTCTGGAGAAGGGCATGGCAACCCACTCCAGTATTCTTGCCTGGAAAATCCCACGGACAGAGTAGCCTGGCAGGCTGTGGGGTCCCAAAGAGTCTCCTCCCATACTAGCATTTAGCAGAGTTCTTTCCTGTACATGTTGCTTCAGAGTCAAGCTCATACAATACATACAATCTTATATTCTTATTTGACATTTACTATCAACATTTCTAGGCTTCCCTGATGTATCAGTGGTAAAAGAATCTGCCTGTCAATGCAGTAGACATAGATTTGAACCCTGGGACAGGAAGATCCCCTAGAGCAGGAAATGGCAACCCACTCCAGTATTCCTGCCTGGAGAATCCCATGGACAGAGGAGCCTGGCAGGCTACAGTCCATGGGGTCACAAGAGTCAGACACAACTTAGCAATTAAACAACAATCAATATTTCCATTATTTAAAACTCACATAAGTATCACTTTCAACCAGAAGAATAAGCTGTCGTTTATTTCTCTAATTTCCTATTATGGGGAATTTCTCTTTTCAATCTTTTACTATCATTAAAAACAAAATGAAGCAAAAGAAATTTTGAGCACAGGTTTGGGTCATATTTCAAATTGTTTTCTGGGACATAAATAATTTTATAGTCAAAAGATAGGAAGCTGTTTAATGACTCTTGCAGTATTTATCAAAAGTGTAACATAAACTAATCTATAAACAGTAGTGTGTTGACAAGCCCATCACATAGCATGAGGACTTTTAAAAGTAACTCCCATTCCCTTTCTGGGAAAGAATTCTCATCACAGCATTATTGATGATAATGAAAACTGGACGAATAGTAAATACCCATCAAGAGTAGAAAAGTTCAATAGATCATGATGGGTTATTTTTCAATTAAAACCTGGTATTTTCGAAGAAAATTAAACGGCAAAACAAAGTGATTTCTATAAAAATTTTTAAATAAAATGACATGTATGACAAACACCAAATTGCTGGTGAGTTTGGGTAACAAAAAAGCACAGCAGCAGTGCCTACATCTGGTCTGTGGGATCACAGGTCTTTTTTTTCTATTTGCACCTTTCTGTATTTTCCAACTACCTAAACTGACAGTGTGGACCATGTTTTAAACCTCATTGCTTTAAAATGCTAGCCTCATAAGTGAATTCCCATTGAGTGTGTATCCTGCAGAGAAAAGAAAGGCCAAAAACATATGGGTACCATTGAAAGTTGGGCTTCCCGGGTGTCTCGAGGTTAAACAATCCAACTGCCAATGCAGGAGACACAGGTTTGATCTCTGGATCAGGAAGATCCCCTAGAGAAGGAAACGGCAACCCACTCCATTATTCTTTCCTAGGAAAATCATGGACAGAGGAGGCTGGCGGGCTACAATACATGAGTCACAGAAGAGTTGGACATGACATGGCAACTAAGCAGCAACTGTTGAACGTCGGGGGGAGAGGTCTTGCTGCTCTGGTTTCTAGCTCAGCTCCAGCCTTACTGCCTGCAGGGTGTGCTGTATGTTGAGGCCTCACTTCCTCGCCATTATAGGGAGCAATCTGATGACCTCCGTGTGCTCTGTCCCCAAGTCTGTGTCCTTGAGCATGGCCCCCCACCCGGGACTGTGCTGCAGCCATCTAACGAGCATTAAGCATTGATTGCACACAAGGCAAGCATCCAAGAGAGTTCCACATTTCTTGCCAAGCACAGAAGGAGACAGTGAACCTTAGGGTAACACATGCATTTGGGAATCTAAACACGATCCTGGCTTCAAGGAAACCTCTCAGCTTGGACAGAAAGTGAAATACACCCAATATTGCTGCCACTGTGTCTGTGAGTTTTCTAATACCATTCCCTCCAATGACCTCGGATTTGTCCAGCAGCCTCCTGGAGGTTAGAGCAAAGCTAAAATGAGAGGAAGGAGTTCCTCTGAAAAACAATAAGGTTGACAGCAAGGCCAGAGTCAATGGTATAGTCGGGGCTTCCTGGCTTGCACACTGTTCCTAATGACTCACTAATTTTTCAGGCATTGACCACAAACTGAATTTCCCTGGACCTAGGGTTAGAATATTAGTAATGTATTCCTTAATGTATTCAGTTCCTTAATTGAAATGCTGGAATTCATTTATAATCAAGGAGAGAAAGTTATATTTACCCTGGATGCAAAGTCAGGCTGACCATATTCTTTTCTTTTCAGGTTATCATCATCACATTTTTGGATGGTTTTTGCATATTTATCGCACACAGGCAGGCAGAAATCTCTTTTCAGCCAGCAAGGACTCTGGTGGGTCTGTTAAACAGACCTAGACCAGTGTACCAACCAGTTACAGCCTCAGGGAAGCTACACAATAAACCACCCCAAAACTCAGTGGTTTCAAACAGCTAGGATTTAGTCTCCTACTCACGAGTCTGCAAGACTGATTATGGTTTGGCTAGTCCAGGCTGGGCTGGGCTGGGGGAACTCGCTTCAGGCAGCCATTCAGCAGCACTTGGCTCCAGACTACAGGCTGGGTTGAAGACATTATATTTATTCTGGAGCCCAGGCTGATGGGGCAACAGCTGCCTGGAGGAAGTTCTCATGGCGGGTCATGGATGCACAAAAATTGCAGCCTGAATGCAGGGGCTCTTCAAGCCTCTGTAATCCCCCATCCACTAATATTCCCTTTGGCCAAACCCAAAGTTAAGGGGCAGAAAGTATACTGCAACCACCCTTGCTATGAGGCCATAGCAAGGGCATTGATGAATACTCTCTTTGAATGCTGTGGAGAATTGAGAACAGTAATTTGATTTTCCACAGCGGTGATTAAATCTCCTCATATCAACCACTTCTTCGTCCTCTGCCTACTGCTGGTTTTCTCTAGTTTCCCAGGCAATGTCTGCACCCCTGCCAACAGGTGAGCCAAACTGCTAAGAGGTCAGGATTATCCACCCAAATGGAGGAGGACCAACTTTTCTTTTGGACGGTTCCGCCCAATCTGCGACGTGTCAAGCTATCTTCATGACTGGAAAGGGACACAGATACGCAAAATAACAGAGTAGAAAGAACTCAGAGCCAAAAAAGAGTAAGGGGAAAAAGAAGATTCAGCAATCTGAACTAGAAATGAAACTCAAATTAATCTCAACCAAGACATCCCAAGCAAAGGAGAGTCTCCTGGATCCCTTTTTCTAATTTTTGCTATTTTGTCAGAGAGGCAATAAATGTTCCCTGTAGGAAAAAAAACCAGCTTGCCAAGCAGAAAACACATCATCCATATTTCTATCACCACAGTTGTCCACTGTTCGATTTTTTCTTTGAACATGAAGTATAGAGGATTGGACACCAAAGTGGCAGTGCTGAAACAGTGCGGTGAAAATATCAAGGCGTTAGGTCCAGATCACATGGACACCAGAATGTCTTTTCAGCCCCCAAATACACAAGCCTAGGTGAGTCCTCGCACAGATTTTTTTAAGTATATGTATATATAGTATATGCATATATACTTTTGTCTTTCCGAAAACAGGATCATCTAATACATATAGTTTTAACCTGTTTCACATATCAGAATACTTTTTCACATCAACAATGATGTATCTATATCATCATTTTATTTTTATTTAAGCATAGTTGATTTACAATGTTGTGTTAATATCTGCTATTGAGCAAAATGAGACCTATGTATACATTCTTTTTTATATTCTTTTCCATTATGGTTTTAAATGCTGCCTTATATTTCATGTGTGAATTACTATCAATTATCAAATCTCCATTGAAGGAAATTTAGGTTATTTCCAATTTTTCAGAATTACTTTCTGCATGTATTTTAACCCACATCATTTCATATATAAACTAAGGCATTTATTTTCATTTTCATATCTAAGCGATCTAAGAAGTGCCTTTATTGACAATAAATAGAAACCACCCTTGGGGGTGTTAGAGTGTGGGCAGAAAGAAAGGAAACAGCGTGGTTGAGTGAGATTAGTCATTTTTGAAAGAGCATGTATGTGTATTTCACATATTGACTCCAATCCACTCAAAAGTTTAAAAGGCAGCTTAAGATTTGAATCAGCGTTAAGCACTCTTAAATTCACATGTTCATTTGAGCCTCTCGGGTCTGCCAACCAGTTGGAAACAAAACAAGGGCAGCCTCCCTGTCTGCCTCCTGGCAATCCTGCCCTTGGAGTCATTTCTGGAAGGGCAAAGGAGCCCCACAGTCTCTTGTGCCACGGGGACAGAAGCACCACCCAGCTCCTCAGCCCAGCTCCATTACCACAGCAGGCAGGGTAGGCCGGTCATTACTGCATTGGTCAGGAATCGCTCAAAGCCAGTATGAAGCTGGCTGACTATAAGCAAACTCGGGCATTCAAGGGAAGGCTGTGGAAGGAAATAAGCCAACAAAACAGCACCAGAGGCTAAGGGAGCATTTTTTTTTTCCCCAAGAGCACTCTCTTCCCCAAGAGCTAGCAAGGTGACACAGCCTAAAGTGGGTATCGAGATTATTACCACTATGCCACAGAGTTTCAGGCACCAGGAGGATTTATTCTCTTCCTTCCACCCTACTTTCCCCTAGAGTTTACTTTCACTCTTTCCCATGGTAAACCAAGACTGTCCAGCATGTTAATGTGCACAAATGTGTTTGTTCAAAAAATTGCAGTGCCATTCAGAAGCAAGAAAGAGCAACTCTCCCATTAGTCCTTTTTGGGTTTTGTTTTGTTTTGTTTGTTTGTTTGTTTGTTTGTTTTGGCCATACTGTGCGGCTTGTGGGGTCTCAGTTCCTGATCAGGGACTGAACCTGGGCCCTTGGCAGTCAAAGTGCCAAGTCCTAATTACTGGACCTTCAGGGAATTTCCTCATTCAGTTCAGTTCAGTTGCTCAGTCGTGTCTGACTCTCTGCAACTCCATGAATCACAGCACACCAGGCCTCCCTGTCCATCACCAATTCCTGGAGTTCACTCAGACTCATATCCATCGAGTCAGTGATGACATCCAGCCATCTCATCCTCTGTCATCCCCTTCTCCTCCTCCCTCCAATCCCTCCCAGCATCAGAGTCGTTTCCAATGAGTCAACTCTTTGCATGAGGTGGCCAAAGTACTGGAGTTTCAGCTTTAGCATCATTCCCTCCAAAGAAATCCCAGGGCTGATCTCCTTCAGAATGGACTGGTTGGATCTCCTTGCAGTCCAAGGGACTCTCAAGAGTCTTCTCCAACACCACAGTTCAAACATATCAATTCTTCGGCGCTCAGCCTTCTTCACTGTCCAACTCTCACATCCATACGTGACCACTGGAAAAACCATAGCCTTGACTAGATGGACCTTGGTTGGCAAAGCAATGTCTCTGCTTTTCAATATGCTATCTAGGTTAGTCATAACTTTCCTTCTAAGGAGTAAGAGTCTTTTAATTTCATGGCTGCAGTCACCATCTGCAGTGATTTTGGAGCCCCAAAAAGTAAAGTCTGACACTGTTTCCACTGTTTCCTCATCTATTTCCCATGAAGTGATGGGACCAGATGCCATTAGTCTATTTTATAACCTTAGGTCAATGCTGCAACCTTCTTATTTTGAAATGTGGGCTCAAAATTATATATTTATAGAACATAAGGCTTCCCTGGTGGCTCAGAGGTTAAAGCGTCTGCCTCCAATGCGGGAGACCTGAGTTCGATCCCTGGGTCGGGAAGATCCCCTGGAGAAGGAAATGGCAACCCACTCCTGTATTCTTGCCTGGAGAATCCCATGGACTGAGGAGCCTGGTGGGCTGCAGTCCATGGGGTCACAAAGAGTTGGACACGACTGACTGACTTTACTTACTTATAGAACATTGGAGTGTATGAGGTCCATAGAGCTTTTATCCAATACCCTCATCCTTTTGGTGAGCAATAAAGGTCTCAGAGAGGGGAAAAGACCTTCCTACGATCCCACAAAGCTGGTGGCAAAGCCCAAGAGTCTCGGCCCCCAAGTAATCTGTCCAGACTCCAAACTGATGCTCTTGCCAATGCCCCACCATTGTAACAGCCTTTTTGCTTGAATGCCTCCCAGGTGTGTCATGAAGACAAATTACTCTCTGGCTGTATGGCTCTTGAATTGTTTGGATAAACAATGTGTCAGTACACCTGATGGGCCCTAGTGGGAACTAAAGCTGGGAAGAAATGAAGCCCACCTTGGCAAAAACCATGGACAGAAAGAGCCCAAGCTCTCTAGACACCCAGCAGGTAAATGACAGAGAGTTAAATCTTATCTATCAGTTAGGCTAAAAGAACAGTTAATTTCACACTTATCCACTTTACAGAAATAGAACCCAAGCTACAAGGCAGAAAGAACAAAAGGAACAGACCAGATACAGAGATTTTTCAGAAATTTTAAGCTACGGAAGAACAAAAAAATTTTTTCTTCAAAGAAAATTTGGGGGCAGGGGACTGAAATACATGCAAAGCTTATTTTTAGTGCCCTTTACAGATATAAAGTCATGCTGTTCGTTTAGGAACATAAAAATGCATTATGTATAACTTGTTTCACTCATAAAATTACCATGTTTTTGTATATTGATATATTTAGACTGAGAGAACTGAAAAAAAGTTTTTATCATTTCTTTCTTGGTTATTTTCTTGGGCAAAAGGGAGTTATGGGTTTTTTGGTTGTTTTTTTTAAGTCCTCAGTGAGAAAACTTTTCAGAATTTTCAGAAACTTTTTACAATACTTACAGATTTTAGAGGATGTTTTAGTTCTTCCAAATCAACTAGTTCAAGTCTTTTAAGTCTTCAAGTTGTTGAATTCACGTGTGCTCAACCAACATTCTCTCTCCAGGCAAGAGGTTAGCACAACCTGGTTTAGTGATGGTAAACCACTGTGAAACTTTAAAAAGTTCATTTTATCAATCGAAGTTCTACAAATTTGGAATTCGCTTTGCCCTCCAAGGCAAATTTCTTCCCTTCTATCTGCTGCAGCACTACCCAGAACACATTTCTAGAAATGAGCAGGAGAGACCATAAGTTTAGACCTGCCAGAAGCACACATCCTCTGCTGCTGCTGCTGCTAAGTCGCTTCAGTCATGTCCGACTCTGTGCGACCCCAGTCAGCAGCCCACCAGGCTCCCCCGTCCCTGAGATTCTCCAGGCAAGAACACTGGTGTGGGTTGTCATTTCCTTCTCCAATGCATGAAAGTGAAAAGTGAAAGTGAAGTCGCTCAGTCGTGTCCGACTCTTAATGACCCCACCAGGCTCCTCCATCCATGGGATTTTCCAGGCAAGAGTACTGGAGTGGGGTGCCACTGCCTTCTCCAGCACATCCTCTAGAAGGTCTACGAATGGGTGCCTGTCCCTTACTTCAACCACTGTCAGTGTTCTAAGACCTAGTTGTTACATTTGCTGATCTGCAGTCATATGTGTATGATTATCTGATCAACTTCTGACTTCCTTGCTAGAGCATAGCTGCCATCCTGGCAGGAACGAGACCTTCTTGCTGACTATTTTGTCCTCAACACCTATCAATGACAGGAGGATGACAGCAGTAAATATGTGCTCACTATCTCTTTTTGACAGCTCTTATTACTAGGGTTTTCCTCTGTACATTGAACTCATATTACTCTCCCTGTATCTTCTACTCACTGGCTGGATTCTGCCCTTCTTATCCATCCAGACTTCACAAGACACCACTTCAAATATGTGAAGACACGGGTCATTACCAACTCTTCTTTCCTCTAAGCTAAAGATCCTTAGTTTCTTCAGCAGGTCTCTATGTGACATATTTAGACCCTTTGTTATCCAGTGGCTCAGATGGTAAAGAATCTGCCTGCAATGCGGGAGACACGGGTTCAGTCCCTGGGTCAGGAAGATCCCCTGGAGAATGGAATGGCAACCCACTCCAGTATTCTTGCCTGGAGAACCCCACGGACAGAGGAGCCTGGTGGGCTGCAGTCCACGGGGTCACAAAGAGTCGGACACGACTGAGCAGCTACACTACTGCTATGACTATCCTATCACTGCTCCAGCTACAGACCCACAGAGCTACCAGGGAAGGGGAGCAGTCATCAGAATAGAGGTTATTGACATAGCAAATGCTCTCCCCTCAAAAATGATTTCAGGGTCCAGGACTAGGCTGGAACTCTGTAGTATCCTTCCCGAGAGAGCTGACTGGTGACCAAGACTGCTGGTTAACCCTCAATATATAATACAGTCTTCTCTTTCTCTATGGCAGTAGGGACTTCCCTGTGGCTCAGATGGTAAAGCGTCTGTCTACCATGTGGGAGACCCAAGCTCAATCCCTGGGTCAGGAAGATCCGCTGAAGCAGGAAATGGCAACCCACTCTAGTACTCTTGCCTAGAAAATCCCATGGATGGAGGAGCATGGCAGGCTACAGTCCATGGAGTCGCAAAGAGTTGGACATGACTGAGCAACTTCACTTTTTCTTTTTTTCTGTGGCAGTAGAACCCTTTTTTTTTTTGGTCACACACAGCCAGATCCTAACAGATAGTCTATTGCTTTGTCTGCAACCTTATTCAAGTAGTCTTGTTACTGAACCAGAACATGGTATAATTAGACTTGATCTTGCAAGCTGAGGACTCTCCCAGCACTTGTTACTTCTATGGGTGATGGCGGGTAGGGACATGTAGGGTATGACACGCTCTCTATGGCTTGACTGGAAAGAGATTCCAAGAGCTGACTCTCTGCCCAGTTTAAAAAAAAAAAAAATTGCAAAGTAAAAGAAAAGAAGAGGTGCAAGCATATGAAGAAGGCATAGATGATATTTATGCTTAAGAGGATTAAGCAAAAGAGGATATACTATTTTTCTTCTTCTCCTTCCGAAGTTTTGCTATCTAATGGTTGATTTCAAAAATTACTGAGTCAACAAGACAGCCCCCAGACAGAGATGCTTACATGGGGACTTACCTGGTGGTCCAGTGGTTAAGACTTTACCTTCCAGTGCTGGCAGTGTGGGTTCAATCCCTGCTTGGGAAACCAAGACCCCACATGCCTCGCAGCCAAAAGCCAAAACATAAAACAGAAGCAATATTGTAACAAATTCAATAAAGACTTTAAAAAATAGTCTACATAAAAAAAAAAAACCAGAGTGAGAGAGATGCTCACATGGAAGCCACTGAGAAAATGAGCAGTAGGCACGCCATACCGCCAGTGTGGCTAAGGCTGGAACCAATGCCATCTTAGAGATGCCCCATCTTCGTAGGCAGAGGTGACTAGATGGGCTCCCAAAGACTGGAGTTTCAGCTTCCATGTGCCATTTCCTGACTTAACACCAGTTGTCTGGTATTTCTTGCTAAAACTAAACTTTTATTACAAAACCATAACGATGGTCAAAGTATCAGTAAGACGCAAATTATGACAGTTCCAAATTTTAAAATATTCCCAGCTATTATGCTTCCATTTAGAATGCAGAAATTCACAAGAGATCATTGTTGCCCACTAACATTAAAAACAAGCTAGAGAAGCTACTCAGAGAAGGCAATGGCAAGCCACTCTAGTACTCTTTCCTGGAAAATCCCATGGATGGAGGAGCCTGGTAGGCTGAAGTCCATGGGGTCACTAAGAGTCGTGCATGACTGAGCAACTTTACTTTCACTTTTCACTTTTATGCACTGGAGAAGGAAATGGCAACCCACTCCAGTATTCTTGCCTGGAGAATCCCAGGGGCGGGGGAGCCTAGTGGGCTGCTGTCTATGGGGTCACACAGAGTTGGACACGACTGAAGCGACTTAGCAGCAGCAGCAGCAGCAGAGAAGCTACTAATCATAATTTTAAAATTCATCTGAATGCTGAGGACACAAGGAAATCTAAAGTAAATGATAAACAATTGTAGAAAGTGATAAACACTTCTTAGGAGAGACTGTGGCTGTCTTCATCCCTGGCAGACTGAAAAGGAGGAATAGACAGACAGACTGTTTGAAACCAGTTAAACTTCATAAACTTCTAGTTCTGTGTGAACAAGCGTGACAGGTTAGAATCCCAGTGAGTTCCAGCCACAAAGCAAGTTGACACCACCTACCTGTTCTCCACAGGCCTTCAGTGAGCGAAGGACAGCAGGCAAAAAGCTGGAAGTGAGACAATACCCCTACCTCCTACCCCACCAAGATGCACAAAGCCCTCTCCTACTGCAAGGCAGCACCTGCTAAAGGCCCAGAGTGGGGCTAGAGAGCCAAGGGGAGGCACCTGAGGCACTTCGCTAAGAACCCTGAGGGCAGCAACATTCCCAAGGCTGGAGGTGAGGCTAGAGGGTGGGAAGAGACCCCTCCCAATTTCTCCAGGCCTTCACTGATTGTAAAGCAGAGTCCCTCAATGGCCGGGGATGGCAGGAGAGCAGAAAGAAATACCTCAGAGGCACCTGAGTCTTTACCAACTATACCTCAGCAGCCTTCCAGAGGCCAGGAAAGCATGGGAGAGCTGAGAGGAACCCCTGCAAAATACTCTGAGACTTCATGGTCTACACTGCCAAGGTGACAGGGCCAGGTAGAAAGAGATCTCCTTAGAAACTGAAAGCCAGAGGAATAGAAAGCTGGCAAAAAAAAAAAAAAAAAAAAATGCAAAAAAGCTGGCAACTGGCTATGAAATAGAAGAACAAGAGTCTACCAGTGTTTAGGTCCAAGCATCTCTGAAAGGAAAGGCCCGCTCCTGCTTTGACCCTGAAGGTAATGGTGAACTGAATCTAACTTAAACTATGACAAAGTAACTGAAGCTACAACCAAGACCAACCCAAGTTCAGCTACAGAGCAGACCAACTCAGCTCCTTTAGTGGTATGACCTGCTGCCCCTGCCCCACCAAAAAAAAAAAAAAAGAGTATATTTTTCTGGAGGTAAATATTATTAATTTTTATCGACTGCTCTTTGTTACACAAAGTCTAGCATACAATCAAGATTTATAAGGCATGTGAGGAAACAAGAAAAAGTGTGCCATGGTTAAGAGAGGAAAGGGTGAATATAAACAGACCCTGAGATGGATTTCCAGATGTTGGAATGGTCAGACACGGACATCAAAAGAATTACGACAGATATTAAAGGATACTGCAGAAATGTTGGGCAACAAAAGTGAAGAGCTAGGGAATTTCAGCACAGAGATGAAAAATATTTGTGAAGACCCAAGTGAAAAGGCTAGAAATAAGTAAATAAATATTAATATCTGAAATTAAGAATTCACTCAGTTGTCTTAAAAATAATTCCAGTATTGCTCAAATGGAAAGAATGTGCTGCTAAGGCAACAATGCATGAAACTGACTTGGGTCTTCCAGAAAGGAAATGTTTATAAATGCTTTGCCTCCATTCTTTTGTTTTCAGGCAAACTGAAGCTGAGGAAAGTGCTAAGGTGTATCCCTAACTCAGTCAGCCACTTAAGAAATGTTTGTTCTAGCAAGCTCTTGATGAAGTCAGAAAAAAAACAAGAGTCTTACAATAAACTATAGACAGAAGTAAAAATTATTGGAAATTTATTTTAAATGTTTGGTTTATTTTTATCGTGCTGCATGGCATATGGGATGTTAGTTCCCTGACTAGGGATCAAACCTGAGCCCTCTGCATTCAAAGTGTGAAGCCTTAACAACTAGACTGCCAAGGAAGTCCTGGAAATTTTTTTATATTAGGATATTCATGTTCATGTGCTGTTTTTCTTAAGGAACTTTTCAAATCCCATGAGCTGGCCAGGGATCATGGTTTTAGATGCTAGATTAGATTACAAAGGAGGGCTGTGCACATTAACTCCTTATTCTTCTCTTCACACTACCAAACTACACCCATCCCATGTGGGCAAGTTTACTCCTCTTTGGCTGAATTAAGGGGTAGGAAGAGCAAGCAAGGGCTTCCCTGGTAACTCCAATGGCAGATAATCTGCCTTCAATGCAGGAGACCTGAGTTCAATTCCTGGGTGGGGAAGATCCCTTGAAGAAGGGGATGGCTACCCATGCCTGTATTCTTGCCTGGAGAATCCCATAGATAGAGGAGCCTGGCGGGCTATAGTCCATGGGGTTGTAAAGGGTCTGACATGACTGAGCGACTAACACTAAAGGCAAGCAAAGCAACAGGCTTCCATGCATAAAAGCTAGTGACTGAGCAAAACCCCCAGGAGAATGACGACTGTCATCTCCTAGTTCAGGACTGCTTCCAAGCTGCCATACTGACAGATGGAGCAACATGGATTTAGGGATTATTTATGCTGCTTCACCCACACTAACAGGAGAAATAACCACACAGGCCACATCCAAGAAGCTGTTGAGTTTGCAAGATCAATGTAATATCTCCTTTTAGCCATAATTTGAACACTTTCCCACGCAATCCACATCACTGACTTCAATATGAAACTCCTCCCAAAGTCCATCCAGAGCTTCCCTTTCTCTTGAGTCACAAACAAGTCAACACTACAAGATCTTTAACTTCTTTTTTTTTTTTAATCACATCTATCACTCCAGGCATCTTGTTGAATATTATTGCTGATCAGGTCATGTTTGCCTAATTTCACTCATTTATTTTATTTGTGCCAAAAGCATAATATGTGAAATATTCCCAAATGAGTATTGCCACATTGTTGAATCTCTTGCAAAAGTTATTTCCCATATATATTACCTAACCAAACAATTTAATACCACATACATCAAAGTTAAGACACCAAATCAGTTATAAGATGCACCATTATCTTAGTACCATAACATCTACGTAATGTATTAAGAACAGTCACATTCACACAGCCTCTTGTTATTTCAAAATCTACAATTTGCCTATTTCTCCTGCCTTAGGCTGCATTGTTTAGTCTCTAAATCAACACTAAGCAATAGAAATGTAATGTGAGCCACATGTGTAATTTTAAATTTTCTAGTAGCCACGTTATACAGCAAAAAGGAATAGGTGCAATTGGTTTTAATAATTTACCTACATATCCAAAATACAGCCAATATGTAATCACCGTAGACATTGTTAGTGAGATATTTCACACTGTTTTTCATACTAAATCTTTGAAATCTGGTGTGTATTTTACACTAACATCACATTTCAGTTGAGCCTGGACACATTTCAAGGACTCAGTGACCAAATGTGGCTGGTGGCCACTGTGCAGGGCAGTGCAACTCTGAATGATGACCTTGCTCTGTATCCTTGTGACTGTATTTTCACCCACTTTTGAACAGTTAAAAATAGTTTAGGGACTTTACAGCCCATTGGTTAAGAGTATTTGACTTTAAAATATTGGCTTGCCAACAATACATGCTCATAAAATCTGCTAAGTTTTGGAGGATTGAGTCCATTCATCCTGACTCACTATGTCCTGTTTTTGCTGAGTCCTTGCTGACGCAGTCAGGTAGCCCATCATCAATGTCCATTTCTGACCAGGGAGTGTATTTGTTTTCTGGGGCTGCCACAAACTCAAGGGCTTAAAACACCAAGAATTTGTTCAGCAGATCGAAAGTCTGAGATCAAGGTGTTGGGAGGGCTGTATTCTTTCTTACCGTCTAGGGAAGGGATGGAGCGGTGAACTCCGAGAGTTGGTGATGGACAGGGAGGCCTGGCGTGCTGTGATTCACGGGGTCACAAACAGTCGGACACGACTGAGCGACTGAACTGAACTGAACTGAATGTAGTCATACTGTAAATCTTACTGAAGATATTTCAAATAGCAATTGAATTCAATATTTATACTCCTGAGTGAGCATGACCCAAGTGAAGTGCAGATATCAGGAAAAGCTATGAACTAGCTCACACATGTAGACGACAATGACTATGCTCTGATCGCTGCCTGGCAGTGTTTATGAGACATCATTGCATACGAAACACTTGCTGATTTCAGGGAGGTTAAGATAAGCAAATCAAATGTGTATTTTAGAATCATTACAATATGAACGATAAATTCCC
Source organism: Capra hircus (assembly GCF_001704415.2). Classification (NCBI taxonomy): domain Eukaryota; kingdom Metazoa; phylum Chordata; class Mammalia; order Artiodactyla; family Bovidae; genus Capra; species Capra hircus. Next base: position 96,460,504 of record NC_030812.1, on the reverse strand, counting down.
TTCCTGATCAGTACTACCCATCTGCCTTCATCTGTTATAAGCATCGTTCTATATGTTTCAAGTAGCTGTGAAAAGGATCCTGCACTTGAATTTCCCTTTTTCTTCTGATCAGTATACACATTTAGAGTTCTATCCTTTAGTGGTGATATTTTAAAACAAAGAGTAAAATGTGTGTAGAAGACAGTTGGGAGGCATATACCCCAAAATATAAATAGTTATCTGTGGGTGGTTATCTGTGAGTAGTGTGAAAATGAGTGATTTTTGTAGTCTTCTTTTGGCTTATTGTATTTAATAATTGTCTATAAGAAAACTAATATTACCTGGATAGTTTTTAAATTATCTGGTACATTTTTTAAAACAACCTTTTGACTCAATAGAAAAGACACTGATTCTGGGAAAGATTGAGGGCAGAAGGAAAAGGGGGTGAAAGAGAATGAGATGGTTGGATGGCATCATTGGCTCAATGGACATGAGTTTGAGCAAACTCCAGGAGACAGTGAAGAACAGGGAAGCCTGGAGTGCTGCAGTTCTTGGGGTCACAAAGAGGCAGATATGACTTAGCAACTAAACAACAGCAAAGGCAAACAAAGCCAAAGTCAAATGATAGCTGGGGAAAAAATGTCTGCAACACACAACACATAATATCCAACTGAATACAACAGAACTGACCATTCCCACAAGAGGAAATCCGAATGGCCAATGAACATATGAAAAGATGCTTGTCCTCACTGGCAGGTAAGGAAAAGCAAATTAAAGTAATAAGGAGGGACTTCCCTGGTAGTCCAGTGGCTAAGTCTCTGCACTCCCAGTGCAGGGGGCCCGGGGTTCAATTCCTGGTCAGGGAAACAGATCCCACATGCCACAACTAAGAATTTGCATGCTATAACTAAAGATCCCACATACTGTAACCAAGACCCAGCAAGCCAAATAAATAAATATTTTTTTCTAAAAAAGGCAATAAGGAGATGCCATTTTTTCCCACCCCTCAGACTGACAAAAGAACTTTTTTTTTTTTAACATTTTAAAACTCAAAACATATAGCATTCTGTGCTAGCAACCACTCTCACATGCTGCTATTAGAACAGGAATTGCTACACTTTTTGGAATGCAAGCTGGCAATAGCTACTGAAAATTCAAATACATATAACCTTTGACCCAGTGACCCCATTTCAAGGGATAGGTCCTGTGGGCGGGGGGCGGAGTATTAGTTCATAATGATATATTTAAAGAATATTTACTGTTGCATCATTCCTAAAGGTGAAAACCTGGAAACTTTCTGGATCTCTATCAAGTGGACATTAAATAGATTTTGGTCCATCTATACCATGGATTACTGTGAAGCTATTAATAAGAATGACTTAACTATATTGATCTAGACAGATATCCATAGAAAATTATCATGTGAGAAAAACAGGTTGCACAAAACTATACAGGGGGAGCCCAATTTTCAGGAGTCAAAATCACATCTACTTGCATTTACTTGGGAAAGATGTGAAAAGATAACAAAATAGGTCATTATCCCTGTTTATCTTAGAGGAGCAAGAGGTGGGAATGGGAATGCAGGAATCATGAGAAAGATGTTTAATTTTTTGCCTTCTTTCTTCATATTATTTCACTTGTTATAGAGAACATATGTGAATTCTCTATTTTTAGAAGTGGAATTTAATGAGAGATTTTTAAAATTGAATGTGCGTCATGCATTCTTATCGCTCTGGAATGACAAGATTAGGTCTCCCTCCAAGTGACAGAACGAATTCTTCCTCTGCCCAGATGATCACCGTCAGTGAGTCTCCTCAGGTAACCTGGTTCTCTGATTGATCTTTTGATGCATGAGTAGTTTTATACTTTTATTTATTGAAAAAAATAACGGTGTAGTCACTCCATCATGAGGCTAACTGGACACAGCATCTCTGTCTAAACCACACACCCCCTATCACATGCACCCCAGTAATTCCAGGAAGGGTGTTGTCCTGTGGTTCTGTGAGAAGGAATCCACAGCAAGAAATGAGGGGTGTTTCTGAAAGTGAACACGAGACTGAGATCTAACAACCATTCAAATAGGATCTTTCGGGTTCCTCTCACTCCAGCCCCACTCTGCTGTTTACATCAGCCACCGCCACAGTTCAGTCAAATCAAACAGCTGTGCCACCAATAAGGATTCAAAGTGTCACCCATGCTTGCTAGCTGTGCTTCCCCATAGCTCTTCTGAAGATGCCATCAACTGCTATATATCCATCAATGAGAAAGGCTTGACAGCTCTCACAACCATCCAGTGGAACTTGGCATCAAGAACCTAATTAAGAGATAATCAATCCATCCAGCAATACCACTCCTGGGAATATAGCCAGACAAAACTATAATTCAAAAAGATAAATGCACCCCTATGCTTACAGCAGTACTATTCACAATAGCAAAAGCACGGAAGCAACTTAAATGGCCATCAACAGATGAATGGATAAAGAAGATGTGGTGTGTGTGTGTGTATGTGTACATACACACAATAGAATATTTAGCCATAAATAGGAATAAAATAATGCCATTTGCAGCAACATGAATGCAACTAGAGATTGTCATACTAAATGAACTAAATAAGTCAGATAGAGAAAGACAAATACCGTATGATATCTTTCAGATGTGGAATCTGATATATTACACAAATGAATTTATTCAAGGAACAAAAACAGACTCATGGACACAGAGAACAGACTTGAGGTTGCAAAGAGGGAGGGGGGTTGGGGGAGAGATGGACTGGGAGGTAGGGGTGAGCAGGATGTAAACTATAACGCATAGAATGGATAAACAGGGTCCTCCAGGAAACTAAATGCAATATCCCATGATAAACCATAACATAAAATACTATTAAAAAGAATATATATATGTATATAGCTGAATTACTTTGCTGTATAGCAGAAATTAACATTATAAACCAATTACACTTCAATTTTTTTAAATTCCAAAAAAAAAGAGATAATCAATAAAGAGAAACTCTAATTGTTATCTGTCCAGCTTTATGTGTTTAAAAAAAAAAATGTGGGCTTAACAGCAGCCAAGTCCCTCTCAAAACTATGGAATCTTGTGGGAAAACAGTGATATTTTTCTACTTGTTCCTTTCCTAGGAGTAAGGAACCAAAATTACTCTCCTCTGCTTTTCAGTCATAAGCAAATCAAATGGCCTGAGACATTCCGATAGCAAACCAGTAGGAGGACCACTGCCAGATTTCTAGTTGATAAAGTCATCACCAGACACCATGCTGTGACTCCCATGCCTTCCATCTGGGGACAGAGATCGAGAAGAGACAAGGTACAGACCTTTACTGGTCTCAGAATGGCCAGATGCTAAAATACAGGCCTCTGAAGTTGAACCGTTCTATGAAGACCTACAAGACCTTCTAGAACTAACACCAAAAAAAGATGTCCTTTTCACTATAAGCGATGGGAACGCAAAGGTAGGAAGTCAAGAAACACCTGGAGTAACAGGCAAATTTGGCCTTGGAGTACAGAATGAAGCAGGGCAAAGAATTTTGCCAAGAGAATGCACTGGTCATAGCAAACACCCTCTTCCAACAACACAAGAGAATACTCTACACATGGACATCACCAGATGGCCAACACCAAAATCAGATTGATTATATTCTTTGCAAAGATGGAGAAGCTCTATACAGTCTGCAAAAACAAACCAGGAGCTCAGATCATGAACTCCTTATTGCCAAATTCAGACTTACATTGAAGAAAGTAGGGAAAACCACTAAACCATTCAGGTATGACCTAAATCAAACCCCTTATGATTATACAGTGGAACTGAGAAATAGATTTAAGGGACTAGATCTGATAGACAGAGTACCTGATGAACTATGGACGGAGGTTTGTGACATTGTATAGGAGACAGGGATCAAGACCATCCCCTTGGAAAAGAAATGCAAAAAAGCAAAATGGCTGTCTGGGGAGGCCTTACTTACAAATAGCTGTCAAAAGAAGAGAAGTGAAAAGCAAAGGAGAAAAGGAAAGATATACCCATTTGAATGCAGAGTTCTAAAGAATAGCAAGGAGAGATAAGAGAGTCTTCCTCAGCGATCAATGCAAAGAAATAGAAGAAAACAATAGAATGGGAAAGACTAGAGATCTCTTCAAGAAAGTTAGAGATACCAAGGGAACATTACCTGCAAAGATGGGCTCGATAAAGGACAGAAATGGTATGGACCTAAAAGAAGCAGAAGATATTAAGAAGAGGTGGCAAGAATACACGGAAGAACTGTACAAAAAAGATCTTCATGACCCAGATAATCACAATGGTGTGACGACTCACCTAGAGCCAGACATCCTGGAATGTGAAATCAAGTGGGCCTTAGGAAGCATCACTATGTACAAAGATAGTGGAGGTGATGGAATTCCAGTTGAGCTATTTCAAATCCTGAAAGATGATGCTGTGAAAGTGCTGCACTCAATAGCCAGCAAATTTGGAAAACTCAGCAGTGGCCACAGGACTGGAAAAGTTTCCATTCCAACCCCAAAAAAAGGCAATGCCAAAGAATGCTCAGACTACCACACTGTTGTACTCATCTCACATGCTAGTAAAGTAATGCTCAAAATTCTCCAAGCCAGGCTTCAGTAATATGTGAACCGTGAACTTCCAGATGTTCAAGCTGGTTTTAGAAAAGGCAGAGGAACAAGAGATCAAATTGCCAACATCCTCTGGATCGTGGAAAAAGCAAGAGAGTTCCAGAAAAACATCTATTTCTGCTTTATTGACTATGCCAAAGCCTTTGACTGTGTGGATCACAATAAACCGTGGAAAATTCTGAAAGAGATGGGAATACCAGGCCACCTAACCTGCTTCTTGAGAAGTCTGATGCAGGTGGAAGCAAGACTTAGAACTGGACATGGAACAACAGACTGGTTCCAAATAGGAAAAGGAGTGCTTCAAGGCTGTATATTGTCACCCTGCTTATTTAACTTATATGCAGAGTACACCATGAGAAACACTAGGCTGGAGGAAGCACAAGCTGGAATCAAGATTGCTGGGAGAAATATCAATAACTTCAGATATGCAGATGACACCACCCTTTTGGCAGAAACTGAAGAAGAACTAAAGAGCCTCTTGATGAAGGTGAAAGAGGAGAGTGAGAAAGTTGGCTTAAAGCTCAACATTCAGAAAACTAAGATCATGGCATCTGGTCGAGTCACTTCATGGCAAATAGATGGGGAAACAGTGGCTGACTTTATTTTTTGGGCTCCAAAATCACTGCAGATGGTGACTGCAGCCATGAAACTGAAAGACGTTTACTCCTTGGAAGGAAAGTTATGACCAACCTAGAAAGCATATTAAAAAGCAGAGACATTACTTTGCCAACAAAGGTCTATCTAGTCAAGGCTATGGTTTTTCCAGTGGTCATGTATGGATGTGAGAGTTGGACTGTGAGGAAAGCTGAGCGCCAAAGAATTGATGCTTTTGAACTGTGGTGTTGGAGAAGACTCTTGAGAGTCCCTTGGACTGCAAGGAGGTCCATCCTAAAGGAGATCAGTCCTGGGTGTTCATTGGAAGGACTGATGTTGAGGCTGAAACTCCAATACTTTGGCCATCTGATGGGAAGAGCTGACTCATTGGAAAAGACCCTAATGCTGGGAAAGATTGAGGGCAGTGGAGAAGGGGACAACAGAGGATGAGATGGTTAGACGGCATCACCAACTTAATAGACATGAGTTTGGGTAGGCTCCGGGAGTTGGTGATGGGGAGGCCTGGCATGCTGAGATTCATGGGGTCGCAAAGAGTTGGACACGACTGAGTGACTGAACTGAACTGAATTGAGAGGCGACCAAGACCCTGCTGGGAGACAAAGATCATCTGACACTAATCGTTCTTATATGCCTGACAGTTCAGGAAGGTTGGGCTTCCCTGATGTCTCAGACAGTAAAGAATCTGCCTGCAATGCAAGAGACCTGGATTCAATCCCTGGGTTGGAAAGATCCCCTAGAGGAGGAAAAGATTATTAGGGAATACCCCCTTCCTCACCAAGCTTCAGCAATGCCTATGAAATTGCTGTTTATACCAACTCTCTCCTCTGGGCAGTGTTTTCTGAAGACAGCAACAGGAGTGTGGAGTCAGCCCTGGTGTCAACCAGCCCCCAGAAACAACCCCACGCACCTGCTTCTACCCCATGTTTTCTGACCTTAATCAAAAAAAGTCAAAAGATCCCAGAGAACAGCAGGGTTCTAGAGCTGGGTACGCATATAGAGTAAACAATCTGGTTTGTGTCCTTGACATTCATTTCCCCTTCTGCAACAGCCCCAGTTTTTATCTGGGAGTTCACCTTTCCTCCACCCTTAGTCAATTAAAGCACTGCATTCTCTGGCCGCAGCAAGCATAAAATCCCACGGCACCCATGAGATGAAATGGGACTTTTGCTGGGATTCTGGAAAAGGGGCCTTTCCCCCTGAGATTTGAGGGCAAGAAGATGTGAGGTCTGGAGCTGTGCGGCCAATATGTCCCTGAATTGAGAACTTCTGAGTGTGGAGAACCTCTGATGAAGGCGGGCAGAGTCAGGGTGCACACAGAGAGAAAGGGGGTGTGATAACATTAGTGTGACAACAAGATGCCCCTGAAGCCAGGCATGGTCACGTCAGTAATAAATTCCCTTTTTGCTTAAGCCATTTGGGGTACAGCTGTCTTTGTGTCTTGCAACAGACGCATCCTGGTTCACAAGACATGAAGTGCCCAAAAGCCTGGGTCAACACGAGGACAGCCACTTGACCCCTTTGTTCCATCTGTTCCATTTTTTCCTGCGCATTGTGCTCACTATTCACACACCTAGGGAAGGTGCAACATTCTCACCTGGGGATGGGCTCCTCTGGTTAAACCTGCTCTAGGAGACATTTATTTTCCTGAACAAGATATCCCGGTGGGAAGTCAGAAGTGTTATTTACTGTCACTTTTGTTTTATTCTTATTAAGAGTAATTATGACACATCCCTCAGTGTTCAGCCATCATTCTGTTGGTCCAGCCCCAGCAGGAGGTTTGCGCTCCCCAGTTGTAGAGCATTTTGCTGTGAGTCACCCACGTTCTCCCACGGCCCCATGGTGACAATGAAACACTCTGCACAACACTTATCCAAATCCTCCCCAGTCCTCCTGTGTGGTTTAATTAAACTGGCCACTCTACAGGAGCCATGTTTAGAAGACAGGATATTGAGAATTATAAACAAAAAAAAAGAGGGGGAAATACAGAAAGTAGCACTCTATTCTCTTGCTCCAGGCCCCAAGGCAGGATATTCTTCCAAACTGGTGTTGCTCGATTAGGATAAATGAGGCATGAAGTTGTTAATGACGCCTCTCAAGTTACACTTGGCTATTGACAGAACTCTGTTCTTTTTTTTTTTTTTTCTTGATTGCCTGCCTTTTTATGGGCAAAGTTATAAACATCAAGTTGGGTCTTGAAGATGATCTGATCAAACAAGATGTGTCCCTAAGCATTCACCTGACCAGGGCTCACAGGAACTCCACTCCCATCCTATTGGCTAAGACATGGCTGGCTTCTAAAAGGTCCCCCTCTCTCCTGGCCTTTCATTGGCTGGTTTCTTCTTATGATCCAGTCAGAGGAACTGAGAACTAACAGTGATTGGCCACACTGGTTTATTGTGCCAAGGTTCCTTTACCTCCAAGAAAAGGATTTTCGGAGGAGTGGGGTCTAAGTAAATAGGATAAATTAACTGCTAAATGAGTCGCCATTAATGTCAAACCAGATCATACCTCTTATTGGCACCAAACACGATCAAGGTGGCTTTTTCTTCACCTTTCTCCAACGGCAAAAGTCTAATAACAATATTCTGCAGGAAATTTCAGATCTAACATATCTAAACCCTCCCAAACTGATACATGTATTCCATTCTCCTGCCCTTCTCAAGGGAAGACCATCACAAGAGCTTAATGAGATCTCACAGACACTGCAGAATGGATGGTGAGGATGCCCAATGGGATGAAGGAAAGAGACACCAGGTTCTTCCTCACCTGGTCCCAGTGTGTCCCACCAGTTTCAGCTCCATAAGGGCGTGCTCTAATGGGTCCAGCTCCCCTCTTCACCAGGAGGGAATGGAACCCCTGATGGCTTGCAGCTGAACTTGTGATACCCTCCAGGACAGCACACCAAAAGAATGAATCCAAATAACAATACAAAGGAAAATAAAGAAATACTAACCCCAAAAAATCCAAGAAATTAAAGCCAGTGAGCATCAATACACAGAAAATTAAAACAAACTCCTTTCCAAACTCGGACAGATTCTATCAGCAAAACATGAAGTAAAGTGAAAAGTGTTAGTCACTCAGTTGTGTCTGACTCTTTGTGACTCCATGAACATGTAACCCACCAGGCTCCTCTATCCATGGAATTCTCCAGGAGAGAATACTGGAGTGGGTTGCCATACCCTTCTCCAGGGGATCTTCCTGACCCAGGGATCAAACCCAGGTTTCTTGCATTGCAGGTAAATTCTTTACCATCTGAGCCACCAGGGAAGCCCCAGTAAAATATATCTTCTCATTAAAAAACAAAAATTAAGGGGATAAGAACCAAGGTAGTCTCTTTAAACTCTGTAATCACTTCAAGGACTCTGGCTCTATTTCTTGGTGATGTCTCTCAAAGTGTGTGTGTAATACATACAACACTGGCAGTACAAGCAAACAGGCTAAGGTGGAAATTGAGAACTCTGAGATCAGCCTGAGACAAAGGAATTTTATGTCATTTTTTTCTTTTTTGGAAAATAATAATTAAATTAACAAAACACAGCAAAACTATGAAAACCTATCAAAAGTATGAAAATCATAACATTATTAACAATCACAAATATTCTGGATTTCACACTCATGAAATTTACCATGCTCTTCATTAAGTGCTTCCCTGGTGGCTCAGATGGTAAAGAATCTGCCTGCAATGTAGGAGATCTGGGTTCAATCCCTGGGTCAGGAAGATTCCCTGGAGAAGGAAATGGAAACCCACTCCAGTATTCTTGCCTGGAAAATTCCATGGACAGAGGAGCCTGGTGGGCTACAGTCCATGGGGTCGCAAAGAGCTGGACAAGACTAAGCAACTAACACTTTCACTTTTGTCATCGTATTATAAGATTTATGTAATAGCTATCCAAAAGACATGTACTACCATCCCCATTTTTGTTGAGAGGGAAACTGGGGATAAGAGGCTGCATGGCCAGTTCAAACCCAGGTCTTTCTGACTCCAAAATTCATGGTCAGTTAGACAATGCTGCCTCTTTTCAAAATATTCTAATCTGCTTGAGAAAAACCCAGTCCCATCACTGACAGTCTCCTGAAGAAGGAAGAAGTCTTCTCCTACTTGGGACTCTTCAGGAAGGACCTCACAAACCATCACCAAGACCACACCGCCTGCAGTGCTATCAGCCCCATGTGCAGCTGTGGGAGGAACCCTGCTCTTGTCACCACCTTGAATACGTACATGCCCATAAGCCTAACCCTCTGCATATGGTCCCTGCACTCCTCCATGAGTTCCCAACCAGCTGGCCTCTTCCATGGTATCCACCCCTTTCCCAAAGCATCTTTGTTACTCTCTAGTTCAGGAGAAATCACCTTGTTCCTGCTGTGGCTTGGTCTTCCTTATGTTGGGTTTCCTGCCCTGATACTCTCAGATATCCTTGTGTTGGTGTGACAAGGTAGTAAAAACTCTAACCCAAACTAGCTGCCTCTACCTCCATCAAATCTTCAATCCATCAGCAATATCCACCAAATCCTGACCTTCCCAAGGTACACCCTGGCTCAATTTGGGAGCTTGGTTAAAGTCATAACTCAACAAGTTTCCTCCTTCCCTCCCTCCAACGGTTTACCATATTTTAGAGTGTTTTAATAAAACAAATGAGAAATTACAGCCTTATGGTGACAGTTTAATTTTTAGAGAACTGTTTAATTTTATGAGAACACTGAGATGAAAATAAAATAAAAATATTTTAAATGAAAATATAAATAAAAACAGTAAAGATGAGTAATAAAATAATAGATATCATCCTACCATCATGAAACAAAGTATAACAAAAATAAAATAAAAAGATCACATCAAAAGCAGTAATTAATTCTTTAAGAGGAAGAGAAGGATACATTTCAGATAGAAGTAATGGTAAGTAATAAGCTTTTAGAACATTTGATAATCCAATTAATGAGAAGTAAATCATAAGAATAGAGGAAATATGTAAATTTCTTGCTGATTTGACAGAAAATACTACTATGAATGAAGATAACATAAAATTCATAACATACCAGGGAAAGGAGGAGATCAGTTTCATCAAGTCAAAGAGCATTTAAGATAGAAAATCAGAATAAAATCTCAAATGTCCTGAAATCTTACAGCTCCTCTATGAAAGAAACATGGTAGTAGTTTGCTTAGGGTTGACAATTCTAAACATTTTCTTGGCAATATTACTTATGAAGCTTGAAAAACTTTTTTAATTTCTCCACAAGAAACATAAATATTTCATCAACTATATTAGGTAAATAACTGAATAATCTATTTTTTCTACAGAAAATATCACAGAATGACTGTCAGATAAAACCACAATCAAAAGGTATGTTGCCAAAATAACTTTTAAAACAATGTTATAAAACTGTGTTTGATACTTAGTTGACAAAAATATTATCATGATTTCTTTTCTCATTATAAATATTCACTTATCACACCTAACTTTGCATTCTTTCAAAGAGGGCTTCAAAAATTGTCAGAGTTTCACCTCTATAAACCCTAAGATCTCATCCTCACAATG